>NC_044024.1:9918228-10228956 GCF_900496995.4 Aquila chrysaetos chrysaetos | reverse complement strand
ATAAGAATCAGCTCACTTCTGTTCTGCTGCTTGGGGGTAGTGCCTCAGCACTTTGCCAGACACTTGATACCATTTTGTTTTATTACTGCAGAGAATTATCAAGGAGACAGACTGAGAATACTCAGAAAGCCTTTTTACAGGTTTATATTTAATTTAAGAATCTAATCTAATTCCTTAGTAGCCTTTCCTTTTTGTTAAATTAACACTTAATTCCTTCCTCGCTATTTGAATGAATTCATATATGTGGTCAGCCAGAGAAGACAAAATTGGAAATTACAATTCTGGGGGGTGTTATGCTCCATGAATAATGAGAACTATGTTTTTTTTACATGGATTTTGACATTTATTAATTTACTTTAATACCACTTTTTGTTCTGTATGACAATCTCATTACGACCTGGGGTTTGAGATTCACAACCATGGCAAGTGCAGAGACCAGAGGTAACCAGAGGGCTCAGCCCTGCTCCCAGTTCCACCACTGGGAAGCAGCAGCCTGCCCACTGCATGCCCACTGAGCACAGCAGTTGTCCTCCCGAGCATCGTCAACACGCGGATCAGAAATCCCAGGCCACTGAGACCCTCTGAAGTGTGATCCAGGAGCTGGTGCCATGCTAGAGAAGGAGCGTCCGAGGGCAGAGAGGGCATGGTGCTGGATGTGCTGGGGACACGATACGCCCTTGGAGTGATACAAAAACATCTTTCCTCCTACACATCTTCCCCTTTGAATGCGCCCTTGCTCCTGTTACTGCACTCCTTTTTCCTTCAGTTTTTTAGACCTCTAACATATTCTGTATTTTCCTTCCCACCAAGCCAGACTCAATCTTCCCCACCAGTGCTGAGCCATGCAGCCAGGTCAGCTCTCCCCACTGCGAACAGCCAGTGACCCTGCTCACACCGTCCCTCTCACAAGCACTAGTCTTCTCACCTGGAAGAGGGAGATAAAAGTTTTCTTAGCAAAACCCTACAAGATGATGGATGACTGATAACTGACGACTGCACTTTCCCCCTGGAGATCCCACAGGCATTGCTTGAGCTGGCAGCTTGCTGGGATTTTCTTGTTTTAGCGTGTATCCATAAGCTTCCCAAAAAGCAGCTTGGGTAGTGCAGGTCCTTTCATTATTTTTCCTGCTGAAGCCCCAGGCTCCATCCAAGTCACCAGCTGCAGAGAAGCAGCCTGCACCTGTTTAGACACAAGGAAATATCATAGTGCTGGTATTTACCAGCAATTACGTAAAGCCAACTTTCACCTTAGGAACATATTGACATTATTTAAAATGCACGCTCCTGGTGACTTTGCTCCCTTTGCTTGTGCACACCACGATGGTGGCTGCAGCAGATTGCTACCTTGAGCATGCCGTGCCCGTGGGGCTCTGTCTTCTTCTTGGTCCCAGCCCCGGGGCTCTTGCTGCCCATGGACAGGGCTGGGTGCTGCTCTCCCCTCCACCCTTTAAGTCTGCAGCTCCCAAAATGACTTATGCATTTGGTTGCTCAGCTCAAAGCCCTCAAAAAGACCTGCTTTCTCCCAGATGGGCACAATCTGCCAAGCCACACTGGGCACCGATCCTGCTGGAAACACCCCCTTTTGCCCAGGTACCTTTCCCACCTCCGGGTTTTGCAGTGCGGGAAGGAGCGTCAGGGACTGCTTCGCCAGCGCCCGCCAAAGCAATGCCCGCATGGCCTCCGTGTGGGGTAAATGGCCCCCGGGTTTCCCGCAAGCTGCTGCCCAGAGAAGGGAAACCTTCTCCCTCAGCAGGAGGGGACGGCAGCTGTAACACGGAGAGGCGGCACAGGGAAAGATCAGCAGCAGGGCCCAAAGACCACAGAGACACGTATCCCATCTCGAGCAGCTAAAAATCTCTGCAGAGAACTGGATACCAACCTGGGCTCTTCCCCTGCACACGATGAAGAGGGTTTTCTGCTCACACAGAGGTTCACAGTCCCTGCCGTCGTCAGGAACGTGCACGCAGGGCTCACCGTGCACGGGGACCTCGCTGCACACGCGAGCTCAGCGACACGGGGCCGCTGCTGGAGCCGTCCGCGCGCAAGGGGGTGCGGGCTGGGACCCCTCCACACAGAGGCCAGGCAGCTGCAAATGTTCACTGGGCAGGTGCTGCTGTCTCAGAGCCCAATTACTGAGCCAGAGGCAGCAATGTGTTGGCCATCAGCAAGTCTCTTGCTCACTCATAGGTGTTATGCACCAAGATGAGTGACGAGAGCTGGAAAACCTGCCCGCCCCAGGGCCCGGCTTTAATTGCAGCATCTTCCCCCCAGGACAGGAGCCTCGGAGGGCAAAGCTTTTCCTCCCCGTGGACCAGCTATGCTCCCGAGCTCTCACCCTCTGGCATGCTGGGCAATATGCTCCAGGGCTCCGGTGGTCCTTTTGCTTCAGGCGGGTGCACTTATCATCACTTAGCATTTGCAACCAGCCCTCAAGGATCATTTCCATGAACGAGGGCGATGAGTCATCTGATCAGTGTGCTTACCATGCCAGTGAGTTTTGCTGCTGCACTCTTTGCATGAAAAAGGCAGCGTTAATTTGGGGAAGGCAGCTTTAATCCTGCTAGAGGAGAAAAGCCATCAGGAGTTCATTTAGCACAGTTCGGCAGGAGCTCTGCATGTCAGCTCTCACGCCATCAGACACTTAGTAAGAGGCACCTCCAATTGGGAATTAACCCATTTTGCAGTTACTGCTAAACCTCAGGGCTTAATTATTTTAAAGAAAGTATTTTAATCCCCATTGCTGGTCTTTCTCAGAGATCTCTCAGCCTCAAAGCAGGTTCCTTTCTACAATGGCAACTTCAGGGCCTTCTCTAAGGTAGGTTGGATCCAGAGCTCAAGGGGCCCCCGGCCATCAGACCCATCCAGGTATCCCAAGACCATCAGCCTCGAGGGCTCTTCTACACATAGAAACAGGCATCCCCCCCCTCCATTGGTACAGCTGAAGTTTATTTTCCTTTATGCCAAGCCTTTATTCCTGAACAACAGGCTGCCCTGAGAGAAGGATGGAGAGGGGCTGTCTAGAGGTTTGTGTATTGTAAAGTCACAGCAGGCTTTCCCTGGTAAGTCACTAATAGCATGGCTAGACACACTAAATGACATAAAAGTCTAGAGTGGACAATTAAATATAATTTCAAAGTGATACTTATCCTACTTGAAAAGAGCACTGGATTTACAATGTCTAATCCGTTGCAAGATGTCTGTATGTTAAGTAGCAATATTTAATGCGACCACGTATCCTCTTGGTGATCTCGTTAGTCTATCCCCTTGCTAAAAATACTCCTGGTTTGTCTCTGGGAATACAGTAATTCTCATTAGCAAATCATGGTTAGTCTTATCTAATACAACAGCACAGACTAATATACATGGAAAATACATCAAAGAAACTAAACGATGGCTTTATGCCTTTCCGCGTGGTAAAAATAGTCAAAGCAATCAGCTATTTTCTTGTGAGAATATAACAGAAAAAAACAAGCCCAAACCACTACACGCAAAAGCTAGCAATAATCTTGTGCATGTATAAATTAGACCATACACCTCACTGTGCTCAGACCATGCATCGTACCCAGAGCTACGTCCCTTCATTCCCTTTATGGCACCTCTTGGAGGTCCTTGATACGAGCCATACTGACCTCGCAGGGTTATGTGCCAGCTGGAAACACCACCTCACCAAAGTGCTTTACATCTACACCAGGCTCATTTTGGTTTTTTAAGTCATAGCTTTCCAATGTCTCTTCATTACAAGAACTTGGCCCCTGAATTACAGGCAGTTGCTTGTAGAATTTCTCCAAAGTGGGTGCTGCTTTCACACCATCCTTGCAGAAGTGTTCCAGCCTGCAGGATGCAGCACGAGCCCTGCGTTGCCCTTTCACACAAAGGCCTAATTTGCAAAAGAAAAATGTATGTTTTACAGAAGTGTTAAAGCAAGCAACTAGGAATTCTTAAGATTACGTAAAGCACCTCCCATGAGCGTGCTGCTCTTGGGGGTGGTTTGGCTGGTTTGGGCTCAACCTTGCACAAATCAGGATCTCCCTTTCTCACTCCCTGCCCCTCAAGGTCAGTTCCCTTATTTACCAGCAACTAGGCTATTTATTTAGATAAATTCTAACCTTTACAGGCAAGAGAAAGCAGCTAGTTACCTTGCAAAATAGCATCAGGAAAACGAAAACAATCACACCCACATGTTTATTTTTATTGTCATATCAAAGATTACCCATCAGTGAAGAAATGTAATGATGCTTTTTGAAATACAGGACAACTCTTTGGGGGTTAAAAAAAAAAAAAAATCCCCAAAACCCAGACTTAGAGATTTTGCCTGGCAGTAGGACCCTCTAGGGATGTGGATAGGCAGCAAATAACCACTTTGCATGCAAGAGCTCGTTTGCCTTCTCTGCTTCATTTAGCTTCTATATTGAGAAAATGAAGTTACCAAAGTAATTCTTATACTCTCCAGAAAGCATCCACTTTGGAGCTGGCTCACTCAAATAGCGTGGCTGAGCGAGGAGCAGCCAGTAACAACAAAGGCAGCCCAAAACTGCAGGGCAGATGAGAGCTGAATCCGGCTCCTCTCACAAATGGAACCAGAGGCTGCGAGAGATGAAGCTGAGCGCGCCTGCAGTGAGCCTGGCTGCAGGCAAGATGCTCCCTTGCCTGGAGGAAAGCTGTGCCCCAGGAGGGTGTCGAAGCTCTCGGGTACCAGGCAGCCTTGCAAAAGGACATGCACAAGGCTGAATGCTTCCCTGGCCTCCACTGCCTTTAAGCAGCAAAACCATAAGAACCTATCAAACATGTTGAAAGGTAAGCAGTATTTTTACTAAAATGGCTTTAAAAAAATCACTGTAGCTTTCAAAAAACTCTCATTTTACCACTAATTTTATCATATCGTTTGGGTAAAAAAAAAATCTCCCTCGCTGCTTGGTGACAACCACAAACAAAACTCACACCACCCTATGCCTGTAGTAATGCCAGCAATGCGCTCTGGATTTTTTTCCTCAGCCTAAAATTACTTAAAATAGCTTTTCATCAAGACACGTAAATCTGATCTGTGACCCATACACAAACATCTCACCTTGTTCCACATCATTCACTGGAGCTGGAAGAAAAATGGACCTTAAATGAACATAAAACTTTGCACCTGAGTATTTAACATTGCATTTTTTTCAACTGAGGGAAACCAGTTCCCCTGTTACATCCTTCTTGTTTAACACTTAATTCAGCTGTGAACATACAATTACTGGTGACAGATATTCTAGTAAGTAACCAAAGTTACTTTTAATTAGTAAACAAAGTTACTTTTACCGAATAAGTAAGCTGTAAAGCTTTCTTGCTTGCCTACAGAATGTGTTTTCTCTTATATTGTGTGCGATCATATTATAGGAGTCCTATTATGCAAACCTGGTAAAAGCAGCACAAAAATATCAGGCAATTTGAAAGGTCTGAATAAGAAAAATGTTGCTGGTGAAATGGCTGGTGGGGCTGTACAGTTTCTAAGAACAAGTTGCCACTAAACTACCGCACCTCTTTCCAGTGTCTTAATGATGGAAAGCAAAGGTGGGAGCTTGTTGAGAAGCGGTAAAGCTTCCTACAGGCAATGAGAAGGAACAGGGCTGAAACTGCCATATATTTGCCACTCTAGTGCGCATTTTTACAACCAAATGTTGATGTATAAACCATCATGATGGAACAAGCACTAAAAATGGAAGTAAGACCATTTAGCTGCTATTTAGCCACTCAAGTTTTTTATTTAGCTATTCAAGGTGGTTTGATTTTCGCCTTTTTTTTTTTTTTCAAACAATTCATCCCACTCCACCTTGACAGCTTGTTTACAATTTGTTTCCAGCCAGAGAGCTGACAGATGTGATGTGATTAGCAAGACAAGACAGCCTAAATACAGAGCAGACAGCACAGCAGAAGACACGCAATGGAACTGCAAGCTACTTTGCACGCTTCAAAATACCTACCAGTCTTGAAGTTTTCATCTGAAAGTAGAGATGGGCATTAACCCCTGCAATTCCAGGCAAGGTTAGGTTTCAAAACTAACTGCATTTAGGAGCAGACCCAGTTTCTGTTGCATTATAGAGGAAAAAGTAGGTGGCTTTCTATGGCTTGACTCTTTCAGACAGGAACATTTTCAGCTCAGTTCCACTATCATTAGCAGAGTTACTAAAATAATTATTGCAGTTCAGCTTGTACTGGTGACCTTCTCCTTGATGCCACCTCTGCAGTGCTATGGTAACAGGAGCCCACACAACAGGCACTGCAGAGTGCCACTACTGCTCTGATCTGCAGGAGCAGAGGTGCCTGTGGGGAAACACTCCCTTCCAGTATTCTGAGCTGTCAGACACGAAGACACCTGTGTATTTTCCAAGAAAAAGGGGTAGGGACAGGGAGGAAGAGGAAAACCAAAGAAATTGCCTAACAAACCCAAATGAGTATCTCTAGTGTTAGTAAATTCAGATACCTGGGGTCTTCCTTGCTAGGGTCTTGACACACAGCAGCGATGCGCAGCATTCTGGCAGAGGCATTAAACCAACAAGGACAGGTATCTCTTGGCTCAGAATGCAGCTGGCTGAGATGCCACCGCACTTTTTGAGTGGTTACTCGTCAGA
Source organism: Aquila chrysaetos chrysaetos (assembly GCF_900496995.4). NCBI lineage: Eukaryota > Metazoa > Chordata > Aves > Accipitriformes > Accipitridae > Aquila > Aquila chrysaetos. The sequence goes on along the minus strand of NC_044024.1, from coordinate 10,222,351 downwards.
AGAGAGGAAGCCCTCTCACCCCGCACGTGGCAGTACTATTTTAGCCTGGCTGAAGCTCAGCACCAGCCAAATGGGACACCCAGCCAGGTTGCAGCCACCTCCCACACTTGAGCAGAGATGGGTCAGAGCCAGGAGGGGCAGCCTGTACCATGTTAGACTTCTAATCTGTACCACACCAGACTTTCAATCACGCCTGCAACAAGCCCAGTTACTTGCAGCAATTCAAGAAATGTTTTCATAAAACAACCAGTGCTTCCTCATGAGGTTCTCCTATGCCTTCTATGTGTGGTCAATACAGCTACTTGACAGCACAGTCTTTACTGTTGACATCAAAAAGCTCTGAATTTGACCCATCATCTACCTTCAGGCAGATCACAAGATGTTAGGGCTTTTAAGGGAAAAAAAAAAAAACCCCAACCAAACAAATCAATAAGTCCTTCAAACCTTAGATGATAACCAGCATCAAGAGTGTCATAAATTATTTGCTCCCATTTCATGCATAAGGGAACACAGACTTTCCAGGTGGCTTAGAAAAGAAACAGGAAAGAGAAAGGTCTTCCTTTAGCAAGCAGGAGAACTAGGAAAATAAAGATGTATCACACCCTCCTACTAAGACCCAGTCCCTGAACTCAGCTCATGGACAGCCAGGGCCAAGGGTGCCCCTCCAAGACCCTGGCGCTGCTCTCCCCAGATCTCCATCCAGAACCTGCTTGCAGAACTCAGACAAGCAGCAGCACGTGTTACTGTGAAGCTGAAGAGCCACACTGTTGGGAGGTCACGTACCGCTGGAGGTTCACCGTGCTCCTGCTCTCAGGGCACTGGTTTTGCCCACCAGCTGCAACGTTCGGGGCTTCTTCTAGCAGGTCGCCGCTCCCTCCACTCTGAGTAAACATTGTGCCAGTAAGATTTAGTAATATAGAGGTTTCTTTTGCATATTAGCTTTCATATTTGCATCTTGCAAATCGAGCATTCCTGTACTTAATTCCAACCCATTTCCAATGGCCGAGTAGTAAGATCAACACAGGGTTTAACAGCTTGATACTGCAAAGTCAGATCTGTGCAGGGCATGGGGAGGAGGAGAAGACTCAGAACAGGGGCTTCTGTAAAAAGAAACTCCTGTAATTTTTGTTTGCTAATTGATGGGCTGATTTTATACTGCTCAAAATAGTAACTGTTATTTCCCTTCAGCCAGTAGACTGTTAACGAAGCTGGAATTTGTGCCAGCGACCATATGGCATACGTCATCTCTATCAAGTTATACAAATTCCAGAAAGTCCACATTTATAAGGGTATAAATATGGAAGAGGAAAATGAAATGTAATTCCTTAAGAAGCACATTTTCCGGAGTAACCCTAAGCTGCAAGATTCAGCTGTTTATTGAATGGCATGGTTTCTCGCACCACATGGTGTTAACAGAAGACTAAAAAAATTCATCTTAATTTGGAATAGACAGCAAAAATAAGGAGTGAGATGGAGAATGTGAGACATCATTTTAAAATTCCCAGATCTGATGCCTGGTCTAATGAAAATGTCTGTTTACAAATAGGATTGGTTTTCTTTGAGGAAGAAGTAAGGACGGGGATAGCAAACAGGGCTGCAGCTTTTTTCTCATCAGCATCCCTAAGTACAGGACATATGCTTGGTGACACGAGGAGGTCTCAGTCACGTTCCTAACTACTTAGCCCCTGCATGCCCCAACCTGCCTGGAATCAGACACACAAAATGTGTGAGAAATATTTAAAGGCTTGGCAGAAAAGGGGGGGACGGTACCCTGACTACCTCCAAAATCAGTGGCTGATGAGTGCTAAAACTGAGTGACCTCATCTAGACATCCTCTTACAGTGACCTCTACACACAATGATTGCAGCTCAAGCTTGCCCTATGCTTTTGGAGAGCCAAGATTCAAATAGTTCCTATGAACAATCAAGGATAAAAAAAAAGCCGCCTTTTATGTTGTCAGATGAAGAGATTCTCAGGGCTCTGCTGTCTGCACAGGAGCCACACTATGAGCCTTGCTCGTCCCTGCTCAGACAGGCACAGCCAGCACCCTGCCTTCACAACTCACGCTCCCTCCACTGACCTTCAGCTTTCCAGCTGGGGCAGAGGCAGCCGGGCGATGGTCTTTGGCTTTGGGCGGCCGCAGACCCGTCCCCCAGGCAGGTGCCTGGAAACAGGATTTGAGGCTTGGTGCCTCGGTGCAGACGAGTGTGCATTGCTATTCCACGGCATATGACAAAAGTCACGGCTCGGGGAATAACGCAAAGACATTTGATTTTTTCCTTTCCCAGCACTGTGTCACTGCAGGCCAAATGGAAATCTCCTGGGTTATTAAACAAGATAAATTTGACAGGATCGTAAATCATAAAATTGTCCCAAATTGCAGACCTGGTGACAGCATACACTATAATCCGGTTGGCATCCGATGTTTCCTTTTCTTTGTTTCTTCTTGCCACAGGAAGAAACATCCCCTCCTTAAAACTCTCTACAGCAAAAAGAAGCAGCAGCAATTCCAAAAAACCTGAACGATGAACCAAAACCTGACATTTCACATTTGTTGGGTTCAGCTAAACACAATACTGCTGTAACAGCTAGATACAGAAACTGGCTTTAAAAAAACGGTGACACACCCCCCCCCAAAAGTATATCCTCTTAATATTCTATATAATTTTAAAACATTATTCAGAACTGCCTATAAAGAAAACACCATGACTCATAGGAACTAGGGCATCATTCATGTGATTACAGCAGAAAAGTGAGGCATTCGTTATATATGAGCACTTGAGACATCCCGTATATACACACAGTCAAATGTTAATAGTGTAGCATATCAACAGAAGCAATCTGTCTCCGTTTTGGGGACAGACTCGGGGATTTACTTAATTGTCTTTATTTACAGCAACAATCCTTTCATTGTTAATACCCTGAACTCCCGACAAAACATGCCTAAGGGACAGCAACTCTCCTTCCCCTTTCTAGAAACACAGGCTTTCAAATCGAGACGTTGACTTTTCTTTCTTAACTGCAATTAAGAAGCCGCTTTGATTTTCCATCCAAGTCGAGTTCTCCTGTCCCTGGTGCAGGTTCTTTAGTTACACAAGGTTGTTCCTTTGAAGCTTGGAGAGCATCGCTCTCAACGAGCCTTTGTGGACAGAAAGGGAGCCTGCCAGGCAAAGGCTGAGTAAACCTCACAAGCCAGTGCTCTACCCATCTATTAGCAAGGAATACACACTCTCTAAAAAAAGCTACATAGGCACTACTCGCTAAAAATATAACTGAAGGAGTAAAATATTCAAAACTCAAGTTAACAAGCACAGGCCAAAATAATCTGCATTTAAATGCCTGATGCAGGGCAGGCCTGTTCTCCAAAGCTAATTATTTTTTTTTTTTCCAGAAGCATTTAACTGTTAAGAAAAGGGATGAGCCTTCTTTACCATACCTAATGATGCAGCACAGGAGCCTGCACCCATTAGCTGGAGTTACATGACTTTGTAATGTTATTTATTGACAGCTGTCAAAGGGTTGGGTAAAAATATGGAAAGATACACTGGCAGGCACTGCATAAGAAACATGGGGAGGGGACTCAGGTGATCAGTGGTGTGTTTATTTCAGTGCATAAAACATGTAAGGAAATTTATTTCCACACTTCTAAGAAAAGGTTACAAGCAATGAAAAACAAATGGAAAAGAAACCAAGCAGTTTTTTTACAGTGATGTTGAACAACGGAGGTAAAGGCAACGTTGTTAATTCAGCAGAGGCCAAGTATTTTGGAACAATCCTGGATATGGGGAACACATGTTAAAGTGGAGCAATTTTAATTTTTTCCTTCGTTAATTGATACCGTTCCATGAGTTAATGTTTAAAATCTGAACTGTTCCTACAGTTCTTTCTCCCCACAGTGTTGTGCAGACAGATGAGAGTAAACAAGCTTGCTCTCTACTGAGATCTGGAAAGCGTGACCAAACCCTGACCCTCCCTCCTGCAATTTCCATACAGGCACAGAAGAAAGAAAGGGCAGAATCAATGGCCAAGAAAGAAGCATTGCATACCAAAGAGTCGCTGTATTTATCCCCTTCCAGAGGGACTCAGCAGCTCTGGTACACAACCCTCCTTGAAAAGAGGACGAAGAGATGCTGGTGGTCTCTAGATGCCAGGCTAACTAAAATTTTAGGTCAGCCTTAGAAATTTGCCTCCTGCACACAGATTTTTGCTGGGTTTGGGAACATTTTGCAGAGCAGCAAGGGGCTGGCAGGGAATTAGATGTCCAAGCCATGGTCCTCATTCCACAGCTCCACATGGTCTTCAGCAGGCCAGAGCCACAATGTACTTTAGATATAAGAATCAAAGGTCAGATTTATTTTGTAACTCAATTAACAGGCAGCATGGAAAACAGGAGAGGTGCTTTTACATTTGCCCAGACAAAACAGACACCTGCCAGTGCAGAATGTTGCAGTCTAAGGGAGAACACAGCAACAGGCCAGCCAAGAGTGCAAGCAGGTATGAACAACTGAGCTCTACTTCATCTAAGCCAACTATAAATTATTAAAAAAAAAAAAAAAAAAAAAAAATCACTCCAGACAGTCTGTGGGAGCTCCATGTCCAAACAAACCTCTGAACCATGCCAACAAACTCAAAAAAAAAAAAAAAAAAAGCTTTTTCTGCCTAGAATTATAATTTTACTCTGCAAGTTTACTAGCTTTGTGTGTTTCCAGTCCCAAACACATTTTCATCTGAGATCTCTTCACATTGCAAACTGAATTCTTTGGAAACAGAGCCCCAAATAGAAAACTTTTTAATGACTATGTGGATAGCCTGACAGCACGTAACACAGAAAGAATGAACTGAACCTTTCATTCCCACTACAGATTCAGAGAGGCATTACTCATTTCATGAATAAAAAGTGAAAAATCCAAACAGCGGCAATATAAAACTCCCCAAACGGGGAAAAAAAACAGCATTCAAGAGCAAAAATAATACACAGAGGGGGAGGCAATCCCCATTCCAGATCATCCCTTCTGGAAAGTCAACCATGCAGGGCTTCTGCTGTAGCACCACTCCCAGGTTATCTGGGCTGCATCTTCTACAAATCACCAGGTCATTAAATAACTCTGGAGGACTGCTGTGCATCACCGATGCTGGAATTCATGACAAAAACTAGTCATGCTGTTTTACTGAGTAAGATATTTGTTGTGGACCAAATCCCACCACGTTTTCCCCAGAATAGGTAATCAGCAGGTCCAACAGAGCCGGACATCAAAAGACAGAGCCTACAGACTGAGAAAAGAAGTTCACTTAATGATGCGTAAAAGACTGGCAACAAGAACGTGTGAACTGGTGCCAGTCAGTAGTCATCCTAATTCCCTAGCTTGTTCTCAAAACTGAGATCACCTTTTCACAGCTGAACAGGTCCTGCAATACTCATGGGACCACAAATTTTATCATTAAGCAAAGCATACATAACTCTGCATTTTAAGACATTTCTTTTTCCTTGACCACATCTGTACACAAGGAAATATCATTCACATTTTAACTAAAATACAAAAGAAAAAAATACCTGATAAGCTACACATGCTGTGCAAGTAAAGTACATTTTCACAGAGCGTGGAAAGCATAAAGTGCTACATAAGAGAGTTTGACTCACCCTCCAGATCTCTGGGTAACCTATCACTACACACAGCCTAAAACACCACATAAGGTGCAAGCCAGGAGCAAATGGGACATGCGTTTCTCCTTCAACACACACATACCTTTTACTAGGTTAAAACTTCTTATATATTTCCAAGTATGCACAAGCTGAATTATGATAACATTTATCAAAAGTATGTTACATACCAGCAGTGGGCTATTTTCTCCCTTGACATGAGGACCATGCCACTAGAAAAGCTTCAGCTTTATTGATTCTGATTAGGAGCAGAGGAAATAACAAAGATGTCAGCTACAAAAAGGAAGAATTAAAAAACTAGGAACCAGCAGAATCAGACACCAATGCAAAGATGAGGTAATTACCAGCTGGAGGGTAAATTAAGAAGCAACAACAATTCTAGTAGGTAGAAAGAACTTTGCAAAAAAAAGTGCTCTGATCTTTCCAGATCAGATAATCCCCAAATCTTTGGCTATTAACTTCTCCAGACATTTGTATTGCACTTATTGCTGTGGCATCAAATTATTTTTTGATGTCCAACCAGCCCATCAGATTAAGGTTGTAAGCCTTTGGGGAGAATTTTATTCATCTGTATGCAAACTGCCCTAATCCAAGATTTCCATTATTCCACTAAAGAATCAGACTATTGGTTTGAGCTTCCGGCTGTTACTAAAATGCTACTCCTTCCAGTTCCATCTCCCTGCCCAGAAACAGAATGGGCAATTAAAAAATGGCATTGGTACAAGAGAACAACTTATTTTTGTCCTGGCAGCCAGGTTAAGACTCACAGTGATTCTTCAGTACAAGGGAACTCCAGAGCCACAGGTCAGGCTGTCAGACAGCTGCCTTCTGCTGCTCCATTTCTCACCCCTTCATGACAACTCTATTACCCCAAGAACACCAAGACTGCAAATGTCCCAAGATAGATAGGTTGGGTCCTGCCATGAATTGCTTTCCCTGGGCCAGACTGTCAGACTTTATACAACTTTCTGAGGGAAGGGGAACCACTGAAAACTGGACAGCTGCAGACAATCAGCTCTTCAATGTGAATAGCGCAAAGAAACTTCAAATAACCCGGGTTTTCCCAGGTTTTCTTCTCCATTGTTCTTGTCCCGTTTCAAAACACAGCACAAGGGAAATGTCATCCTAGACATCTCAAGTCATTCAGAGTGCTGTGTTTCTTTGCAGGGATATCGGCCAGGCCTTTTGACGAGTTGTATATGGAAGTGAGCACTTCTGGCATTTGCTACTAATTGGGCACCAGAAAAACCAAAGTCCAAATGAATTCTGAGATTGCAGTGTGGGTCTGCCATCATCAGGAGAGGGCAGACAGCTCCAGCGGCTCTCCCTGCGAGTACACTAATGTAGTCTTATTCGCATTCAGGTCAAATAGCTACTAATTGCTTTTTATCCAGATGCTTTTCTAATTTAGGTACTATAACTGCAAAAATGAAAGCAGTTAAGATATATGAAAAAAGAGGTGGCTGCTTATCATCTGGACACTGCTGGCTCTAGATACTATGATGGACTTACTCTTCATAAAAGCAGCCTTACTGAAAATGGAGATTGAATATCTGCTGTATCTATATGTACACCTACAGCTGTAGATTCAGAGATGGAAAGGGTTTGTTATCCTATGGTTAAGAAAGATGTAATGAGCATCAAGTCATTTTACACTGCATTACAGTAGAAAACAGTTTGCAGTTTTTGGCAAATCTTTGATGTTTGCATTTCAATCCTGGTATATAGATGGTAATTAATGTCATTATGAATACTTTAATCCAGAGGGAGATTTAAGAAAAAAAACTCAAAGATTAATTTGATTGAAGCACTACATTTAATTCACTACGCTGCATCCAACACTGATGACAAAATGATGTTCAAAAAGAATTCTTCCACTTTAAGTAGAATAGATGAGTCACTAAAAAAAATAAATCTCTACATTGTGGCCATATACCAGCCCCTGGGCTATTCTCAAGGCTCAGACACAAAACTTGGACATCCTGACTTCTAACTGTCTCATAATGGTTAGAACCTACCCTAAGCTTCTTCTGAATGGAGAATACCAGCGAAGATATTCACTTTTAAACAGTGCATCTCTTCATCGCCAGCATATAGACAGTAGGATATATTTACGTTATCCAAAAGGAGTTGCAACTACTTCAACTACTTTTTAGTTTCATTAATAAAACGGAAATGGAATATGGATTTCAGGGGATTTAAACTCAAGCAGGCTCTAAAATCTGGTCTGAGCTGGAAAAAAAAATTAGTAGCATGTGACACTTCAATGACTGACACATACTTAAATGACAGAGCAACATTTTCCTATGCGGTGCTTTGCACAGCATTATAAGAGTATTCTTAAGGTGATGAATCAATTCATCTTGACTGGCTACTTTCCAAGAGTATCCACTGGTGCCACTATTAACACCTGTAACAACCTCACACAGCTACGCAGAATTAAGATGATTATTTTTTTAAAGAGGAAGAATTACTTTTGATTTTAACCAAAACAATTATAAAACCTAAAGCTTACATGTACATTTTGGTAGTGATCATTACTAGTAAGTAAACTGAATAAAGAATAAATATCAGTACTTCCAAAACTGACACCATAGTAATACTGCTGCTTGATGCATCAAGCAGGGACAAAATACAAATAGCATACTCCCAACAAAATTCTATTAAGCTTTACATGGTTATTGGTAATAGGTAGCACAATAAAATAAGCTAACCAATTTAAACAGTTTTCCCCAGATGATGCCCCTCTGACTGTGTTCATTAGCAAAACAACTTGTAACATATGATGGGAAGTTCAGAACAAGCATGATGGTTATTAGCCTTCTATAAGCACTCAGAGCTGCAATTTGTCAGCAGTGCACTGTATTTTGGAGCAGGTAGATTTCTGTAAATTTGCATGGCTGCACACATAAGCAGTAGTTCTCCAAGAAAAAAAAAAAATTAAGACCCTTTGTTCTTTTGTCAGTCCTTAACAATAAAATGAACACATCAGGCCAAAACAGTTTCTTAAAAGTAGGTCAAAAATACCCATTCATGATCACTTCTGCATTGGTTTCCTAGCAAATTAATCTACCCACACAGATATACGTAATGCGTATCCTGGAGACAGCGAGACAGAGGAAGAAAACCAAATACATTAATGAGGTAGCTTAGACTGAATAACTGCAGTTAAAAGTTTTATTGAACAAAAGAAGGTAAAACGTGGTAGTCCAAGTTCACTGAGCAAAAGCAGCTCTCTCGCTGAAGCTGCACTTTGTGCTAAATAACCCTATTAACTGAGACTATACAGAGGACACATTATGCAAGTTATCTCAACAGCAAAGGAGAAAAGGTAGATTAAATTTGATCTGATGGAACGATTTGGTCAAATTCAGTGGCTTAAGTTAATGTTTCTAGCCCTTATCTACCTATATTCAGTACAGGCATACAACAGAATATACAACTGCACTGAATTCCCATTTGTTAATAGTGTGTGCTCCCATGCAAGCGGAAGCCAATTCCTGAAAAAACCCGAATTAAAAAACCCAAATGTTTTAAGTCTTTTGTTTGAAGCATCACTCAACCGACTCAGGAAAAACACTCGATATATGTTATAAAAAACTCCCGGCCTCTACAAGGTCCGCTTCCTGTATAGTGCTAATATTTTAAAATTATTTTATTTCTCCCCACTGCCTAAGAAACTTCATATGCTCTGAAAGCACCCACAAAGTCAGGTGGGTAAACAGATATGTCAAAAATACTCTGTGAAAAGAGGGAGGTAGCGCAGGCCCCTTGGCAACCTTCTGTCAGAGTTCACATTGATGTGGTCTACCTCCCCTTGTAATCTGCAGTCAAAAATGAAAGGAAAAAAGATTTCAACTATGAAATTTAGTGAAAGAATGTGTTCAATACAGTCTTCAAATTTGACTCATTGGGCTTCCAAATGTAAGCTATAAGGTATCTCACACCCAATACACAACATTTATAACGTACCTAGTTCATACATTTTATAGACAGTATCTTCTCATTTGTTAAACGTTTGGCTCGGGTGAGTACATCTTTTTTTGTTAACCACTTGACAAACATTCTAGGCCAAACAAACAGCACAAATAATGTCAAAGTCTTTTTTTTTTTTCCCAGTAATTGTACGAAATGCTGTAGGCTAAGCCTAACAGAAACTACTGAAGAAAAATAATAGACTCCATGATGCAGTGCAAAGGTGTTACTACAACATCATAAGTCAAGGGATGTTTCTAAGGTGCTGAAAGAGGAGATTCTCTAGACGGTGACCCTGTATTGTCCTCCGGTGGGAAAACAGTAAGAGTGCAGGCTCGAATGCCACCAAGTGATTCTGGAAGGTCAAATACTTTATGCCACTCATCTTTTTCTGGATCATATTTCTGAACTATTTCCACCATACACCGATTATTCCAAGAATATCCTCCAACAACATAGATTTTATTTTCAAAGACAGCAACCCCAACATCACTTTGCCCACGTAACATGGCAGCAATTGGAGTCCACTGGTCTAGAGTTGGTGAGTAATATTCACAGCTTAGAACATCATCATAATCACTTGTTCCTCTAAAGTGGTTGCCACCAATAACATATAGCTTGTCTCCTACAGTACACATGCAATGCAGACCTCTGACTGTTGTCATCGGAGCTTTCTGAGTCCATTTGTCTGTGTCAGGGTCAAAACACATAAGTTCCTTTTGGAAAGTATCATGGGTAATTCCCCCTAGAGAAATAAAACACATGTTAGAATAGTGCTCACCCTAATAAGCATTAAAATAAGCAAAAAAAAAAAACATTTTAGTGAATGAATTCCATCTTCCTTTAAACTTCTTCACTTTAGCTTAGATTACTATCACATGTACTCCATTTCAAGTGACATTTTTAATGTACCTTGTTCCTTTAAATCTGAATATGGAAAGAATCCATGTCTCATACAGTACTTCGTTATGTAAGATGATACTGGCATATTAAAAGAACAAAGAATTGTTACCTATGCTTCATTTTGGCAAAATTATTTCTTTGCTTACATTCGTTCAGTTTGCTAGTTTTGTTTCTCACCATCAAGAAAACAGGAATCTGTTTCCCTTTCAAATTTTGATACTGTGCTATTGTGTTTTAAGTGGTCTTATCACATAGCAGAATTTTCTTCAGAAAACTTTTTTCATCAACTTGAACTGAAGAGAGAGAGGACACAGATTTCAAGTATTCTTCTGTTAATAGATGCCTATGGTTCTGTCTCTGTTTACCTTCTCCATGGTTCCCTGCAAAAGCAGTTGGGGAGGCTTCAAGGGAAATCACAGGACAATTTCCCATCAGTGGATGAAATGTCCCACCTTTCCGCAAGGTCACTAGGCAGGTCAGAAAGCAGTCACACCAATTTCAGACAATGTAGGCTTATTAGCTACAGTTTAAGACCACAATGCAACTATATTTGAGGTGCTAAAAATATGCAGAGAACACACTGCTACTGAAGAACCTCCTGCTGGGCTAACCATTCTACATTGAATTGTCACGCTTGGATAATTAGCAGACAGAGATGGCATGGCATCTACAGGAGTTATGTAATAAAGTACTTAATTCTTCAGCTGGGCAGTAAGAATTAAATACAGAAAACATAGGAAGACTGTCCAGCCCTGACACTTAATGACAGCCATAGTAGTGGCAGTGCTTGGAAGTCTGTCAGAGAGAAGAGGCTTTAATGACAAAGGAACCAATCTTCACATTTTCAACCCCAAAACTGCCTAGACTCACTGGGATATCTGAAAGAACAGGAGGAAAAGAAAAAGCTGTGGGAAATACACGGCATCTACATGAAAAAACACAGCAGGGAGCATATACACGTGCCACCTGCAGTAAAACAAGCAAAATGGGCAAAAAAATAGAAATAGCAACACAATGATTAGAAGCTAGCTTATTGGACTCACTCATAGAAAAATAAGAAGTTGTACCTTATGGTAAATTTAAAAACAAATCCTTCCTAGTCTACTGGCATAAGGCCCTCTGATTCAAAATACCCTGAGAATCAATCTGCTCCAGTGCATCTCCCCACCAGTTCTTTACAGCTAAGCAACCTTGTCCCACCTCCTGCCCTGCATTTCAGCTTAGTTCTTAGAGGACGTCCTTTAAAATTGCAGTAGGAGAACATACATAGGTCTGTGATCTCTGTAGAGATCACTGACAGACAAACTGAATCATCTTTAAAAATTGAGCAGATACCAGATTTTTAGAAAACCTATTGCCCCCAGCTTGGGAAAAAAACAAAAAGGAATGAAACTATAACCTTGGTGACATATAGGACTGAGCATATTACAAATGAAAGACTGGTGAAAGTACTTATCCCTTTCCATTAGCTCAATGAAGGCAGATGTTGTTCTTTAAAGTACTACGATTTCCAATGCTTTCCAAAATGTATCAAAGAAGATGTGTTTAATGGTTATTGCTATATAAATGTGTATATGTGGTACTGACACAGAAAAATGTATTTTGACAGTTAAAGTGAATAGCTGCTTTGGAATTCAGAGCTGTCATTTACTATGTAAATGCACAATATTATCTAAAATAATTTCCCCAGGCTCTGCAACATTTGACTGGCTTCATATGAAATTGCATGACTGCTTATACCACAGCAAACCTACTGCAACCAGAGACTAATTTTTATTGTCTCCCACTGAAATAGGAAAAGTTAGACAAGTAATTGTTTCATAGAGATGATATGATCATAGGAATTTTTTACCTGAAATATACATTAATCCCCCATACACAGTTCCAGCATGACCATAGTGGGGTTCGTTCATTTTTGCGACATAGCTCCATTCATTCATTCTGGGATTGTAACATTCCACAGTGGCTGTTTAAAACAAATGAGAATATGAAAATGTTGAAGCTAGCATGGCAATTTGGTTTTGAGTACAGTCACAGTGGCAGTAATACATTCATGAACAGAGGAAGTATCAATGAGAAACACTGTTCAGCTGAGAAAGTGTCAGGGGAATTATCAAGCACCATGTTGAGAAACAATACAGAAAAACCTCAAGCTTCGTCCCAGAGGAACAAAAAGGAAGAAAAAACCCTCTTGCATTCTTGCCTTCCACTTGTCTCGTTCCCATTCCTGCTTGACACACAACCTGCCCCAGCTCATGAACCCTGCCAGAAGTACAGCTGTGGGACATCAGAGAAAACGGCAAAGAAGCTGGGTGAATTCAGTTCTTCTACCCTTTCCTCTTGTACAACTCCCTTCAGTGTCTGCTGTGGAGAGATAGGGAATAAACTTAAAACCTATCTCAAAGAGGATCTGGCAACCAGAACAGACCCACGTCTTCAGCAACATCCCACCCATGCAGAAGATCAGGCTAGATTTTCTTCTTGGTATTTCACATTGAAATGGTCCTATGCCCTCAAAAGAGGACAGCAACTGTTGTATTGCCATGCTTTATTAAGTACTTGCACAGCAACATACAGCACAGCATATGCAAGTCACAAATTCCAACAGTTTACAAAAGCCAAGCTTAAAAAAAAAAACCAAGATGAAACATCACTGAATCTCGAATAGAGAGCAGCAGTGCCTGTGTTGATACACAGCTCCATTTGTGGAGTTTTCTTTGTGAATTGGAGTGTTAAAATGATCAAAGGATTTATCATATCAGAAATCGCTGAGGTTAGTACTAAGTTAAAAAGAATCCCAGAGCCCAGGCATCCTTGCAGAAAGCATTTCTGAGAAAGAAACCTCTCTTCGAAGTGAGATGGAAGAGATGCAGGGTTGCAGGAAAAGGGCTATGCAATAAGCATGGAGGATAGAAATAGAAAACATTTAATAATGGATCTGAGATCTGTAGAGATTGGCAGCTTGAATAGTACAATATGACCAGAGGGGTAAGAGATCCTGAAAAACCCGGTAATATAGTGACCTTATGATGCACAAAGCAATTATTGACAATTGTGTTATCTTAAAGACAAATTAAATCTCATTTTAAATAATTAAAATTAAGAATCAGATTCTAATGCTTGTTATACAATGCTTAATCTCTCTGAGATGTTTATGAACTATGCGTACAAAATTGAATCTGTCTTTGAAAGTGACATTTTACTTGCTCTAGAACAAGCTTTTTATTCAATCAAGGGTAGAAAAATCTGAGCCAGCTGTATGGAATCAGGAATGGTGACTTACAGTTCAGGATTACACATCAATTGAAAGAGACAAAAAAAACCCAGAATCTGAGATTCTTGCCATTTTAAAAGGCAGAAACTAGTTAGTGTTAGTATAAGCCTGCAGAATTAGCAGTACTAGCCAGGCCAGTAAAGTATATCAATCAGTAACACTCATACAGTGACTACAAGGTACCTCACCCTAACTCCAAATCTGCCTTTTAAAAAAATCCTTTGGGGCATTTTTGAAGAATAAGGTAGAGCTATGGTTTCAGACTACCACTAAAAAATCCCTAGTCATGGAAAAATTTAGCAAAGAGCACATTATAGTGACCTTCTGAATCATCTTTTAGCTGCTGTAAAATGTACAACCTCCTTATTGTTGCAGAACAGAATGACATTTTGTAATTCCATGCAATTAGTATCTCAAGCAGACACACTCAAAATAGAAGCTTCTGGTTCCAGTGTCAGGAATAATGTTTGACAACCAGTTCAGCATCATCTAAGGTTAAAAATAAAAAATAAAATTAAAAAAATTCTATATTGCACATAAGAATTACTAAATTGTTATAGCACTCTGGATTTTCTTCAGCTTTTCCTCAGCCAGGAGCTGAAATTTAAATTTAAGAAATACAGAAAAGTGCTGGTTCAGAACATTAAGTTCATGATATAAGGCAAAACACATTAAATTCCTGTTTCTTTCAAAATGAATTATATACATTGATTATAATTTTTAAACAGTTTCAAGAATATGAAATTAATAATTTCATACCTACGAATCAAAGCCTGAAATGCTTCTGGGTTTGTAAGAGTGCCTTGCACACAGACTCCCAGTTATGCCAGCCATCTCAGGGCTTTGTACAATGGACAAAAAATAAAAAACTGATGCAAAGTAACTGAAGTCAAGTGTGTCTATACGCTATTGTTACCCTGTCAAATTCGTGATTTAAAAAGCCTGCCCAATATGAGCAAGATCCCGAGTTTACTCTAAGAGATCAGTCCTTCACTAAACACTTTTCCTACCATCTAGCCTTTTGTTACTGCATTTCCTACCTCAGCCATTTGAAATGAGTCTTGAGCTGCCTTTCACATTACACACATGTACAGGTAGATAAAAGTCTGCATAAGGGAGGGTACAAAATGACATCCAAGCATTCCTCTACAATGAATATTTTTAAAGTCAGGCTTGATTTCTTTTTTTTTTTAATAAAGTCAAAAAAATAATCTTAAAAAATTTGGGTATTTTTCCTATTTGACATGCTGCAGACTTCATATATCCATCAAGGACTTACATAGCCATAAAGCCAATGAAGGCTGGACAGCCTCTTGCCCAAATAAAGGTATAGGCATAGAGAATTGATTCCACAAATTACACCTAAAATTAAATCTATGGGTTGTATTTCTGCATACTGCTATCCTGACACCACATGCAGTATTTGCCCAATCCCCAAATAAACCCATGCTCTTTCTTCTATAAATGTATTCATCCATTCCAATATTTTTTCTAAAAAGGCAAGCTCCTTTTACTCCGCTCTATTTAGCAATCAGAAGAAAACAAAGATGTACAGAAATTTCAAGAACAGAGAAAAACAGATTTGACATGCAAGTAATTATAGCTGTCCCAGTTCTACCCTGACAGCAGACCCTTCCGACCTGCTGTTCACTGTTATGCTGCACCAAAATCATCATTCTACTTGCTTTCACAAAAACAAAGGCATCCTCTTTCCCATTGCACTTCCACTCTGTGCTGAGGTGAGGAACTTAAATTTCTAATACACTATAAGGACAGGAAGAGCAGAGTATGTTCAAAGCAATCGCAAAGCCAGCAGCAACGAGATTAACATGATGTTCAATGCTGGACAACTGTTTATCTCACTCTGCACTACCGATTGCATTTAAGAGAGAAACCATAGCCAAAAGACCACTTTAGCAAGAGAAGATAAAACATGCAGAAATTGGTAGACATTACTGCCATCGCTATCACCTTCAGTTATCTGAGAAAGGACGCTGTTGAGTCCAAGATCCCTCACTTTCTGATGTGGCTTCAAAATTATTTGAACATCACCAGTAGAACTGAAGTACTGTTTGACAGTATTTCAGACAAATCATTCCAACTCAAGTCTCAAATCTACCATGCTCTAAAATGAAGATAATTATTTCCCAGCTGAAAAAAACCCTACTGTTCCATTTGGTTGTTCTGAGTAGCTGTTTCCCTGTTTCCTTGCAAGGTCATTCCACTTCTCTCTCTTAACAAGATCTCCCTCTGCACTGAAAAGGAAAAAAATATTCAAAATTTCAGCTATTAAAGGTGCCCATCAATTTAAGAGAGGCGTCAGGATGTTCTATACATCATCTCCAGACAGCACTGTTCGCAAAACACTCAAAAACTGCTACTTTACTGAACCTAAGCATATATCCTATATAGCATGCAACTGAAGGATTCATTCTCCTAACAGCATGAATGATTCAAATCAGGCTTTATTTATGTTTAACAGTGGAACTTTTGATCTGTTCATTACCATAACCCAGGGAAGACAGTCCTCATTTTAATAGAATTAAGCAATCTCAAAAAGACACAAAGCTTTGGCAGTCCCAAGGGATGCTCAGTCTGCACTCATTTTATAGTGCCATCTGTGATGCTATTTGAGGAGTATACAGATATTTACCACTCCTCCGTCAGTAGCTTCTGATGCATCTTGAGGTTTATTACAGCAGCACTTAGCAATGTGTGTGTGATGTC
This sequence comes from Aquila chrysaetos chrysaetos, assembly GCF_900496995.4. Lineage (NCBI taxonomy): Eukaryota > Metazoa > Chordata > Aves > Accipitriformes > Accipitridae > Aquila > Aquila chrysaetos. The sequence continues at coordinate 10,205,813 of NC_044024.1, read as the reverse complement.
CCAAACCCCAGGATCTTCATTTTGTTACATTATTCCTATAATACAGCTTGCTTCTGTAGATCTCAAAGCTGACTTGGTTAAACAGAGCCCTGAGTAATTTTGTCCTTAGCATAGCAAGGAGTCACTTCAACATAAGCTCCTATGCAAGAGGTCCTCCAGTTCCCACCTTGGTGTGTTCACACAGTACTAGACAGACAGCAAACAGCCCAGCTGGATAACGATGCATATTTTTCTTCTTAACCAACAACATTTAAAGTATATATCTATTATATAGACTCACCAGAGAAGTTTTTATGTAAAGAAGGAGTTGTTTGAATTGAGGGTTAAGCATCATAGAGGGCACCTGGAAAATAAATGCCTTCCCACTTTTTGGGCAGGGGGTCAGAAGAACACGTAACTGTCCTGCCCTGGACTAGGCGTCTTCTCTTTCTGTCTTCATTGCAGCATGATGATGAAGGTATCAATGAATCTGTGGTTTATTCACAACCCAACATCCTCTAAAGTGCTTAGGAAAAGCCCATATATAAAAATCTCAAACTCCACTCAAGCCTATCAACAGCAGAGCCTGAAGTGTCTGGAAAGTACCTAACTGCACAAGTTTTCTCATACTTAAAGGCACAGCTTCTGCCATCACCATCAAGCACCACGACCGAACTATTTCAAAAAAGAGCTACAAAAATCTACTTGTCTGAGAAAACAAAACAGTATCCAGTGCTCTGCACAACAGCACAGCTGGAAACTGCCAATGAGCTTTGCTTCATGAGTATCTCCGTGAACCACATCTGGTTTTCCTTTTGTCTCCTTTGCCAAAAGTCTTGCCTTTTGCACACCTGCCCTCTCCAGGCTGGTCTCATCCTTGTGCCGGAGTGCTCATCTCCCTGCCTTCTAGGAATATCTTTGGCAGGTACCTGTTTTGACATTTCAAAAGAACCAACCAGAATTATGCACAATCCTTCTAGGAGTGGTGCGAGCTTCTGCGCAGCCCCAAGTTGTCACAGCGTTGAAAAATCTGAATTATAATTTCGTAATTCAGTACGTTTCAAAGATACATTTACCACATTCCAATCCATGTACCAGATGCAAATTCACTCATCCTTACCAATGAACCGAACTTTTCTCAGTAGCACGCTGTTAAAACAGTAGCTGTTTATTACTGCTAAAGCCCATACTACTGAGGTAGGAAATCGTATTTACAAAGTTCTCAGAAGATTAAACATCTGAAAACTGTTTTGGGAAGGCTTGATAAAAAGCCTCAAAAAACAGTGTAATTTTTATTCCAATGAATGTCAGGAGAAAAAATAATAAAGAAATTCAGTTTAGTAACTTTAATCCTTTGGCCCTTTTCCATTAGAGCTGATCTCCTGGAAAGCTGAATTTAGCTTTTGGGAATTTTTCCTCTCTAGCAACAGATTGAAATTAGTTTGAACTCAAGGGCAACTTCTTTAATACCTGTCCAACACACATTTGACCTTCTATGAAAAGCTTGGAAGTTTTTCTTATCTGAAGAGAATGGGAAGTTTAAGCTGGATTTCATCTTTCAGCTGTCAAGGTTTATGAAAGAAACATGAAAATGAAAAGTGATTTGCCTCTCAATTAACAAGAAAAGAAACTGAAGCCCCAAATCAAAGCATCAGACAGTTACGATATTTAGCATTTATAGAGTGCTCTTCCCGCAGAATGATCCAATGACATTTTTCAGGTCTGAATGGAAATCATTGCAGCATTTTAATGATATCCTTGCAGAAGCATTTTAGACAGGTCAAAGATTTTGTATTTTAATTAAAGCTGCAGAACAGTTGAGGTCAGCAGAATGATACTGCTTGATCTAATTTAAGAAAAACACTGCACTTAAAGCCTGCTGTACACACAGGTTGCACTGGCTTAGTGACAGTATTATTTCATATTGATTTTGCTAGACTTGCAACTTTTTCACTGACATTCTTACAAACCTGCTCTGTTCAGATGGTACAGTATACAAGGACAGCAATTTGATTATCTGCTATTAATTCATACCATTAGAAAACAGCTCAGTGAAGGTCAGGTTTTCTGATACTCAAGGTGAAGATCAATACAGGTTAGTTTGTACATTTGGTCTTTTGCAGGGTATTAAGCTTGCTTTTAGAATGTATTTTCAGATAGATAAAGTGGCATGTAAGAAAAACTCTGAAAACCTCTGGATCTGCATCAGAAAATGGCTGTCTAGGGAAAACAAGTTACTGGAAAACAGTTTCACATGTTGTTTGGAAACAGACGGCATTTTTAAATGTCTCATTTCATCAAATATTAGAATGGATTTTAAACTTCTAGCAAAACCAGCCCAGTTTTGTGTAGTGGAAGCAATGTACTACATGTTTCCTAAGGAAGCCTGATCATGAAACAAAGTGTGTATGTGAATGACTGAGATGTATTCATTAAAAAAAAAGAAAATCACAGATGCTGCAGCACAAATTAGGTTTTGTATTGTTTCAATTAAACATGTTTCTCACTGCACTTAAAAGATACCAGTGCATTTCTAAAAAGCAAATCTTAGCAGCAAGACATACTGCCACAAAGACTTGACAAGACACGGTTAAGTATTGGGCTGAAAGCAGCAAACAAAACAATGAAATGTTACATCTGGTTTAGATATAATATTATGCTAAAATTCCAAGCATAATCACAGTAACATTTCAATTTTAAAGCACAGACAAATTTACAATTGAGTGTACGCTCCCAGACTTGACTGCAAATGCTAACCACTATGTCTTTGGAAAATGCAGTGGATTAATACCGGCCATCCTCTATAGACTTTTGTTAAATTAAAAGTTACCATGTATTTATGCTTTGTCTCCAACCATCTCATTTCCCTGAAATGGATTATTTCTTTTTTTGGTTAAGTAAAATGAATCATCGTTTGCAAGGGGCGAAAAAGGAGGCAGCAGCACAGAGTCATTCATATAAATAAGTTAACTGTGTAGTTAGAAGATCAGAGATCACAGGCAAAATATAACATTTTTAGTAATTAAAAAGTCCAGAATGTCAGGACATCTGGATCTCACCAATCTGCGAGTGAAACAAATCACTCGGTCATTAGCCTACCTTTAAAAAAAATTACTAGCATTTCAAAATGACTATTCAGAAAATTTGCATCTTTTAAAACGCAAGCTTCATTCAACAGTGAGTTTCAGTCAGAAAGTCATGTATCCCTTAAGAGTGAAAAGAGTGGGTTTGGTTTCTCAGCTTAAGTAATGATTTTTTTTTTTTTTTGTATATAGTTGCGCTTATATATATACACACACGTTTAGACAGGGAGACACACATGCTTACTTCATGTTTGATGGTAAAGATGTTGGATATTATGTACCAATACACAAATTTTTTCGTGGAAGCCCTTTAATTAACTGCTTATACTATCCAGATAAATTTCTCTATCATTTGCAGTATTTCCAGAAAGAAGCTGCATGCCAACAACTTCAACTTGTTTCCTCTCCACCCATTCACAGGGCAGGACGGTATTTCAAGGCCTAAAAGGCAAGGCAAGAAGCCGTGCTTCTGGAGAAACACTCACCTAGCTCACCCGCTGCATTTCGACCACCGACTGCATACAAATGTCCTTTGAGGGCACTTAGGTGGAAGAAGGTGCGCTTCTCATTTAAAGATGCAACTTGCATCCACTTGTTGTAGCGAGGATCAAACCTAAAGACCGTGTCAACCGCTGTCTTTCCTTTCGTGTCGTAATTGCTCTGGCCGCCAACTACGTAAAGAAAGTTTCCAATCACGGCGATGCCATGCTGGTACCTTGGTGCATCCATGGGAGCTAAGGATTTCCATTCGTGGGCCTTTTCGTCATACATCCGTAACTCCTTGCTGACAACCAGCTGCTGCCTCAGCACTCCCCCCAACGTCACCAAGTGAGTACTGTCCGATCGAATGGCTGTCCTCTCCGACTGCATAACCGGTTGCATGTATGGCATCATTTGGTAATTGCTGGCTTCCAAAAGCAAGTTTACACAAGTATTGTCAGTTCTCATGAAGTCCACCGTTTGAACATAGTTAATAAGATCCTGGGGCGTCATCAGCGGAAACCTGATGTTCTTCATTAGCTTTGCGGCGTACTCCATCCGAGGCTCCTCATACCGTAGCCAGCGACAAGCCGCCTTGAAGAGTTCAAGTTCAGTGCAGTGCTTAAGGCTATTACTTGAAAGCACAAAGGCAAGACGTTCAAAGGGGAGTTTCACAAATTCACCAGTACTTAGTAATGCAGGGAAGTTCTTCAGGATAAAATTATTAACATATTTATCCACTTCGGTGAGATTGTATGTGTTGGCAATTCGCCCAACCTCAACACAGTTTTCCAACGAAACCTATTAAGTAAACAGAAAGAGGAATCAAAACACTTTCTTAATCTGGTGCCTAAATGATAATGTAGAATTTAAAGAATACTACAGAATCAGCAATATTTCATTATTTTGCAATGCTCAAGGTGATTTACACATGAGCAAATAAATATTCTATGTGATTTATATATTCATGACTGCAAGGGGAGATCCAATGTATTCCTTATTTTGAAGAAAGAAACGAGACAAGTAATTAATATATGCCATCTGCTTGTTATGTCAAATACATTATACAATGATGATACATAGCAATTATACAGCACTTCATCTTTGAAAAGCTCTGCAAACATCTTTGTAAGAAAAACATGTAGAAAGTTAAGGGAGAGGTGACCAGCCCAAGGTTACAGACAATAATGAAAAGTAGGTTCCGCCATTAGACATTTTCTAGTATTATTATAATTGTGTTGTCATAATGCAGCCAAAGAGAATGGCACAGCTACCTCTCCAATGCCACAATTTCAGATAATTTATTTACGGTGTTCAATCCCATGAATACATTCCTTAGAAATGAACAAAATTGGATCTTTAATAAGTCAAGGTGGTGCTCTTACAGAATATATTCAAAATTAAATACATGTCAAAAATAAGACAAAGATAGTGATTTTATTTTTATATATATATATATATATATATATATATATGGGGTTTTTGGTTTTGGGGGGGGGTGGTTGTTTGTTGTTTTTTTGGTTTTGGGGGGTTTTTTTGTGTTTGTTTTTTTTTTTTTTTTAAATAATGAACCTAGGGGGATTTCCCCTAGAAATACCCAGTACATGAAATGCTTCAGCAGCATGGATCATACCCTAATTTAATTCAATAACCGAGTGGCCATATCTTGTAACCATCTCTTTTATACTGTTGCTGCATCTACCTTTGTTACATCTTTGGCTCCTAAATTTCTGAGGTCACTTGGGATCCAAGGCAGAGGGAGGAAAAAAGATGGGAAAGATGGGACATAACTTAAAGCGGGTCTCCAGTGAACCCAGCCGATTCATTTCGGCAAGCTATGGTACATATGCAAAGCAAGTCAATTCTCAAATGCTTCTTGCTGAGAATTGCAGCTTTTTTGCATTCCATCCTTATTCTAATCCAAGCTTCATTTACACATGCTTTCTAGTCTCTGTGCATGTCAGTCCTACTCAATGTTGACAATTTCCACAACTTTGTGATTCTCATTATATTTGTAATGCCAGAAGAATTTAAGCTTCTGAATCTCATGGTTATTTTTAAAAAGATTATAAAGATTGAGGACTATGACCTGATTGCAGCCTAAGAATTCAAAAACCTTCAAATGACCTTCTGGTCATGACAGAGATTACAAGATTTTAATACTGTATAACTCAATCTGATCGTTGCCCTTTAATACCAGACAACAGAAAAGTCTAATGAGTATAGGAATAGGAGATTTTTTTAATTCACTAGAAACCAATCTAACTTGCCCTAGAGCTAAGATCTGCAGTCATCAAAAGTCTTCATTCATACATCCTGAAACACCTTGATACAGTCAAAGGTTCCAAATCTTACTCTTCATCTCCACGAATGCTAATTCTGTAATCAGGTCCTACCTAGAAGATGAATGTGTGGCAGACTGTCAGGAGTTCTATTATAAAATATCCGCGCAATATACACATGGAAATTATTTTTGTATTAGCAGTCAAATTGTTCTATAGGACATTGCTAGCTGATTTGATTATCTTTTGATATAAACATTCTCTGATGCTTAAGAAACATTTTTTCTTCTTTTGACTGTTTTTGAGAGTCAGTATCAAACTTATTTCTGTACATTTCATTTTAGGATTTTTAATTTACATAAATTAACTGCATAATGGAAGTAACAGCATACCTTAAATTAAGTAAATGAAACAGGGCATTCTTACTTCTAAAATTTCTTTCAGGCTGTATAATAAAAATAAAACAACGGAAAAATCACCTCTTAACAAACAGCTGACTTACAGTGTACCACAAATCTTAACTCTTGCTATACAGTTATTGTATTTAAAAACTACTTTGGAATACATTTACTGGCATCAAACTACAGTGATGCAGCAATTTCTCCATATCAAGGTAAGCAGAGAGAAGGATATTATCACATACAGAAAAGGCATGCTTGAAGTCAAAAGATCAAAGCAAAAAAGGTACAGATAACGTACCATTGGTACATGGTATTCAGGTTGCAATGAAGTGTTTAGACCTATTGCAGAATGCATGCCAGTTATCAAGTGCCCAGCACGCATCCAGTTGATGTATTATCATAACTATGTTACACTGTAAATCTATGCAATTGAATATATTCCTGGAATACTTACATTTGAGAAATTTATTGACACATTACACACTGTTAATGACTGATGAAAGTGACATCAGCCGTTTCCAGTCACCCCCTAATTTGCAGAAAATTTATCTCGTACTACCTTAATTAAACCACTGGAATTGTACTGCACTCAGGGTTGGTCTTTTTCGTACTATGATTGCAAGTACTCTCCATTATGCTTATGAAATTGTGCACTTTGTTTGGCTCACTAAAATTCCACCACTCACCCCAAATCAGGGTACCATATTAAATATTTTCTTAAAGGTTACTTTCCTTGCCAAAAGTACTATTACCAATTTTATTGTGCTCTAAGATAACAACCAATGTACCAGGCTAAATTATATTGCAAAGATTTCACAGTCATAAAAATATATACTCTAGAGATTCTTCAGTCCTGAGCCAAAACATAATCCTTCAACAGAATGAAATGCAACAGTCAATTCCACTTAAATATTCAAAATTGGACAGTGTTAAAGTACAATAATGTTATTTAAACACTTAAATACTTCAGTTACTCAAGTGTTGATTTTCAAAAAAAGTTTGACTTATGCTATGGTACTTATGAGAGGTGTGGAAACCATTCTCTATGGAAGTCAGTCAATCAGGAGCTCATCAACAGAAGGAACTGCTACTTCGGGAAATCCCACTGAAGCGAATGGGAGGAATGGAAATATAAGATGAAAATATAAGACTGGCTGTACAGTGAATCCAGTACCTAGTAAAGATACTCACACAGAACCAGCTAAAAGCCATAACTGGTCAAATAGCTAAGCAACTTCTTACGAAGTTGAGAATTTTAAATAAACCCTATTTTCTTCCTTGGGCTTTGACTTCTGCACAGAGCTGCTCATTCACATAACTCATTGTAATTGCTTGTTACAAAGCAGAAGTAAAAATTCCAGAATATACTAAAAAGCTTTTCAAAAAAGCAAGGTCAAGCACAGCACAGTGTTATTACAGCCTGAAAAACCAAACCAAATGCAAAAGCCAAGGTACTTTCTTGAGAAAGCAGTTGACTTAATTCTTTGAAATTTTGAAGCAATCGCTTCCCAAGCTCTGGTAAAAACTTAATTGACTATAAAATACTACAAAACTGGACACAGAGTAAAAAGATTGCAAGCATGAGAACCCTGGAGAACAATTCAGGAGAAATAACATGCACAGAAAATCAAGTCCTCAAGCCCAGTACCACAAAATATTTAGGCATCTAACTTTCTTTTGTTTCAATGACTGTTAGACATTGAAGGACTTAACATGGTGTTTCAAAGGGTCTAAGTTTAAAAGAGCTTACATTCCCCTGAAATCCTCAATTTTTCTGTGGACTCCCATACAGAGAAGTCCAGAAATAACAGCACAGAAATTTGACCAGGTCAGAAAACAGAATCAGTCATACCCCCACATTAGAAAAGGTGGATTTCTGGTGGGTGTCAGAGCCAGCCCTGGCGTTAGATCCCATAGATCCCACGCCCCCACAAAACTGAGACCATCTGGCTCCATCCTCAGTTAACCAAGTTCTTGTGACAAGACAGACTTCCAAATATTGAAACCTCAGTATTTGACAATTTGCTAGTTGTTACAAAAATGTAAAGCACAATTATAGAAGGAATAAAATTTTCTTATGCAGCCAAGACATTAATTTTCAGTGTTTTGGAACATTTTCTTTAATTACAGCATAACATCCCCTTCCCCATTACACTGTGATTTTCCTGAGTGTTGTAATTTACTTGGATAGGTTTCTCATCTTTCTCTGTTCTGTACAGCGCTGCTACTTTTGCAAAAACATTATTGTGTGTTCTCTAGCAATCACTACTCTGAAAACGTTTCCATGGCCTTTTTATTAATTTTAATTATATTATGGCTCATTTAGATGTGAACCTGGAAGTAGTCCTAGTCTATCGCAGAGCTGTAAATATTTGAAACCAACACTAAAAGCGAGACTGAAAACATCTCAGGAAGTGTTCCAGCGTTTCTCTGGGAGTCTGGCTGCAGAGCAAAGATTATCAGAGCAATGGCCTACTTGACAGGAGGGGTGTAAATGCAGAACAAATAAAAGAACACTTACAAATCAGCTACAACATATATCATTCTTTGGAGAGGTCTCACTTTTTTTTTTTTTTTTAACACAAATTAAGCTGTTACCTTATGTTTTTCTTTGTAAATATTTCCAATACCCTCTTATGAAGTAACACAGTTACACTATGCTTTACATAAACTGACTTTCTATAATCTCTTTAATAATAGACTCCCTAGACAATTCAAAGACAATTAAGTATTTGTCTGGGAATGGTTACATCACCTCTCAGCTGCTGCTCTCAGTCAGCTAATTTCAGTAGGAATAAGCTCAAGACTTGCTCAGAAAACTCATTTACATTACAGAAATGCTCCTTCAAAAATGGAGTGAAACTCGTACAATGGGGAATAATCTTTGTAAAGCTAAGATATGGTAATTAAAAAAAGCAAAAAAATCCAACCCATTTACTCACCAACTCTCATTCCTGTTCCAACAAGTTCAAAAGTTCATTCAAAAATTCTTTATACAAGGATGCTGAGAACATAACTAGACTAACAGCACAAACCTAGTTTTGTACTTCCTCTACAGTTATACTATGAATGAGATTATATCCCCTTAGACACCGGTATAAATGAAAGTATTTCAGAAAAGAGAATCAATAAAATTATGAGAATGAATAAAATCTTCCTGATTCTTTCAAAATGTATCAAACAAGACATTTCTTACTTGAGTCAAAACAGCGACTGAGGCAACATCGTAAGTGAAGGAACCTTCAGAAAACAAGCAATTTTAAACAATGAAAAAAATTCTTCCAAATAACACAATTTAACATGAAAGAAGCTCTTTCCCTAAGAAAGCAAAACAAACAAGCAGCTGCCCTACCCAGAAAGGGGAAAGGCCAACACAGCGTCCCTGGAGCTCACCTCCCATCAGAGAGGGAGGCTGCTCCAAATCCCCGATGCAAAAGAACACCAAGACCTTATTCCATGTTGGCATTTATAGCAACATCAATCCTAAAGAGGCAGACTGCATCATTCTGGAAGGTAAAAAAACCCTGAGCAACGCAAAATAGGTGGTGTAGGATTTAAGAGTATCAAGATTAATGAAACATTATCATAAAATTCTCAGAGAACTGGCCAATTAGAAAATATGCCAAAAATAAAAGCAAAACAGTAGCATTTCAGAGCCTAAATGCCTCTCAACACTTTCCTTATGAAACACGATTGCTGTTGTTAGCAGCTTGGAGTCCTCTTTGCATAAATCCCGGTACATGTCTTCATTAGAGAGGTCATATTTCTGAGCCTGTACTCTGAGGAGCAATGCGAATACCTGCGTCTTTATTTCACATTACAGACCATCAGAAAGCTGAATTCCAAATAATAATATAATTCACATAGAACACACTCATTTCCCTGTTACAGGTAAAGTGAGATTTCTAGTAAGGTATATAAGCAATTAACATTAACATCAGAAAACCTGCAGGAAACATTAGAAATAATGCCAAAGTGTCTCTCTAGGCAGAACTGCTTTGACAGCACAGCTCTTACAGCTCTCATTCTGCAACCCCACAAAGTAGATGCTCCTTATTGTTGGCAGGACAAAGAGTTATATTAATACAACAAAGCAGGGCAAGAACTAGGAAAGGTATTGAAGCATCATATATTGGCATTGCTTATATACTCTGTTTCAGTCAGAAAACAGGTAACTGCACCCATATTCTGAGATTGCACTGTTTTAGCTACAGAAATAAAGTGAACGTAACTGAAGCATACAAAATGTATGCAGTAAGTTGACTGTAATGCTAGAATGAGTGCAGTCATGCAGCGAGACCCTGAAACCTCTGATACCTGAGATTTAGGAAGTAAAAAGTGTTCAAAAAATACAACCTCTGAAAAACAACCCAAGCTGATCAAATGGGTATGTGAGCTATGCCTAATAAACAACAAGATTAAACAGATGAGTATAAAACCAATGCTTTTAACAAGAGGTTGGAGCCAGATAAATGGAGTGTTTTCACATCACATCTCTTCCCTTACATGCCTTTCCCACCCATGAAGACGGAACCCAGGAAAAAGCTATCACAGGAAGCCAGTTACCACTTAACAAGCTGAATCTTTAGCAGCACTCTTGCTTTTGCAGAAACAGAAGTTTGTTTTTAATACAGAGAAAACTGCAAAACTGTTTGACATTCAACTTGAAGGGAGCATGGCATTCTTCTCTAAAGCACAGCCTCAAAACAAAACAGGACACCAAGTCTGAAAAAGGGAAGGAAAGGAGGAAGAAAAAAGGTTGTTATCGAAGCTTCCTCTCCCCCAAGAGCAGGTTCGGGACCTGAGACTTTAATCTCTTTAATAAATAAAAATCAAGAGGGCAACTCTAAACCATAAATAGACTGTACTGCATCGGAACTACAGTATACTGCTTTGCAGGGCAATCTTTTTATTTGTTCCAATTGCACAAAAGCAACTGTGCCACATGGGTATTATTCTTTTAACTAACTATTATTGGTAGAAAAGAAGAGAGTTGCTACTTTGGTGGCAGTCCCCTGCTAACAAAAGCACTTATTTTGGTGATTGTGAAAAAATATTTCCCAGTAGGCAAAGCCATTTTTAGTTCTAGCAAAATATGGCAATCAACATAAAATCCTTGTAGCTACTTTTCTCGTATAACCAACATTTCTGTAACATCCCTATTAGTAAAGCCTTTAGAGAATGTATTATTCTAAAGGACTGTGACCAAGTTCACTGGTTTACGGAGATGATGTAATGGTCTCTGTGATGATCACTGCAATTGTGGCCTTCATTCCTCAAAACAAAAAGGTTTCGAGAAAGTATATTAAGAGACAGCAACAGCAGCTCGCCATTCTGTTATTTTTTTCAGTTTAACTCACCAAGTAGCTTTCTTATGGAGGGATGTAGAGTGTGAGGGCATGAACTAAGAAATCCAGTAATGAATCTGGGAACTATGATTACCATCACTATCATCACTGCAATACACTTAGGAATTGGAAGAATTTTAATGTGTTGTAACATTTTTATCAAACTCACACTGTACATAATACTCAGAAGAAAAAAGATTTTCACGAAAACTACAAAGCAAACTTGTTCTCTGTGAATCCAAATTATGAATAATGGCAAGTTTTAGACTTAACTTTGACTATTATATAGTCATTGTTCTTATAAATAAATAAAAAAAAAGGAATCATACTGAGGCCTTAATCATTTTAAATGTGAAACAAGTAATAAGCCTTACCCCAGAGATAAGAAACACTTTGCAGAAGTCCAAAACAGGTAAAATCTGCAGAAAACTGGCAGCTTCCAGAGTGTCCTGAAGGTTGTCCATGTTAAGGGAAAGTTTTGCAGTATAAATGAAGTCAATGATCTTCTTTAGGCCTATTTTGTTCACACCATGAAGCTTAATGCACATTAAATCCTGTTCCTTCATTCCACCTGAAAAAGGCATGTAGGTAAGTTTATATGATCATTTTGATTGGGTTGAAATAATTTCATAAACTTACACAAAATTAAAATATAACTTTAAAGTTTAATTTAAAAACCCGTATGCAACACTGAACACGTGTCTGAGTGTCCAGTCAAAGGCAATTTGGAGATAGCGGTATGCATTACTTTAACAAAAACACCACCTGTGAACATAGCCTTGAAGTAATCACTTGCAGAAGCCATCATTGCTCTGTGAACAGGAAACACTTCATCACCATCTCCTGGAACAAGTGTCACATCACAAAGCAAACCTTCCACTCGCAGTTGGTCAAAACCCTGCAAGAAGAGCATAATGCAAAACATCCATTCGATCTGGGAGTAGGAATCTCTTTCATTTCCTTCATGTAAATACTTATTTACTTTTATGCACATATGTACTGTAGTTCCATAAAGTCACCAAGAAACAATTTGTCATCTTACAACCATTATCTCTAATATATTCAATGATAATTATTCATTGGAAAACAAGCAGAATAATTATTATTTTCCAGAAATGGCTGAAGAATGCAAAGTACACTGGGCCTTAGAAAGTAGCTTTATTCCGTTAATTAAGTTATTTTCAGGAAGGAGTTTGTTTTGTAAGCTTGCACTCCAGCAATTGTTTAGGTAGGGACTGATACTTTTTTTTGGACCTACCCTTTCTGGACACATATGCATTCTAGATATATTTCTACTCCACACCAGTTTAAGTGCTTTGCAACCTAAGAGGCTGCAAAATACTGGGGCCTGAAAGGAAAGCTGTCACCTGGTTCCATGATGATCAAATTTATTATCAAAGTTTACACAGTAAAAAGTCCAAAATAAGCTCACATTATATATCTGATCTTTTATGAATTACTTACAATGGCTAACTGTAATAAAAAAGAAAGTAATCTACAACAGCATCCTAGAGTAAGAATTCATCTAAAGATATGCCTGGTTGGGGATACTGGAGGATGGGTGGAATACTTACCTTCTTCACTCACTGCAGAACAGAAGCTCAAACATAAACCAATTTCCCTTAACCAGGCATGTCTGTTGTTTTTCTAGTACTAACAAGAATATAAATATTGTCTTTATGATTTAACACTTCGAGAAGTCTTGGCATCAGCCCTCATGGTTTAAAATTTAAGGTATCTTAAACCAAGGCAGTATTTTTAAAAATGCAAAGGTAAGTAGAAATTAACATTCAAATCTGTTGCACAGAAAGAACAGAATGCAAAGGAAAAAAATGAGTCATTAGCTCCAATAAATCAGAAGCCAAACACAGGATTATATAAAACTAATGTATTTCAATGACTTGAACGACTTGCCTGTAGTTCCTACAAACAAGGCTTTACAACTACTGGTTCTCCATTTGCTCATTTTGAAGAAAAAAACTGAATGAGGAGGAAATAAGCTCTGCACACTTTGCCTAGTGTTCAAACAATGGAGAGCTATGCGCAGATGCCCAAGCCTTACAAAACTAAACCAAAAGAATCACTAGCTTCTCTGAATTTAAAAAAAAAAAAAAGAAAGTCAAATTTTTGCCCCAGAACTTAGGCAATCTATTTAGGCAGCAAATCGAAAAAAGAAGTGGCAGTTCTCCAAGGAGTCATGCCACACAGAAGTTGTCTGCACCCCTGAGAAAGACTGCATTGGAAAGCAGCAAGAGCTATGCGAGCTGTAAGCTTGACTCTGTATGGCATGTAAAAGCTCCAGCAGAAACAAGAGGATAAAATGACTTTACTTTTAAATTCTTAAAGCTTCAGAGAGGATAACATTTTTATCCATTAGAGGAATGTTCTACCCTGTGGTAGTGCCACACAGTCAGACCCAGCACAGGGCATTACACTAAACCTGGCAAGGCTCTGCTACCTTAGGGACATGAAGAAGGAGCATGGAGCTCTCCTCATCACATCCCTAAGGCACCTTTCACACAGGAGATGGTACAACTGTTTGCCTAACATAATTACATGATTATATTCAAGTGAGCTTCTTTGATACAGCTGTCACTTCATAGTTTAAACGATATGACCTCTTAGAAATGGAGAGTGGACAGGGATACAACCTAAGGAAAAGGCCAGGGTTTTTTTCCAAGCTGTTGCTAAAAGTCAAACCTTTAACTCACGGTAAAAGAAGTTACAAGCCATGCTTGCTTGTGGGCATTGTCAACACAGCACCCTAACATGCCTTTTTTTGAGATTTTTTTAGGAATTACTACTCTGATAAAGTCTATTGAGTGAAAGCATTGTTTAGAGCAGCCAAAATTCTCAATACAGATCAATACTAACACAAGAATATTTAATTACCTGTAATACCACAGAACTGTGAGTATTGCTGGTGAAAAATCTTGTGGTCCCTGTCTTAGAAGACTGTAGATGGGCAGAGACGCCCATATCGCTGCTACCAAGAGATACTTTCATATGAGGATCCTCCTCTTCCACCAGAGATCTAAGAAGATTAGAACAAAGAAACCTTAAGACCACAGTCTTCTGGGATGAAACATAGGAGCATGGAGGCTATAGGTCAAAATCAGCAGGTGACAGAATCAGTCCTTAATGGTCCCCTTCAGCTAATCTAAGCAAGTGAAGTGTTAACAGTCTCTAAAACAGCATAACTCAAAAACTTAAATTTTCAGTTAATAAATTTTTCCTTTTCCTTCCACCCCCACCTCCCTGATTAAGACACTTGCACACTATTTTATTTCTGTGTGTGCTTCCAGTATGGTAGGATGCTTGCAGGGGTTTCATCCAGTTTTCAAAATAAAGCATCTTAACCAGATTGCCAAGGTAAGCTATAAGATTGAAACTCTAAGTGTAATGTTAAAGTTCAGTAATCTCAGTCTTATGGCTTCCATTATCTTGCTCAAGCATGAGCAAAATGATAGAAAATATACATAGTGGAGTTTCAAGCTGTAACACTAAGCTACCTTTAGAAATACACAACTAGAAAAACTCCTTTAGGACATGATATCCAGTATTTTGCCACTGCAGGCAACCACTTCATAAATTTAATTTAAGATCTGTTAGTGTAAAGTCAATACTTATGTTTTTGATTCCAAGCAATTACTGTCCAAATCTAGATAGGAAGGTAGAATTTTAGGTAGAACTGTTAAAGAATTACTGCACTATTATTAGCCTTCCATTTTAATCTTGAGATGTAAATTAGGTTTACATAAAGAGAAATGCATATGAGATTCTAACTACCCTAACCCCTAATTATTATAAAATGTAAATAAATTTCATCTCCAGAAATATTAACAATAACTAGTTCCTGTAATTTCTGTGATCTAATATACTACCTATTAGTATGCATAGTGGTACAATGCGTATATACACAATATTAATTAGCAAACATAAGCTGTTAATCCACCCACAGATGAGGGCATCTTCATTATTAATAAAGACTCCATGTTTCAAAAAAGATTCACAGCAGTTTGACATAATTGCTGCAAATCTCAGATGCAATAAGTTTTCCAAATTTTAAACGTGTAGGTTAAAACATTGGCCTCCAAGCTAGTTTCAGAAATTACTTTAAATAAGGGACACGCATGTGCTTAAATTCCACCCCACCACCACCACCCCCAACTTTGACTGCAATCACTATGTAAGGACAAATTTGGAATTTGCAGATGAAAAATAATTTTCATATTCCCCCCCCCCCCCAAAAGTTTTGTTTCTTTTTTTAAAAAAATATTTACCCCCACCCTCTTTGGTTACATGGACTATGTAGAGCAGTTTCTGAAACTCACACATTACCCTGATAGCACTGATGTGCCTTGTTCAAACCCATGAGTGCATAAGGTCAGCTATGAAAACATATTCAAAACAAATTCACCATTCAACAGTGTACATGGGTTTGAAACAGTAAGATATCATGCACACAGACATAACAACAAATTATAGGAACAAGGGTACATCTAAATAGCTTTGACTTCTAATGTAGCAACCCAATACTCAGACATCTGAAAAATTAATGAATATGGATGTACTGCAGCATACAAGAATTGTGTCATTTTTGAATCAATATTATCTCTATTTTATAAAACAAACCCAGAGTGTAATGTAGATAAAGTTTTACAGGGCATACCTTAAAAAAAATGTTCTCCAAACTATCTTTGGCATCCAACAAATGCATACAACAATGTAACACAGCAGCAGAGCAGTTGCTAGCTCATGACCCAAAATATTTTTGTTCTTGTTCTGGGGTGTTTTGCATTTGGGGGTGGGGGTTGTGTGGATTTTTGTTTGGTTTTTTGTTTTAGTTTTAATACAATCACATCAAGGAAAGAGTCTAACGTAATTTCAAAGGACACCCAGTCTCTAAATTTGTACATGTCTTTCTAAGAAGAAATACAAAATAATGCGGGGAGACTGGTAAGCATGGGTGGGAAGGAACCACAGATTCAACTAGCATGAATCTGACTATTTGCTCTTGAAATATCTTCCTGAAATGTCAGATCAGATAGCCATTATATCAAGGGGCTTTTAAAATACTTTTTCTAAACTCAGAAGAAAATAGAAGATATACACATCAGTTAAAAGCATTAGGAAAAGAAATGTACAAGCACACCAACTTTCTTGGCTGTTTGAAACGGGCATTTTACCACGTTTGCCACATGCACCATGCTACTTTATTTCCCAACAGCCAGCATACTTCCTAAGTTTTACAAATGAAGACAAAGACCTTGACCACAATTCATTTATTCCAAGAATGGCAGTGATAATGGAAGCATTTTTCTGAACAGGCCACATGACATACAACTTCCCAAGCTTTGTCCTACGAGGTCCCTCTATAGCACAAGATGCCTTGTTACAACTGCACAGCCAACACAGAGGATACAATATATTTCAAAATACTTGCAATACTTGAAAGTAGGCATTCAACATGCCTGGTTATAAGCAGTTATTTCCCCTACCTGATTTTCAGTACATAATGGACAGTTGTCTAATACCTATATCACACAAGCTCAGCAGCTCACAACTTGATGCTCCTCTGCAAAAGAGATTTTCACTATTTCTCTTCCGTATTTGCTGTTATGCATGTACAGGAACTTGCATATGTGAATTAGACATTAAAAATCACAAACTTCCACATTATAAAAATCCATGAGAATATGAATGTTACAGTTCTAGTCTCAAACATTAACTTGGCTGCATATGACTCCACCAGAAACTTAATAACCAAATTGCATTATTCCTATACTAGTTTTTCCTTTATAGCTAAACAACTATGACAAATTAAAAAAGAAAAATGTGGTTTTGTTGTTGGGGTTTTTTTGCTTTGTTTTGTTTTCAAAACACACCACCTCTTTTACCTACAGCTTAACAGTGTAGGAAGGCAGAGTACCTCTCCCATCACGCAGAAAGTGACATTCAGGAGCTGAGTTTGGCAGAAGTTACAATGCAAGTCAGCAATAAGACCTGGCGACAGCACGCTGATCCCCTGAATCCCAGCCTTGCGACATTCACTGAGAGGGAAAGAGCACTCCCAGAGCAACCAGAAATTATGAGTTTGTCATTGGCTTTGTATCAGCTTCAGCATTTATCTTCACGCAACAAGAGAAACCCGTCTTTGTAAGACAAAGTGAAAATGTAACAGCTCTTACGCGCTGCGTTAATACCAATATACAAAGAAACAGCAAAACCCAAGCACTACATCATATACAACAATAGTAATTTTAAAGTACCCTGCAAAGAAATTTTAAACTATTGAGAATATAACTTCTGTTTGGGGAGCTGTAAAGTGAATATTCACAAGTAACTGCCATTCACACCCAGAACAGACGGGTAACATGCTTTATATCTGACCGAATTCCCAGCAAAAACACAGTAAGTACATCTGTCTTGTTTGGACACTTACCAAAGGCATTATTTACATTCATTAACATAGGTCTGCTAAGCACTATAATTAATTAGATAATAATGAATGTAAACATATTGGGTTTTTTTACTTTATCGTAAGTACAGTATATCACAATTAAGCATACTACCAAAGAAGAAAGCTAATTCATTTTCTCATTAATTTTATTGTTCTGATCAATAGAAATCATTAAACAAGAAGTGCAACAGTAGCATTTTAACGAGGGTTAAAAAAGAAAAGTTGGAGGAGACAGTTAAAACTACAATAACGTGTAGTGATAATTCACAACAAGTTGCTCTAAATGGGGATATTAACACCACTTTCAATGCACACACTTGGTCTGGAGGGGGTTGAACATTATAGTGTTAAGAACAAGGGAATGTTGGCATTTAACATGAAATTAATATTAACATTGCAATAGCAAGCTGCCTGACTCTTTCTGAAGACTTTGGGAGGCAGTGGCTTAGAGTTCAGAGAAAGGCACCGGAGGTTAATTAGTTGTTATCACAGAATAACCTGTCAGTCAGAATTTTCTTTGTAACCTTATGTTGATTCTTTCAAGTACAGCTAGTTTTTTCCTAGCTACTATATCCAATCATGCTTTTCTCATTACTCCAAGTTAACCCTCCAAGTACTTCCAACTGGTATTTTTGTACGAATGAAATATGGAGTGTGCGTTATATGGATATTAATTATGTATCTTAATTTCCTAACTTCCTGTCAATTTTGAAGGAAGATAGCTTTGCTTTTTACCATTAAAAAAAGGATGTAAAATTCAAGTTTTCTTTCTGTAGATGATTGCCCACTAGATGCGCTTTCATTTATTTTCTCTCTAAAGATATTATTTTTAATCTTGTTCATCTACTAAAAGGTACCTAACACCCCCTTTGACAATCTGTGCAACTACTTTAGAACTAGAAAGACAACCATAAGCCAAATGTTGAGCTACGGGGCAGGGGGAATAGTTCAATAGTCTTGCCAAGCTAATGTGAAGCTACACTGACTTTTGGGGGGTTTTGGTTGTTTTGGGGTTTTTTTTCTTTGTTTGGGGCTTTGGGGGGGTTGGGGGGGGGGGGTTCGCAGCACAGGCTGAGGAAAACCATAGCTAAGCACCACCCTAGTGGAGAAAATAAGAGTTCAAATTGGAACAATTCAGTAGTATTACTTAATATTTCATTGATTTGAAAGATACAAGTTCAGCGGCTTTTAAATATTATCAGGTATATAATTCCCTAAATCTTGTCACAACACAGGACAAAATATGGTGGGGTAACAACAAGAACAGTTGGCTTCTGTTAATGAAAAGATTGGAAATCATCTCAATGGATCTTCATGAGTTTCTAGGTTTAATTGCTAGCCCCTGCACACAGAGAAGTGGCACAAGTAAATATCTAGGCTAGCACAAACATTAAGGAGTTTAGTATTCCAGGAGAATACTAAACAAGCAATTTGAAAACACACAGACTGACCAAAGTATTTACAGGACTTCTGTCCACTACTGCTCCCAATTCTGTATGCAATCTCTATAGATTACTTGCAGTGAATTACAGAAACTGTGAACTGACTTTAAAGTAGAAACTGAAATATGAAAACAGAAGAGCCACTAAGCCTGTGACGAGGACAGGATACCAGACCCTGTAGTCGGACCCAGAATTTGAACTTTACTCAGTCAATCCTTGGCTGAAGGCTTGCTGACAAACATAGCTGCCCACATCTCTAGCATAATTGCTATTTGTACCTTCCTTCAAAATATGCTTTAAGTACTGGAACTTTCCAGCAAATACTGACAAATATTTTTTAACTGGCTGGAGTTACAACATGATTCACAGAGGCAAATTGCTTTCTAAAGCACTTAGCAAATATTAACCTGTTAAGAGTTCAGAAGCATCCAGGTGACCCATGATAAGCAGAGATCTGTGGAAACTATGACATGTTTTACTCTCAATTAGAATATTCAAAGTATGAAGTTGCCAATTTGTATAGAGTTCAGTGGCAGCAATGAAATAAAACAACATTCTGTTACGATGTTTTCTTCAAAAGTAGTTGAACTCATTCTGATGCAACAGAAACAAGGGAACTATGAATATTATTTGGGATTGTTCATTTGTATCAGTAAACCATTGATCTGCTTGATATTGTCAGAGCATAGTGCAGTCTTTGAAAACAATCTAAGGAGATCAGCCTACAGCTACAGACATTTTAGAGTGCATGTTCTCTGATTTATTTAATACCCACAGTCTTTACATAACTCAGTAAAAGCTTGCCAAAGCCATATTGGCCAGACAGTGAATTCTTAATTTGGTAAAGCTCAATAGTTTGTTTTTGAAAGGATTATAAGCTGATTTTCTCTGTCAAATTACTGTTCAATGAACCATGACTGCAAGTGTTCTGGTCACTGGTAAATGGCAGCTTCAGCAATCACTCCTGGCATGTGCCAGTACTCTGGTATTTATCAGCAAACAAAGAACCAGATTTCAATTTCATATTAAGATATTCTGCTTACAAGACAAATCTTTACTATTTTATCATCTATCAAAAAAATCTGGTATATTACAGGGCTATCCTATACATACAGCTATGCAAGTATTTTGCTAATGAACCTATTTATGAAAAAGCCAGTGAAATACAATGAAACTCTCATTTATTATTAGATATAGAGTAATTCTTTACTTTGTATGCATAATCTGCCAAAAAGTATTTTAGTATGCTTAGTCTGCCAAAAAATAATTTAAGTATTGACTATCTCACTGTCTTCCTATTATGAACAGATGTTCCAGCTTTGTGAGTAATGAATTTAGGAATTCCCCAACAAATTACATGGCCACCTAGGAGCTCAATAAGCATAACTGATATGGCAGCACTGTATAAAAGAAAATCTCATAATGCTTCTATTAAGAAATTCAAATATTAATATAATGTAGATGAACAAATTACACAATCATGGTATTTCACATTTCTTCCATTCCATATCTTCTACCCATACAATTTCAGGAAATCCTTTATTCGGGCAAAGAAGTTACTTTTACGCTTGTCCTCTCCTAAAATAACATCTCATGGTTTTATTACTGTTTTTTAAACAGGAGTCTCAAACTTAATTCCTTTGTGGTATCAGTAACCCAGTAATACTAGCCAGTTTTATAATTTGTTAATGGTTTCTTATTACAAAATACAGCAAAAGTTTCTATAGGAAATGCAAGTTTTCATTTTAAAATAGATAATTACTCCAGCTAGAAGAAAAACAAAGACAAAAGGTCATTTTTGTTCCAATATGTTGACAGAGCAAGTTAACTCCTCTCTTAATAGACCAACCAACATGTTCCTCAAACTTCAGTTCTTGATTTGGGGGCATACAGGTACTGACACAGGCTGTGGATAAAGATGTGAAAGTAGGATGAACTCAAGAACAGCACTGGAAGGCAGGACTTCACCTCAAGTGAATTAACATGCATTTTAACTGCTGTGGGTGCAATTTTCAAAAGTAGTTGCAGCAGCTAGTGCAGAATACTGCCCACCTTGGGCAATGCTCTGATATTTACATTTGAATATCTCACTTTTTACACCTGACCTTGTTTATGGATTAGGACAGCAGAACATTTAAACATTTGTTTAGTAACTTTATACTGAGCTCTTCTAAATCTCCACTCCAAGAGAAAGGCATAAAGCAAAGCTTACTGCTTCTTAAATTAAAAAATAAATAGATGTTCCTATATCCATTTTCTACCTTTCCTCTAAAATGTGTTCTGTAAAAAGAGAACAGAAAACCAGGCTCTGTATAGCAGAGCAAACCAGTGAGAAGCAGCATTTTACTTTCATATGGCTCTGGCCAAGGGCAGCGGGACAGGAGGATATAGGCTTTCCAAACCCCCAAAATCAGAAGAGAAGGACAAAGATCATTTCTGGACACATGCTTATGGGCAGCAAGCAGAGGCAGGTAGCTCACCAACTTTAACTGCTGTTCGGACACAGTTACAGCACAAGATGCTCATTGCAATGACTAGCTTAAGAAGGTATCTGAAGAGGAAATTAAGTACCGAAGCAACATAGCCTGAGCAACTTGCAAGCACAATCACCAAAGGTAGCAAGGCCACGAGGGGAACAACATACACAAACTGACTTGAAGGACAGGGACACTGAACCTTGTTCAACCAGAGTCAGGTTCAATGTAACATACTTCAGCTATTCTAGAAGCAAAGTTTTAGAGACTAGTGCATAAATGTCAAGCCTTGAATTTTTTTTTTTTTTTTTTTAAATACAGTCACATCTGTTTGGACTTTGCCATACAATCACCATCTTGACAAAAAGTTTCTGCCCAAGTACACAAGCCCACAATGTCAACAGAAATGATGAAGGCTACTAGAAACAGATGATTGAAGATACGATCACTGTTCCAAATGCCAATGGATCTGGGTGGAAAGGAGGACAACGCAGATATGAGGATATTCCCAACATCACTTGAACCTTTTTGTATCACTTCCTAGCAAGGCCATACTGTGACCAAAGCCAGCACAAAATTAGGTCCCATAAAGCCAGCAAAAGAGGACTGCGCAACATCATCAAATGTTTTGGTATGATTTCCCAAGGATACACACACAGAAAATAGTCTCCTCAAAATTCCTTCTTAAACAACCAAACTATCGGAGGTCTCAAGCTGTTTGCAGCATAATTACAGCCCGCTGGTTAATTCAAACAGCCCGCTGGTTAATTCAAATTTGTTTTCCACAGAAACAAAGCAATATTTGGCTCAGTCATTGCTATAAAGCTTTTGTTCCTAACAGCATTTAGTCTCTCTGGGAGCCTTAGTATCACATCCACATTTATCTATTTGACAAAGGGTTTACATTCATTGAGCCATTTGTAGCTTAAATTTGCAGACTCAGATTGTTTAATGATGCTAAATTAGAAACGGTTCTTTAATGACTTTTTGCCAAAGTTGGTGTTAAGTCTATTGATTCCTACTCTTAAAAACAGAAAAAGCAAATACACATGCTTTGTAGCTTTTCTACAGAAGCAGAACTAGTTTATTTCCTTGACATTCAAAAAGGTAAAATACAACAGTCACTCAAAGGTTTCACAGTTTAGACTGGACTGACACTGCATATCCTATTCTCTACCCTTTATATTTGGTCTTAAGTGTTCAAAAGGAAAGTCATAATTTTAGCTACACAGCTTAATATTTCCTGTGCATTACAAAACACTTCAGAAAAACATTTTGCATGCACCAGCAGATTACAGTTCTACCTGATTTGTCTTTAAAGTTAGTTTTCATACACACGGAAATTGTTAAGTTTGCAGAATGGTTCCTCGGAGATAAAAACTTATATATGTCTAAGGTGGCACATGCACAATCAAGATTTGGTCATAGAATATACATCCCACTGTATTCCTGTAACAGATTTAGGAACAACTCCTTTCTGGAGTGTTGGGGTGTTTTTCCCTATATAATGTACAGAATAATTTTGACAGCTTAAAAGCAAGCAAAAATAGTAAAGAAGATTCTGACATTAGGGTTTGGGTAATTAGCCCATGCTCTTTCTGCTGCCTAGGTCCACTCTACCATTCCTCTTGCTTTGTCACTTCTCACAGTTGTTTTAACGTTCCTTTTTTACAATCTCCTGGGGAGAAGGGGAGGGCGCGTTACTTTAAATTGTAAAATATTTTTCCCCTACATGATAAAGAGTTTAAATCTAAGTATGTCAGATAACAGGTGCAGGTGAGTTGTCCATCCCATGAAAAAACACATTTCTGCAACTTAAATACTGCAACAATCTCAGTCACTGCTGGACAAAATATTACAGCAATAATATAGATGTGCACTTCCACTTAAGTGTTATAGCTACACATTATTACACTACAATTCCCACTATTGCCATTTAGAACAAGTGACTATTATTTTAAACCCCAAATATTCACCAAGTGCTTTATGAAAATCCATAGGTATCCCCATCCAAACTTCAACAGAAAGTACTGCATAACACGAGAAAAGCTAGTGAGTAGACAGTGATGGCACAAAACGAGATTTTTCCACAATAACAATGAAATTAATGGCAAAAAATACAAACTGGCAAAACTGACATTCTGGCAGAATAAGCTGAGTAACATATTCAAGACAGTTCAATAAAGATGCTTTAGCATGTCACAACGTAATGTCAATATTGCAACGTCATGGTATATAAGGAAGAGAATGCGATTTTGAGGACCTGTAAACCATAGCATCACATATAAAGGCCTGTCCAGAAAAACCACTAGCACTAGGAAACTTCATGACAACCAGGTTTGGGTTTTTTTCCTTGTTTTTGCCAGTTTATTACTGCAATGAAATTTCACATTTTGAACTTAGAATAATCTATTGAAATACCTATTATGTAAAAAGCAAAAGTAAGATCAACAGGCACAAATGAGAACTCTGTACACAAAATTGCTGGGATTAAAAGCAGTCTTCTATTTATAAGATATAAGCCCCTTCTATTCCCCATCCACCCAATTCATCTGTTTGCATGCACTGTTCGATTAGTTTAAAAAAAAATTTGGAGTGACCTGCACATTGACTTTCAACATGTTGAAATTTGAAATATCTAGGAAGTAATTCTTTAAAATGGCAATGTTGCCAAAGACAGGTGAGTCTGTTTTGGTGTGAATACCACATAGTCTGTCAAATGCTCAAGAGCCCAACAAAAGGGTTTATTTACTAAAAATGACCAATAAAGACACATAGGGTTGTCTCACAAAAGTGAACTAATACAGGTAGTCTGATGAATTATGCATACACACCTTTTCCCATTTAAGTATCTATCATTGTATAGCATAAATTCAAAGAGCTCATTGTAGAGCAAATCAGAGATTTGAAAGAAGACACAAAAGCATTAACCTATATAACCTATATAAGCAGCTAAAACTAATGCTGATTACTCCAGAGTATTAAGAATTTATTCTACTTTTCTGCACAGTAACTGATTTCCATTACTGCAAAGCATTTCCTATCAGACAAATTTCACAACCACATGACTCAGGATAGACAGACTGTGCTGCAAACCCTTTGATAGCAATATATTTGGAATACCGCATTTGTTTATTTCTCCTAACATTAGCGAGTTATTTATAAAAAGACATGCAAAGGATAGTTTCCATTAAAATATCAATACACTATTCCATGTAAAAGAATAGAAGGCACTAAGTTTACAAATGGATTATTCGGCATTAAGAATTTTTTTATTTTACTCATTTTTAAACATCGCATGTTGGAGACTAAAAACACTTAACTGGACATTTAACTTTTCAGAAAACAGCTAACAATCACTCTCACTTGACACAGGCTTATAGAACAAGCCTGTGTCATAGTATTTCTGAAAATAGTATTTCTGCATTATTGAATTCTTTATAGATGTCCATCATGGTACTTTAATCTCCAGAGTTTCCACAAACATTTCTTCCATTCATGTTATTGGAAGATGTGCACAACTTCGGAAAACAATATAAATGACAATGCGAGTGTGAATAAGTAAGAACTGTCCTCTTAGTTCTTTTATGTATGAGATGACACGACCCATGAACAATAATTGGGACACATATTCCTTTACACCTCAAAGCTGTTATATACAACCAAATTCTGAACCATTCCTCACTCTCTCTGAAGTAGTGCTTCAATTCTTAACCTCTGCTTATGTCAGTCACAAGCTTTTTTTTTTATTTCTAACATGTGGCCGTCAATACACATCTACAATGCCAAGGAATACCACTTTTCCAACTCGGTATTATTCACTTTGTCCTTTCCTCTGATTCACTAGCTGAAACTGTTCATCTGCCCACGTAATATAAGTCACCTATGTCTCTCCCCACACAGTCAACACAACTGCAATTTAAGTATGATTTCACTAGCTAACTTGTAACGGCTTTCACACTCATTTTGACAAAAGGAATCTATATTCTAAACCCCAATGCCGTAAGTGTCATGAAAGAAAATGTAAAGCCGCTTGACAAATGCACGTGCAGGCACACATATCTGCACATTCCTAACTCATGCACTAAGCCAGGCTGCATTACACCTACATATATTGGTCACATGCCAGTGCTCCAATTCTAATACTATCTAATTTTTCCTACGCAATGTCACTGGATCTCTCCATCAACTTGGTGGAAGGCTCAAGCTACTCTGGATCGGTTCCACCAGAAGTCAGAGGATGTCTGAATTCCCCTTCAGAGGGACCCTTCGCCCTCCGTATAACATGAAGTTACCTCTTGCAGTCACGATATCCTGAAAATATCACTAATAAATAACTGGTGGCAAACAAAACCACCAGCCAAGAGACAGTGATTCACTGCTGCTCCTTCCCATTGCCAGGAAAGCAGTACCAGACCCAGCAAAACCAGCAGACTTCTCAGTAACAGAACCACGTCCTTGCCTACAAAGTCATCAACTCAACTTCAGCAGGTCCTTTATTTCATGTATTCCCCAGCCATAAGTTCCCCTGCAGCAGAGATCTCTCTGGAATAAACTCTTTGTACTCATTCCCCACCTCAGGAACTAATGCAAACTTTTCAAGCAGAGACTGCAGCTAAACTGCCCCAGCTGCACAGCTTGCAGGACAGTTTACAGTGGTACTTTGTACGTGGATGCCTGCTTCACCGACGAAGCCAAACATGCTCATAACTGCCAGTCTCGGCATTTCGATACAAGAAAACTAAGGCAGAGGTCAGGTATCGGGTATATAGACCAAAAACAAACACTAATAAAATCTATGTGTCCTGACAATCAGTTTAACCTCTAGACAAGTTACCTGTAAATCATAAGCAGGATGAAGCTTTTAAAGTTAAGGTCAACTTTACTAGAAAAACCTGCAAAACTAGAAATTTCAGGTACAAAAAAAAAAAAAAAAAATCACCTTTAAGACCTCTGCACATTCCAAATTACACTACAAACCTGTAAGATTAAGATGTCAAGTATTAAAGGGATTAAAAGCTCAATTATACCCTTGTACACTCTAGATCCAAAATATCAAGTGTTCATCTGTGAATTCAAGAATTTTATGGTCATTTATTTTACATCAATACATGTTCCATTTCACATGCCACTTATTCCTGAATCTTTTACTCAAAACACAAGCCTTTTGCCAGTGTGCAGAGTACAACTTACGAAAGAAAACTTACGAATATGAATGTGAAAAACATCAGATCACGTAAAATATTAGCAAGTTTACTGTAATCTCTGCAATGAAGATAATGAATTCCATCACCTATTTTACCGGTCAACCTAAATTACAAGGTTCTTTTTAATCAGTTGATATATACTGCCTAATCAAATAGGTGCCGTCTTGTAATGTTTCTCATTCTTTATTATAAAGTACATGAATAATTTAACATTACATTTAAGAGTCCTGCTAATGTCAGGACTGTGTGCCAGTGAAGAAACATCTCCATAAACACTGGGATACATTGACTCATTATAAAAAGATGATTAAGGCTGCTGATCACATAGTTCTCATGCTCCAGACAAGCTCAGCATCATATAGTTAAGCATGATCACTAAACCTGTTCACATACTTTCAACACAGTGACATAATCAGCTACATGATCCCCATCATAAAAGCCAGAGCATACACAGAGCTAGATTAGCAATTTAAAGGCGACACACAAAAGAAACGCTCAGTTTCAGCAGCGCATAGATCAGACTAGGCTTTTTCTGATTTTTCTTGCATTTAATAAGTACTATAGTTTAAAAACCAAAAGCATAACATACAACACTAAAGACAGTGTCTCCCTGAAATAGGTTCAAAAGCCTCACAACTCTTCTTTTATCATGATACTTTATTTGTATTTAGTAATATTTTTTAAAAACTCGGAATAAGTAGCAATTTATGGGAAATAGCTTATCTTCGGGTAGCCTTAAGCATATTTGATGCATCCAGTGAGTGAAAAAGCTGAAGCACTTCCATGAAAATTAATCTTAAATTGAACGTGCACAGCACAGGTTCTATACAGCCAGGTTAGCTCCTTAAACCCCAGCCTTTCTGACCGAGAACAATAGTGACCACGCATACGGCATTGTATTGTTTCAGCTCCACTGCTTATCAATGCAATTCTCAGCAACAACCAAAAAAGACGACATTTAGAGGACCTGTAAATACCTAATTCTTACAGCATGTCCCTACAGTAGCTGAAGCAAAAGCCTATCTGCAAGAAGACAATACAAGCTTAAAAGTACTAATATTGTAGGTATTAGGCTGGAATACTATTGGAAAGTAACAGTCTTTATAGTAATTTCCAGATAGGGAAGTCATCTACACTGCTACCTGTGCATTTTAAAACAACTCTTCCTCATTTTGAAAGACCTGCTTCCTTAAATAAAGGCAGAAGCAATTCAGTACCCTATGCTTAGTTTTATTTCACAGAAGGAAAAAAGCCACCTGTATATGCTAACACAGAACTCGCAGCAACAAAAGGTGAACAAAAGCTCCATCAAGATTTGGCAAGACAAAGGCATATTGTTTCCATGTGTATTAAAGTACTCTTTTATGTAAAGCTACTTTACATGGACAAACTGCATAAGTATATAAATATTCAGATATGAATTATTTATATTTATGTTTTAAGCTTTTATTATAACTTTGTAAGAAGACATTCAATTTGTATGAAGGCTGACTTCCAAGAATAAAACAAGACCAAAGCAGGATGATTTCTTTTGTATGAGAACTTACACAAACAAAAGTGCAGTACAATACAGCAGGTGATTTCATGTTTAATTTCCAAGTGTAATAGTCAGGAGGAGGAAATGTTAGCATATACACTACAAAGAAAGCCTGCCTCAAAGCTTAACTTGTCAATTCAAGATCAGCTCTACAAATTAACAGCAACACGAACTTTTCAAATGAACATATACGATATTATTATGAATATGGCTTAATCTGCACAATTTCTCTACGTTTCAACGGAGGGAAAGACTCAACACAACATCCATCAGGAAACATCCAGGATAAAATCTGGGGGGTCTACACAGAAAACAAGGTAAAATTCTGAGTGCCAATGTCATTTAATATATTACAGGGTATTTTGCCACAGGGTAGTCTCACGAAAGCAATCCCACCTTATTATCCTCATTTCTCTCACTTACATGTATGCTGGAGAAAGTGGCGATGACCTGGATGTTTTAAGCACAGGAACTGGGAATTTCCAGATAGCAGGAGAGCTCGTTTTCCATTTCAATGGCATGTTGTCACCACGGTACTACAATAACAGTAAACAGCGTTTCCATAACAGACTACCAACTAGGACTTCCATTCCACACACTACTGACACAGCAGTGGCTGCTGCTAAGAACAAGGAAATGATTCTGCCAATGCCCTTAAACCGATGCTTCCAATCTGTAAAACAGGGCTGCAAGGCATCTCCTTTTAAATCCTGCTGTCCCCTAAAGCAATATGATGATTCTATCCTTCTAACTCAACAATAGTGCCACCTCGTTAGGGAAGCGCTGACTGCAGTATATGTTTAAAAAAAAAAAAAAAAAAGACTGCACTGTGCACACCAGCACAATGCAGCTTTATTTAATAAAAGCAGCTAATTTTTAAAGAACTGTTTCTGATGCTATTGTTCTACCTTAACAGGGACACTGCAGCACTGTACTATATTCTCTTTTATTAACCTCATTTCTGACCAATAGAACCAGAAAAAAAAAAATGGGTTTCATATGAAAATGAAACAACATACCTACTCAGAATACACTTGTCATCCTCTGAACATTCTTCTTTTGAGCTGCAACAATACAAATGGGATATAAATCTCAGCATAGCCTTAGGCCACGGCTAATAGAGATCAGTGACTAAATTCAGCAGCCTGTTTTCCTCCTGTGCAAGCTCTGACCAAACAATACAAGAATGCCATTATGGAAAAAGCCCATTGCAAAAATCAGTCCTTCTAATCCATAGCTAGGAAGACAAAATAAAGCACAAATCACTGCAGGTTTCTGCATGCTCTTCTAATAGCTTCTGGTTCAGGATGCTCTCATTTTCCTATTCTCATTTCCAAGGAGGATGAGCAAAATCTCATGCATTTTACAACATGCTATGGGAACACAAATATCACCCTGTCTTCTGCAGTACAGAAGCAGAGAGTAGCACGCTGTTAATAGCGGTCTTTGTGGGGACGCTATCAACAATCTAATTCTCAACGCCCCCCCCAGCAGCTCACAAATTGCCTGAAGAACTGACGAAGCAGACGGTCACGCAGGTGTCCATCAGGGACCACTCTGCAACTCTGTGCTCTGCTTGGTGACCTCCCGGGGCTGATGACAGCAGGGAGCATAGAAGGCAAGCTATTAAAAAGGGAATGGGGAATTTAATAGCATATTGTGCATAAGCAGAGCAGGTTTCTCGCGAAAAGAATATAAAGCTTCAACTATATTGACTCCCTTACAGGAAAAAACAATATTTTAAAAAAACCAAACAACTTTTAATATATTCCCACAGTAGACCAAATCAATACTAAGATGTTTAATCTACAGATTTCAGAATAGTCTTTGTACAGCATGACAATTTTTCTGTTCATCGGGACAGCTTAATCCTATCACAAAAAAGCCAACACCCTGTCACGCTACTCAGCAATAAAGAATAGAACTGGGAGCAGAATTTCTGTAAATTTAAACGTTTTAATAACATTTAATAACACACCGATAGGTTATTCGTAATGGTGAAACCTACACTGTCAAGTTTATTTGGGGGATGAAATCACCAGGGAATAATTGCTGGTTCTGATCATTATTATTGAAAATGTTTGCCCAAAATAGTTTGGGGCATTTAAAGCTGTTACCATAACCACAGGCAAAGAACTAAAATAACCCAGTATGATCAGAGCAGAGAACTAATTCAAAACCAAATGCACCTATCTGACAAACAATTGAGGAGTTCTCTCCCACTTCTTTGAAGAAGTTCTAAATTACACATGAGCAGCATTGACGCAGGCAACAAATTTCACAGAAACTGCTACTTGAATGCTGAACAGACATTTGCTGTGTAGGACAACAGTGTTTATATGCTATAAATATTAAGAAACACTAGCCCTGCAGAGAGCAAGTATGCAGTTTTAGCATAAAGAAGTCTTATTTTCAGTAAAAGAATTCATGCATTTACATGCCAACAGCCATGCCTGTCTGCACGCATTGTAAATATTGAGTGCAACAGCCTCATACATATACATAACACCAGACTACTAGATCATGCCTTCTCTGCACTGAAGGCCTAAAAATTAAGTTGAAGGAGATGTTAGATAGCAGCTGTTACAACCACAAAGAAAAATACCACAATTCTGAATTCATACACTCAATTTTGCTTTTGCATTTCCCATCATACAGAAACTGTCTTAAAATACAATAAGCAAATGCTGTTAGTCCCTTCCTCACATTGAGCGCACAGCCAGTGCAACCAACTGGTAACTGCTGTTAAAGTCTATATCCCTGCTCTGCCAACCCCAAGGAGGTAATTACACATTTTATTTATTAACAGCGGCATTACTAATATAAAAGAATAAGGCTAAGGACAATCAGTGGGCCACTATTTCAAAAGTAACTCTTGAAATACCCTTTTGACTAGTAAAATAAAAGCCAACTCAAGCCACGCAGTCATTCCCAAGCATTTACTGGTATTTAAGTCAATCAATGCACATCCAGAAAGCAGAGTTACTTCCCACTTCCGACCCCCAACAAGATCATTCAGCACAAAGGCCAGCATTAGTGCTCAAATACCTACGCCCCTTGGGGTGCTTCTATTCCCAATTATTTTTCATTTCATTTACAAGCAACCTAATTATAACCTTTACAGAAAACCCAGTAGCAGTAAATGTAACTTTTTTTTTTTTAAAAGTGTATGCATCCCAAGCACTGCCCAACTTCATCTCCTCCTAAAGTCCAGCACACATTACTTGATCAAACAGCCAATGTACAAAATACGTAATTGAAGGAAGTAGCAGTGTCGGGTACTCTAAAAACAGGCAAATGCTTTTCACTTGCAAAAGAACAACCACGTGAGAAATGAATCACCTATCTGCATGTAAGGAGAAAAAAAAAAATCAAATACCATTTTCTTCCTGACAGTCACAAATCGGTTGCATATTCCCAGAGAAAAGATTACCTAAATGTATTCTACGCTTTACATAAACTATTCCTAAGACAACAACAAAAAAAATCACAGTATATTATTCTGTTATTTTAATGAAGACTTCAAAACAACAGTTTAGTTACACATTTTAAAATATGGGAAAAATAACCTGATCTCTTAGAGTGCATTGCACCCACTGAATATACTACATTTTCTGTTCTCACAGTACATTGCTTTGCCACTCATCCCCAAATTAACTGGTACTGAAGGCCAAAAGCAGCATTACAACTCTGTGCAGAATCCTACTTGCTGAGGAAACAGTTATTCCTAGTCAAGTGCTATGAAAACACACCGAACTGGAGCGCCAAACCAGAGATCTGCTTTTCTTTAAGTTTAAAACTCTTTTAAATGCTGAAGACCCACAATAACTGCACCGATTAAACTGCTTCTTGGGATCATTCACGGGGCTTGTTTTCTACATTTTTCTCCCAAGCAAGTTCACATTCAAGATTAAAAGCATCTACCATTTATAACTTGCTTAAAGTTAACATTCTACTTACTATCCGAGTCTCTTACATATCTTTTATTCTGTATACAGAAGATGAGAAAGAGGAAGTCTTTTGGTTTTAAGCAATCATTTCCACACTAGTATTTCCAAAGCTGCACTGACAGCAAAATAACTGACAGGGTATCAAGCACTTCTGCAGAAAACTCCTCCATAAAGTAACTGAACAGGTGGCATAAAAAGAAAAAAAAAAACAAACCCAAAAAAACTAAAAAGACCAAAGGCAAGATCCCAAGCTGCCATTTTACAGACCTGAGCTACTAGCAAAGCCAGAAGCCATTGATTGAGGCGGTACCATAGTGCAGCTCTGATCCCACAAAAAAAGGGTACATAGAAGAGTGCTTAAAGGAGCAAGGCATTTCTTACCCCTCTTCCTCCACCCCCCACCCCAAAGCCTTCTTCACTATTGACCAACAAGCAAGATTTGGCCCCAAATGAGGGGAGCGGGCATGCAGCACGGTACTCCGCAAGCACATGAGCAAACCACACACAGAACCAGCCCTTGCAAGCGTGTTGATCACAGCATCTTTTACCCTGCAAGCTCTCCCTGATCTTCAGGGTAGGAATGCAGCTAAACCCGCTGCGCTTGCGATTCTCTTCCTTTTTCTTGTGATACCCCCTTCTTTTTCTTTCTACAAATTGAACGTTAAGCTGCTACCACATTGTTTCATACATATCAACCGTCAATATGTTTGCCTTTGCTGCCTTTTACCTGCATTATAAAATACAAGTTCTCCTCTTAAAGCCCAGTATGCTTACATTTCTGGGGCATGTATACTTCCAATAACACTTTCAAACCATCTCTGCATTTCCCATAAGACTTCCCCTCATGGTTGTTCAAAGAAGAACAAGTCACAGGCAGAAAGATGTATCAGACCCCAGTGGCAGTGTAAAACTATACCAGTCTGAAAATATTTATTCTTAGCCTTGAAATGCCACGTGAATTTTTGTAGGAAAACTAAGCCGAGTAAGAGTTAACTTCTAGACATGCCGCTGGATTTTCATCAGTTCACACAGATTGAATTAAACATTTTTTCAGCCCTTAAACTGTTAAAAACAAAACCAAAAAACATTTGTTCAGTCAAGTGATTTGCTACAGTTAAAAGATTTGCCGTTCTGCTCTAACAAGCTGCTTACGTCCCTCCTTTTATTCATCTACTAAGCATCAGAGGAACTGAAAGCACTAGGTGGAATAGGGTTATGCTATATGGAAACTTTCTCAAGTCTTGCAAACCCTTTCTTGCGTGACCTGAGAAGTCTTCTGCACTTCCAGAACCCCAGGCTTATTTTAGCCTTACAGAAAAAAAAAAAGTTCAACGTTACAGTGACTGTGATTTACATCTCCCATTTTCATCTAGAAATGTAAACAGAATGGTCTAAATATTTGTGTCACAAATACTATGTTATCTAACTTTAGACTGCTTTTCTACTTATAGACTGTTTGTTCATATAAGAAAAGATGCCAACACACAAAAACAGGTTAAAATGGTGGTGTTAAGACCAGTAAACATCTCCAGATTTTTGAGATTTTTCCCCAACACCTATGTTCTAAAAATTAATTGATTCAAAGCCATGTTTCCATTTTAAAATAGGTATGTTTTTATATGATGAAACCTGTATTATGTGATATTAGCGCTAACAAAGCTTGCTCCAAACTGAAGGCAGAAACACAGTTTCACATTGGAAGGAATTGCTCTGGTCTTTTGCGTATCTTACGGCTACCAGCCCACTAAGCTGATACATATGACTATGCAAGACCAGTTTGATATAGAAGAAAATAATCAGAAGAAAAAAATCATCAAAATACAGTAAAATGTTCACATCAAAGCCATGGAGCTCAAATGCAATAATCATTTCAACATCAACTCATTTTAGCATTTTAAATACAGCTGTAAAGGCACAAGTCTAGAAACTGAATAGGAGCAAATCAGGATGCATAACATTTCTCTTCAGGTTCCCTAAAAAAACCTGACAGTGTAATAGTTTAATTGGCTTCCTTATTCAGCTCTTTGCCCTTTGTATGGATGTTTCTTATGCTTCTACCTCTGGCTTTTCAATCTATTAAACTGCAGCTGTTCCAATTACTGGAAAAGAATAATTAAAAGATGGTGTTGACAGTACTGCCCTATATACGAGTCAGTTAATTAATACAATTTGTTTAACCATATATTGTGAAAATATTCACACCAAAATTCATACAGAGGGAAAGCAAATCTCTGCTTGAAGAGGAATCCAAAGCAAACCGGTATAGTTATGTTTGCAGTCCCCTCACAGCGACACTATAACATGCCCCAAATATTGAAATACAGAAAAAAATTGGCAATGTGCACCTGGCAATACTTTTATCGACACTACAACTTTTCTAGAAACCTCAAAGACCTTAAAAAGAAACAGTCTTTCAATTAAAGTAAATTAAGAAATAAGCTTTAAAATAGCTGAAGACAGTTCTGAGAATTACACATGTACTTTGACTTACTATCCACTATGTTGTCTCAAAGAATTTTTATTTTTTTTAATAACCGGGGGGGGGGGGGGGGGGGGGGGGGGGACACGGGATGGACCTCAGACACCGGATATAAGTTACAGCATCTTTTGGAAGCAATTAACACTGTAGACATCAAGATGCACACAGCCTCATAAATGGAACAGAGATGCTTACGAAACAGTTACTATCAAATATATTTAATTATTTTAAATTGGGCTGACTGGTCAAGGAACAAGGCATAATCATAAACTGTAAAGCATAAAGAAGCGAGATAAACTAGGTTTGTAGGCAACCCCTCCTGCTGTCTAAATGCTGTAAGCAGTACAGGCTCCTGTCTCTATAGCAATATGTGTAGGGCCACTTGTAAAACAGGAAAAAAAAAAATCCCCAAATCTTTAAATATTAAGTTAAGCAGTCAGGGCATGTACCGCATGTTTAACAAGAAGTACTGCAGTTTGCCATCCACCCACTCAGCATTTTTTCCTGTATAAATGAGGAAATTGCTGCAGTAACATTTTAGGATGCATCATTTCAGTGAAAATTATTTTTATACATAAATATACATATGCGTACTATAGATGTGTATGCGTTCATATATAGCGTGTGTACTATATATATACACTATATATATACACACACATTATTTTTATATTTATATATATGACAAATATATATCACCCTGCATCTGACACAGCCACTTCCCCTTCCCGCCCAGACACCTCAGTTAAGAAAGATTCGTGTTCTCACATGATTTTGAGACTACCAAAATATATGTTCTTCAGCAAACCAAGGAGGCAGCAGCTGGCTGACTGAGAAGTAATCGTGTTGAGTAATGAGTTTCTCCATTTCATACATTCTTCAAACACCCACAACCCTGGTCCTTGCAAGTATCATTCATTAATGAGAAAAATACCTTGATAGTCTTGAAGTTTCTGAAATTATTCAGCAACAGTAAACAGTTAAAAAACCCCACACCATTTCCTATCATGTCACAATCAGATATTTTTAAAACAATTTAAAAAAAACATAACTTAGGTTAAATCTTAAGTCAGCTTCCCAGAAATTCATAGGAAAAGGGGGACACACAAGAAATGAACAAGCGCAATCCCTGTAGTAGTCACACGTTTAATATTTAGAAGGGTTAATGTATTAAAATAATAAAGTCAGTTTCAGATATATTTTGTAACTACACAGAGTCTCAGAAATATCTCAAATCTATTCCTAAGTGTGTGTTTCTAGCCATGAAAGTAGTTTTTATTTTATGCCACTTATGGATGCCCTGCATTTTCTTGTGTGTATTCTTGAAGAAGGCTTTGCTCTAAAATTGAGGTAAGATTTCCAGCAAGGAATCACTTCCACAAGTTAAGACGCACTGTTAACTTAATGACAAGCCATAGCTTATAATATGCAAAAAAATAAAAGTTCAGCTTTGCTTGGGCAAACTACTCTTACATAAAAGGCATTAGGTAAAATAAGGTCTTAAACACTTAGTAGGAGGTAAGACTAAAGTGAGTTCATAAAGGTTTCCAACTTTTGATCCAAGCCCATATACTCTACTGACAACATACTGCTAAGAAGAAATGCTTTTGAATTAACACCGATTTATTCAGACAACTGTGCTCATCTTCCCTAGGTGATTATATATAATAAATCACCACAGAAATCTGAATGCACAGTCACAGCAGCCAGACTGACCCTGCTGAAAATAATTGGTCTGAAGCAACAGTTATTTTTTATTAGGTCAAACTGTGAACAACAAAGAATTTATTTCTAAACAACTTCTCCACAGCTGTTATTGTCTGTTGGCTGCGCAATTTATTTTAGTAAAGTATGCCTAAACACATTTACACATCTGACTCATATGATGCAAATATATTAAACAATTTAGTAATTAAAAGGAAGCTAGGATTGAGCACCAGCCACTAAGAACTTTAGTATTTCTGCACCACAGACAGCAAACTGCAAATTACATTAGTCATGTGTTGATTAAAGTATTTTGAAAATATTCTTAAAATAAAAGTTTTTCTTTCATTCTTCCATTATTTACATAGAATCTGTTAATCATTTTGCATTCCCTAAACCTTATTGTCTTTACCCACTGGAGTGAGGTTTTTGTGGTCCTGCACACCTACGCAAAGTAGTCCCTACTGAAAAGAGCAGGCATGGGGAGGCAAGAATAAAGCACATTGATCATTGCTCTTATTGTGTGCTTCTGTAATGACTCAATTTCTTTAAAAGACAAAAAGATTAACTGTTTGAGTGCAGGAATTCCCACAGCATTGTCACCTCTGATGGATCCAGTCTCCTAACCCACAATCCACAAAATTTCCAGTGTGGGAAGTCTGACATCTTTCGCTGAAGGCCAGAGTCCCTTGGGGAAGACTGGCACTTTTGAGAAAGATGCTGATGCTTCAAGTCTAGGTTGTCAGAAATCGCCATGTGCAACCTGGGAGCCAAACCATGGCAATGAGTCTTCTAGGAGAAGACTTGAAACTGCTGCACCATACTGCCCATGGTCACTTCACTGCTGCTGGCTGGATTCCTTTAAGGAGTCACAAAAAATATGACACTTACGTAGATTCAATCAATTTAATTATTTGCCATCCGCTAGTCTTAAACATGTTAGATACAAATTTTTATGAAACAGCAACTTGAAGTTCTTCACACACAATGACATGTGAAAGACTTACGCAGCCAAAAGTTTGGTTTCAAATTTATCACTAATATTAGTATTTCTCCCATTCAATGTTTAAAAAAAAAAAAAAGGTACAATTTCTCTACACTAGAAAAGGAGTTTCAAGTTGCAGATCATTCCAACTAAATGCTACGAGAACAGGTGGAAATAGTACCAAAGCTGAAACAGCTGAATGGGCCACATGGGACAAAGGGAGTCTTGTACTAAACACCCATACTTTAAATTTCTTCTTTTTTTTTTTTTTTTTTCCTATAAGCCAGAGGCAATCGGGAATCAAGTCTTCCCATTTGACAAAAGTAGGTTGTCCTTCCCAAAAGACAACGTAGGGGAACTCCCTGGTTGGTTTGCTCAGGATTCTCCCTTCCTCAGCAAATCAAGCTAGTGATAGCCTCCACACTACCTGTTCCCCAAAAGAAAGCAAAATCACATAACTGATTGTCTTGTTTTGATGCTCTTCCATTCCAACAGCAGCAGTGAAAATTGACAAAACCGAATAGTTTTCACAGGTTCTTTCACTTGGGAGGGGGCCAGGAGCAAAGACACTGAAGCTGTGTGTTTGCAGCTCCAGGAAGATTTACACCTCAATAATACCTGTAACCATCCTTGCAGTCCTAAGTGCATGGAACAGCTTTAATTGAAAGTTTTCTGCAGAGTTGGATACTACCTCTTCAGAAGATACCTAGTCATCTTCTACAGCAAAAAGAGGTTTTCTGTAAATTCCCACTGTTGAGTGTTGTAATACAACAGACCCAAAAGGCACAGCCTTTAACATTCAGCTGAATGGGGTGTAGGGAGGGTGTACAATCATGAGTATGTTCATGCCACAGAATTAGCACAATCTTAGTGGTTAGTAACATTTAAAAAAAAAAAGATACCTTCAAAATGTATACCTTGCTTACATTTAGTTTTTTCCAGAAGATAAAAAAAGAATAATCACAAAAATGACACTTCATATTAAACAGTTCCATTTCTCTGAAATACATCATTATATTCTAATTCTAATTCACCAAATGACAAAATTCCTGTGTAATAATTAAATTGTAGAAAGAAAATTACAAACTGCTTTCTTCTCTAGCATCTATGAGAATATGAATTTAAAGAAAACTGTATGTTTCCTAGGCAAAGTTTCAAAAGATGCGAGTTATTTATTTCATTCGATGCGAGTTATTTATTTCATTCAAGTTTGTCATGGTGAGCAAACATGCAAGCTATGAATTCATTTCCAAAAGCAGATTTAAAGTGACAGTTTTAAGATAGTCACTTAGCAGACTGGAACAACTCTGCAGTTACAACATCCATATTTAGTGACAACATAACTATCCAGATAATTTAGGATCAAATTAGGACATACTGCGTTACATAGAGTAATTGTACATATCATGAAAAGCCTAAGCACAAGCTGTTTTTAGAAAGGCCCACAGAAGAATGCTAATCTTATTTGGATTTTTTAAAACTATTAAATATTTAAGTCAAATCATTTAAAGTCTCCTGATTACAAACCTTTATTTCATAAAACTTGAAACATCTGACTCCTAATGAAAACTGAAGTTCAGTGCTTTCAGAAATGTCCATGTAGCAGCTTCTACAGGTCCCACTGCTGAGCCGTTTTACCAGCACTACCGCATGCTCTAGGCAGTTTTCTACATCTTTATAGCGTTGTACATGTGACCACGTCACTTCACCCTGACAAACCGTCCTTCGGAAAAACAGAACTGAAAAAAAATCAGTGAAGCTCTAAGGAGGAGAGGACTGCACGGAGGTGGGTCGAAGGGCTTGGCCCAGGTGACAGCCACCAACAGCAGAGCTGCACCACTTCCCTTCCAGCCGCCCTCGTACCAGTTAAGTCAGCAAAAAAAAAAAGGGTCTAACAATTCTGCAAATAACATTAGACTCTATGCAAAACATCGCTCTCATCTGTGCTGCTCTAGTGAATCACAGCAGGCTCAGGAGAGACCCTATTATAACAAAAAAAAAAAAAAAATCAGAGGATCATGGTGTATTGGTCCTTGGGGTGAAATAGCATTGCACAGCTGTGACGCACAAAAAGGCTGTACAAAAGTCAGCTAAAACAAAAAATATTTGTATTTCAGCACCTTCTACAGCTGCCATCATCTGCTTTTCTACAGCTGAAAATCTCTTTTTGTTGCATACATATACAACACCAAACAACTGTGATAACTTTGAGCTGGGACAAGCCCTTCTCCGAAATAGTTCAAAATAAAACAGTTGTAATTCAGGTGTTTGCCTGCCAGAGGGAGCTGAAGGAAAGAAAAAAATTCCATA
The DNA here is from genome assembly GCF_900496995.4 of Aquila chrysaetos chrysaetos. Taxonomy (NCBI): domain Eukaryota; kingdom Metazoa; phylum Chordata; class Aves; order Accipitriformes; family Accipitridae; genus Aquila; species Aquila chrysaetos. The sequence goes on along the minus strand of NC_044024.1, from coordinate 10,165,689 downwards.
TATCTCAGTACTTCAAAAGTTTTGGGTTTGTCCTACCCCAATTAATTTAACTATTCAGACAAAAAAAAGGTTTTAATGCAAAATCAACCCAGCTGTGTCTGGCACAGGGCAGCCTCATGCCACACAGGGCACCCCTGCACCAACACCCCCACTACCAAAACCTTGCCAATTATGCCCAATACACTCGCTCTACAAATAGGTCCCCCTGGATCTCTGAATGGAAACAATGCCTCCTTTCAAGGTATATTTAAGTACTTTTCGATCCACACCATAGTGGAGATGTCTGCACCAGAGACAGGCTTCTCTGAGAAGGAAAGCATCACATGAGATGGTATTTAATGCCTTATTACATCAACTTGTCATTAAATGCATGGCAACACTGCGCAAAGACTAAGTTCCCAGTTTGTCAGAATGAAATATATATGCTGAAAACAGCTTTTCATTTAAATGCTTATTGGTCTTTTTTGCACACTCTTTCCACTTAACTGCTTCTAACACTTAACATTGGTACACCTATAAATCTGCATGTGGGTAGAGTTGCTACAGCATAAAATTATAAGTTACCACATTAATAATTTATTCTTGCATAGTACCAGCTAACCTGACTAGTTTGGAAGAGGCAGGAAGTGGTCTCATTTTCCAGACTGGTAAAGCAAAATATCTAAACAATGTGTTCACAGGAGACTGGAATTCTGTACAACAGCTCAGGAAAGAATTCCAGTGCACACATGATGGACAACCCCTTCCTTCCCTCCTCCACTTCAGTTAAACTACTTCCAACTTCAAAAACATTAGATATAAAAGCCAGCATGAATCCCACCAGAGCTTTCACATTTTTGAAAAAGAGCAGAATGAGTATACCTTTAAATAGCACCCTTAAATATTTAAGGGCTAAACTGATCCAACTTTCCTTAGATCAAAATTTGACCAACAGCTTTGAAAAAAGCTTAGTAGCATCCTGTGTATTTCTTGCCATCAAAACACTTTTAGGAAAATCAGTTATGCCACCTTCTGGTATTCATAAGAACTGCTCTACAAGACAAATACCCATTTTCATGAATTCCCATTTTAAATGGCAAAAAAACCCCAGCATAACCAGAAAACACACTTCACATAGGACACTGATGCAAAATAGGACTTTTTTTTAAAGCTTCAGTTAATTTGTACAACATCATTAGCTTGGACTAGCTTGTGTCCAGCCTTAAAGTCCCTAAGCCTGTATTACCTGCTGACAAATGCAGCATCATTCCCCCACAGCACCTGGTTTGAGATACGAACTGCTCTTTGACCCATCTCACCAGCCATAGCAAAGGAACTGGAAAAGGTGGAGAGGGAAAAGGATAAGAAAACTTGTGAAATGGCTTCTCTACAAGGAACAACTTGTAGATTGGACTTAACAGCATGGAAGACAGATAGGCAAGAAATACATCAAGAGTCTATAGTGTCACAAAAAGCACAGTAAAGGTGTACAGGGAGTCATATTATTCACCAGCTCCCCAACACAATAAAGAGAAAGCTTCAAATGAAACTAGCAGATGTCTGGTAAAAAAAAAAAAAAAAAAAAAAAAACCACACAAAACCCCACACACACACAAGAGGAAATTTATTCACATAACATGCTTCAGCTATCACACCATCAGCTTTTCAGTAACCATTTCTTCTTACAACACAGATTCACAGAAGCAACTGTGAAATGTAATTTTAAAAAGTGGTTTGTACCAAGAGGCATGGTAGGCAACTCAAGCAGAGTCACATACAAGGCCAGCAATCAAACTTCTCTCCCTTACCTCTCACTACCAAAGCATCATTAATACTACAGTAGGACAAATACATGGGTATATAAGAACAACTATAAACACCTTTCCTTCTGTATCATGCCTGAATCTATGCAATATAATCTGTACTGCTAAGCATACAAGGAAGGATGAATTTAAGCTATAACTTCAAGATATTTTTAATCATTTCCAACATAAGCCTTCAATATAAAACCATTTCTAGATGTCAAATTTCCACTGACAATTTCTCAAGCAGAAAAAGCAGTGCATCTTCAGTGAAAGAAGAAAGCAAGCATAAAATTAGGTATGAAATAACATTAATAAATTATGTGGATAACTGACTCCAAGTGTGTTAACTCTGATCCTCCACTGTTCCTCACAACACAAACATCTAATAATTCTCCAACCTTAGACAATCTTTGACCCACAAATTAGATATTTCTGGCTATAGTTTTCCACTAACTTTGAACTACATGAGTTTAATTACATGAATTTAAAATGTAATTAGGAAGTTTGGTGTAGGTATCAGACAAAGCCAAGACCATGCTCAGGTTATACGTTACATGTACAAGTAGCGGAACCCACATAAGACACAGCTGAAATACAAGGACATCTATAAGCATCCCCACTTGCTCATCACACCTTCCCGCAAGCCTTTGCATATTCTTTCAGCTATATATATTCAGCTCTTTGCAATATGTGTCCCATTGTATAATCACTTTCTGGATCTCCAAACAAAGCAAAACTTATGTTAAGCAAAGCTTTGCTCTAACGTGTTCTTACAATTAAGGTTTTTACTCACTCTTAAGTTCAGCAGTTTGGTTTCTGGAGATGCTGTAATTATCATTTTGCCCACACAAGGCAGAATGATAATATGCAGAAGGGTATACACACATCATGAGAAGAAGTACAAAACATTACTTTCGTCACAAACACCACCAGAAGTCATGCTGCAACACCACATTATTTGTCTGAAATATTTTCTGAGAACCTCAGAAATAAATAACACTAAAGTTGCACAATAATACTTCAGAAGAATCATGATAGTAACTCAGACCAGGCATAATGTGACTGTGGCCACCTGAACAAAGTCTTGCTGCATATTGCACAAAGCATTGCCTGGAAAATGCAATGCTATAATCCCACATAATGAAGTGTTAAAATAATAAAAAAAAAAAAAAAAATCAAGCACTGACATCAGTCATGCCTTCATGCCTGAACTGCTCCTGCCTGCCCATGTATTTACAGACATTTATAACTGCCACTGAATGATTTTTGCAGTTTAGCAAAGCATTTATTTCTTCACTCACTTGGAACACCAATTCTAAATTTCAAACCTTAAACCAGTGTTGGCATCTAGTGATTCAAAGGCAATCTCAAATGAACTCAATACTTTCATGACACTAAAATCCTTGACAGCTGAAGCTTTTGAGGCCTTTGAATAGCATATACTGGACACATGAAAAGAAGGCAAGATTAATTCTGGTGGCACCTCAGAAATCTCTGCTGAGCCAGCCATACACTACTCCAAATCCAAAAGCACAGGATACAGCAGCCAGATTAGGAAGGGAGGACGGCAGGGCAATAAGCCAGATATTTATTCAATAGGGTCAGTACTGAACTTGAAGTGAAATGGAGTTGGTAGCTCAAGATAAGAGGAACATTTACCACAAGAGTCTCTGTAAATACTGAAATAAAAACTGTCCAGTGAATAATAAATGTGTGCAGGGAAACCAACAGTTACTGCAACTACTGGACCACAGAGTTTTACATAAACACTATTACAGAAGAGTGTTCTTTCTTTAGTGCTTCTCATCAAATTTCTGCAAACTTATGGTCTGGCTCATATCCTGAATCAAGCAACAACATGCACAAACATACCTTTTTCTGCTTGATTCTTTCACTGAAGTAGAAACACAAGCACACTACCAACACCTTGCTGCACAAAAAGCAGCTGCTAGGGAGAATTTTTTTTTTTAAAACATGACAAAATTTTTCTGACTCCTGAAATACGCTTTCAGTGAAGAACAATGGCAATACTCAACTTCAGCACAAAATACTGATTTATTAAAAAGAAGAGACCTCTTTGAAGACTACCAGGCATGTTAAATAATTACATTCAATAAACAGTTAAGAAGTTGTCCAGGATTCTCAGCCATCGTATCGAGCACCTCAATGTAAAAATAACAATCTAGTCTTTGTAGATAAGCAGCCTATTTATGATTATCTTTTATCAACACCCTAGAACAATGCACAAGGCACAGTGTGACTAAGCTTTTACTTCACTGCTGTAATCTGATGAAAGCACACTGAATCCAAAGGGCAAAAGTAAAATTATTAAGCCTTAGCTTTCCATTGTTGAATGCACAGAATAAATTCTTTTTAACAGCAAATTCCAGGAACGTGATTCAGTTCAGTTACCCTCCTTCTCCCTCCCTTTGCTCCCAAGTTCTGCATTGTAAATGGTCTTACAACCCAGTACGTTAACTGTCCAGAGAACAAGGCCATTCCTGTTCTTAAACAACACTCCTCATTACTCCTAAACCATGCATAGCAGAGAGATGGCTAGTCTAACTTCAGACCAAGCCAGCACGCATCACGTAATTACTCCTCATCGGCCGACGTTTTTGTCACACCCCACTAAACAGCAGCAATAAAAAGGATTTCCGGTTTACAATGACAGACCAGTGATGTCCTAGCAAAGCCCCTGAGCAAAAACCAAGACAGACTACTATGTATTTTACTATATGGGCCCAGCTCTAATTATCTGAAAACAGAACTGAAGACAGTCACATTGGTGCTCTAATTACCGGGGAGACAGAACAAGAGAGGAGAAAACCTTGCTGTGAGAGCAGAGTAATCCAGACGACTGCCAAAGATGCTGCTCTAGCTAGGAGAGAACAGCTTTACAAAGCCTGCAAACTCCTCTGCTTCAGTTCTCATGTTCTGCTTTACTCCCACACTGCTCTGACTCACTCAAGTCACGTCGATCCACATTTAAGCAACTGCAAATACGGCTTTGCTATCCTTGTCCAGCTGAGGTACTGAGGAACTTGCTGACTTGTTGATACATGACCTCCATGCTCTTTGGGACAACAGCAGTAAATTGAGAGTGTCTGAAGATTTAAAACACATTCACTTCAAATTAAGTTTCCTTCCAGATCCTTGGCTGATACACCTTCACCCATCTGGTTGTCAGCTTTGATTCAGCTAGCCTGTAACAGGTGAGCTGGAGCAGAAGAATGAAACTAGAAGTCTGGAATTTGGAACAGGGCAGTTGCATGCTGAAAACGTTTGGAATCCAATGTGATGGAGCTGGATGTGATAACACAGCTTGGGAAGATGGAAGGAGATTAGCAAGATGCTCAGGTTTCAGAAATGTCATGGGAAGGTCAGGCATAAATATACACACAATATTGTAACAAGGCAGAATAGTAGTGGTTATAGCTGAAAGTTTTCTCTGACAGACATACTTCTGCATTTTAACAGTACACTGTTATTTTCAGTTGTTGAACTTACTACAACCTGCAGGAATCATACTACTACCTGGATTTCAGATTTCAGTGTCCATCTATCTATGGGATCGGTAGTTACCAGGCTGTAGAAGAACATACTGTCCGAAAAATAGAGTTGTTTCCTTCAACAGCCTTCGCCGATCCTACAGGATACTTCTATAATACCTCTGAAGATCATGTGAAAACTTAATAGTTGCTTCAACTTTCACTGTCTAGGGCAGGACACTAATGCAAATATAACCTAGCACTTCTCATTTTTATAAGATATCCTTAACAATGTCAGCAAGCTTGAAGTGCAGCTCATTAAAACAAATCAATTTCAGATGCAAACCCTACTGATCTCCCCATACAGTGAACATCCAAGCAAGATTGGGTATCCTGTTTTTCCAGCATAGTCTCCACCACCGTGCAACTATTTTCTAAGATATGCCTGGTTTTGCATCCAAGTGAACTAAAACCTGACTCACAGACACATCCTAAGTGTCCAAAGACTATGGAATCATCAGAAATGTATTACCAAGCTGCACACATGAACATACACACATAGAACATCTCTAGCATTAAAAAAAAAAAATGGAATATGCAAGTGGGGTTTTTTTGATTGGTTGGGTTTTATAATGTAAGTTTTTTTGGTGTCCAGGTGTGGGGGTTTTTTCCCCTTCAAATAAGGCACATCCTTCAGCTGTTTTGGGGGTTCCTTTTGTTCATTTGTTTTTAAATGTAGGAAGTACCAAACTATTTAGCACCCACAAAGAAAGGTATACTTCCCTTTTCAAAATTAGGTGACTTCTTTTCTTATCAGCAAAATGAAATAAAACTTAATCAGATGAACCCACTGAGAAGTTTTATTTTCTTCCCCTTCCCTTTATGAATAAAGAACAATGTAATTCTTCCATATTTGACTATAGGGGAAGACATTGATTATAGCTGAACGTTAGCACCAAAAGTATTTTCCGGAAGAAAGGAATTTAAAGATAGCATTGTTGCTTTTCAAGATGACAACTTTTATTTCAGAGGTGTTTGTTTAGATAATCAGCTGCTAGCTAAGGCAGATTAAACTGCATATTAAAATGATTTGGTTTTGAAACAACAGGAGTTAAGTTTTTGAATGTTCTGTGCATTATCAATTTAAGAACTATGTCAGTCTGTACCCAAAAGCGTTACGCCCTGTTTAATATAGGGTCACAGTGGACAAATTACACGCAGAAAAAACCAAATCCCATACTCCCTCAAAGGGAGAATGCTATACATGCTGTTTGAGTAGATTATTTTAGATTTAGGACATTATTTTAGATTTAGGACTCTAAAGCACCCTACCATAAGCATAAAGTTGCTTTGGATAAAGCCCCTCTTTTTAACTTGATGCATCCAGATAAACACCAAACTGAGCAGGGAAACAATTACTCATAACACTACACCCACCACTTGCCATCAAGAGAACAGTTATAACCAATACACATCCACCCAAGTGACAGAAGACAGACTTATGGAAACAAAAGGGAAAGTGACAATCAGCATGAGATTACATTACACTGCTGACATCATGTCACCAGTTGGAGAACCTTCCAGAATCAGATCTCTTCAGCAAAAACTGCTTACGCAGTAGTGAACACAGTACAAACCAGCCAGACTCCCAAGCAGCTAGCCTAGTTTGCAAGTTTAGCCATCCCACTAAAAGCAGTAGGCTCAGCTCCTTCATACGTAGTATAAACTATTTCAGATCCACACCTATTTGCTTCCCACATCAATATCAAGTAGCAAACATTTCACGTGTCAAAGGCACTGGTTTACAAGCCATATACTAAAGTTACATTTGGACAGATGTTAGGATCCAGAAGCCATGTATAGAGGGCATTTAACTGCAGTTAACCCAGAATGTTAACCTGAACCAAAACCCAGCTTTCAAATACGCAAGAGGGTGTTTCTACTTTGAACCACCATTCCTTTCTTCATGCAAAAAAAAGATTAACAGCAGTACACCCTGTGTTATGCTTCCAATATATTCATCAAGCCTGCACATAAATTTCTAGTCATACAAGATCAACTTTTGCTTTCTTATCAAATATTCCATCACAAAGAAACCATTGTTTTTACCTAGTCAATCTTGAAAAAAATTCCAGAGATTTTATTTAAATGCAAGTCAACACTAAAGCTGTGAGTTTTTACTTCATTTAGAGTGGTTGGTTAAAAAAAGTAATTTGGAAAGCTAGAAGTATTAATTGGAGAAAAACCCTTTACTGAAGAGCTTAATTCTTCCACTGAGGTTAAGAAATCATTTCCTCCTAAACAAGCACAAACACTGTCACACACACCATACTGAGACCACATGTGACCAACACAAGTGTCCAACAAAGAAGCAGCTTGTCATCTCCTCAAAATAATCCACAGGATTTTTTCCAGTTGTTTCTTTTCTAACTTTAACTCTTACATGAATATATTCAAAAGACTTCATATGAAAATGCCAACATTCACATTTCAAATGAAAAGGTACTTCTAAAATATTCAAGTGCACATGCTTAAGAACAAAGTACATAAATTAATGGACCAAATGAGAAGGAGAGAAAATACTTGTAATGTTACTGCTATGGACAGAGAGAGACATGACTGCTAAATAAAATCATAGAGGGAAACTAGAGGGAAATAAGATAGAGCAAAGACGTACTGTTTGGGATTACTAGAGAGTGGAAGCTTTTGAAGATGGAGAGAACACACGTAACAACTCTGCTCTAAGGAAAGCTTTTAGAATTTTTTCTTCAAGTTTTACAGCATTATTCATTGAACAGCCATTCTTCATGCTAAGCAGAAACGTGACTGACCAAAACACTGCTAAAAGGCCCTTTGCATTCACTGAGTGACAGCAGTATATAAGAATTTCACTCATACAGAAGTCTGAAAAGTGAAACTTGAGAATGAATATGCTCAAGTCACCATAAACGCATCCAGCGGACAAAAGGCACTTGTGTGCCTGTTTGGAGGAGGAAAAAAAAAAAAAAAAAAAAAATGGCAGAAAATCTGTTGCTTCTAATTCAAGATCAAACAACTAGTGAAAAATCCCCCCGGAAGCAGAGTGCAGCATACTGATGAGCTGGATCATTCTTCAAGAACGATTTAGCTACTGCCAAAACATACCTTCAATAATTTAAACTGTTGTCCCATGAATTATCTGTTTAGACTGAGATCAAAGTACACAAGATCAGTCAATGAAACTACAGAAACAGCTCTATTAGATTTCTTTAGTTTAAATTTGCTGAAAAATAAGGTTGCTTAATGCCAATACAACCTTTGGAACAGAAATAATTGAGCATTCATTCTTAAGAAGAATGCTCAAAACAGTTCTTTAAATATATTAATCTAGTTAAATGAAAGGTTTAATGTCATTAACAATCAAAATTAAGAATGTAGAAGTCTTAAACAGCATTAACAGAAAACTGCTAGTCATGGACAATGCCATTTGATGCAGCAATATTTTCAACCACCTGCAAAGGAAAACAAATCCTACCAACACTGTTTCCCTACTGAAACACTCTCATTCATGCTGCTATATTTCATATAGCAGTGCAGAAAAGCACCCAACAGACCCATCACATCCTCAGAAAAAAATCAAATAAAACTAACATTCTTGGCACAATGAAGCTCCTTTACAAAGGAATGCCAGAAACTTTTGTACCAGCAGCTATTTCATTATAAACCTAAGGCAGCTAAGCTTGTTTCCATTTAAGCATGAAGTTCCTAATTCAACTACAAAAAGCATGAAAACTAGCAAAGATATAGTGTATATCTTAAAAGGTTTTCTACAGAAAGATACTGCGCTAGAAACATACTGATTTTTCTAGTTTCTTTGAAAGAATGAAACCAGTCACTCCAACAAATTAATCGGATCAGACAAAACTACCATTACAGGTGTGCAAAGTACAGCACAAAATAAAAATGTAAACAAGTCTATAGCTTCCTGAAATTAGGTTCAGTTAGTTAAAATATAATTGTTCCTTTATTAAGAACTTTATTTCAAGAAAGGAAGACACTGAAATAAGGTTGCTGGAATTTCTTCCAGGACAAAGTGATCATCTCTACTCTTGCCCTAAATCTGTGGTTCTTCTTTCTAAAAAAAGAATAAGCACAAAAAGATTAAATAGCAGGTAGACTGTAATCAAGAAAAACAGAATAGCTATTTCAGTATATTTTAAGACACAAATCCCTTTCGAGCCATATCAGAAACGTTTTTAGCACGCTGAAAGATTTGATAAGTAACTGTTATTGCCTCCTTGTTCTAAAATTGGTCTTTGGATACCTAAAAGCAGACGCAAGGGCAGCTGGATCAACTAAATCAGAAAAATCCACAGAAATCTTGGATTAGAGAACCATTTAAGACTAAAGCTGGATTTTTTTTCTGCTTTGTTTGAAAATAACACAGTCCATTATTTGAGAACAAATTAGCTTACAACTCACTAACTAGGTCCTTTTGTTTCTTAAAGTTATCTTCTAATTAGCTCTTCCAGAATTCCTCAGTTTTCCAGATGGGGAAAAAAAGCTTCCAGGCTGCCATCCTAAAAAAACCCCACTGACATCTCTGCAGGAATTCAGGCACTTGTGTGGCGGGTTGACCCTGGCTGAACACCAGGTGCCCACCAAAGCCGTTCTATCACTCCCCCCTCCTCAGCTGCACAGGGGAGAGAAAATATAACAAAGGGCTCGTAGGTTGAGATAAGGACAGGAAAGATCACTCACCAATTACCGTCACAGGCAAAACAGACTCAACTTGGGGAAAATTAACTCAATTTATTACCAATCAACCAGAGTAGGGTAATGAGAAATAAAACCAAATCTCAGAACACCTTCCCTCCACCCCTCCCTTCTTCCCGGGCACAACTTCACTCCCGGCTTCTCTACCTACCCCCGCAGTGGCGCAGGGGGACGGGGAATGGGGGTTACGGTCAGTTCATCACACGTTATTTCTGCCACTTCATCCTCCTCAAGGGCAGGACTCATCACACTCTTCCCCTGCTCCAGCGTGGGGTCCCTCCCACGGGAGACAGTCTTCCATGAACTTCTCCGACGTGGGTCCTTTCCACGGGCTGCGGTTCTTCACGAACTGCTCCAGCGTGGGGCCCTTCCACGGCGTGCAGTCCTTCAGGAGCACACTGCTCCAGCGTGGGTCCCCCACGGGGTCACAAGTCCTGCCAGCAAACCTGCTCCAGCGCAGGCTTCCCACAGGGTCACAGCCTCCTTCGGGCACCCACCTGCTCCGGCGTGGGGTCCTCCCCGGGCTGCAGGTGGAGATCTGCTCCACCGTGGACCTCCCTGGGCTGCAGGGGGACAGCCTGCCTCACCATGGTCTTCCCCACGGGCCACAGGGGAATCTCTGCTCCGGCGCCTGGAGCATCTCCTCCGCCTCCTTCTTCACTGACCTCGGGGTCTGCAGGGTTGTTTCTCTTACACGTTCTCACTCCTCTCTCCAGCTGCCGTTTCTGTGCCAGCTACAACTTTTTTTTCCTTCTTAAATATGTTCTCCCAGAGGCGCTACCACTATCGCTGGTGGGCTCTGCCTTGGCCGGTGGCAGGTCCATCTTAGAGCCGGCTGGTATTGGCTCTGTCGGACACAGGGGAAGCTTCCAGCAGCTTCTCACAGAAGGCAGCCCTGTAACCCCCCCTCTACCAAAACCTTGCTACACAAACCCAATACAACTTGCAAGATACCTGTCATGAAGCACTGCTGACACCTCCCCTCTGAGCACAGAATGATCCATGCCGCTCAGGTTAGTAACTCCCCTGTTGACCAAAGGAGATGAAATGTAATACGTAATTTTAGATAAGAGCAGACACACTGAAGTGTGCTTTACATGGTAGAACACATGAAGTTGCAGCAAATACCTGCCAAAGATCTGTGGAGTCCATATTTTGGTTTTGATAAGATAATTAGGTTTTTTGTTTGAAGAAATAAAAATGAGTCACAGAAAGCCACAAAGCAGATGAGCTACATTCTAAAATCTTAACAGGCACAACAGTATCTACATGCTGTCCATCTCCATACTACCTTTTGAGGTTTTTACAGAAATATGTCAAGGCTATTACCAGCATAAGAAAAAAAACTGACTCAAGAATAAATTCCATTAACTGAAAAGTCTGATGTTAAAAAAGGAAAAATTGTGACAATATAAAAAGTGCCAGTCTCAATGAAAAGCCTTTATTCCAATCTTCCGAAAACCTACTGCACACTAATTCTTTCTCCATGAATTTACTCTCTACTTCTCAGCTGTGTTGCCTGTATTTCTGCTACTCCCTTGACTACCATAAACTTCAATTAGTCTTCTTTTGGCCTGCAAAGACAGGATCTAATCTAGGATGCTAATTTCTAATTAACTTGTCATGTATTCATCTGTGCTTTATGAACACAAGGAGAACATCTAGGAGGAAGTATCATCATAGTATTCCGTTTCAATTCAAGGACCATTCACTGCTCCTCAACTGCTAAAAGTCTGAACAGAAATAATAGCAGACTTGATCCTAATTTGAAGCACAAACAGTAAATGAAATGAGAAAATTGAATTGTTCTTTTACTTAATTACTCATTTTTGTTCAACTTAGAGAAGAAAAAGTTTAGACGGATCTAATCACAGGTTTCCAATACCTAAAATGTAGTTGTAGAGAAGATGGAGGTACTCCCTTCACAAGGATGCACTTATCTTTTCCTTTTTTCTTCATTTAAAAAAAAAAAATTTTTTTGAAAATGTGTTACAAACTGAATTACTTTCCAATGAAAATCAGTATTACGCCACTTTTGTCACCACAAAGCATTCCAGACAATTAAAATATTCTGTATTAAAAAAAAAATAAAAAAATCACTGAACTTTACTAGTTGTTCTCTTTGCCAACAAAGCATCAAGAATGAAAATGAGATTCAAAAGTTGAACTAGGCCTTTAGACATTTTAATATTGTAAAGCTTTGGGTGAATGTGACAATATTTGTATCAAAATAATCTTTTCATTTCTTCTTTTCTACCCACATACTACTTCGAGTCTTCAGACATATCTACATTTATGCTTTTCATCTTGCCTGCAGTACTACATTGTTAGGGATGTGCAATTTTGCCTGACTGGTAATTTGTTTGCTGGGGGGAGTAAAGAAAGAGTGTTTTGTTTGAAGGATGTTTTCACTTGGCAAGAGATTGAAGATACAGGAAACACAAAGGGTGCTGTTTCTCTAAAGAACTTACACATTCAGGCTAGCAAGAGCCTTAAACAAATGTAGTTACATTGATAAATGACTTATCAATTTATGTTATCAAGTCAATTAGGATAAACTGCAAAAAAAGCTATCTTTCACAAGTGTGTGCTGCCTGTATAAAGTTACCATCAAATATACAACAATTTTTTCCAGAACTATTTCTCCAACATCTTCAAGATGCAACCTTTTCTCCCTCGTTATCTAGTCAGGTAAAATCCATCTTTCACAAAATTAAATTATCCTGGTTTCAGAAAAGCTCCACATTTCTTAAACCTTTGAAACTTCTGAAATGTCTTCCTGCGTTATCCCTTCAGACACGTTAATTTACTACAGTGCATCCATCCAATACTCCTGTTTCTCTCACCACATCAAGCATGAAAAGCTGCTTTCTAATGCCCTTCAGGGCTCAGCTTTGCTGCTTTTGCAACATTTGTTCCACTTAATTAGATCAACCTTTGGCAAACTGTCCAACAAGCACCTCTGTGTTTTCTTTCATGTGACCCCTTATGCACAAAGGTGCCTTAAAAAAAAGCAGCAATAATTTCTCCTTCAAAACAACCACCAAGTCGGCAATGATACATGGTACTTGACAGAGTGCTGATATGCTGCAACTTTCTTCTTAGTCACCCGGTTTGATTTTCCATAGATCCCCAACTGCACCTGCTCTCTCATTTTGCGCTCTGAGTTATAAGCACTTTGGATGAAAGATGTTTTATCTTTGTATACTAGCATTGCTTGTCAGGTGAGTATTCAAACAACATATTACCTAAGGAGAGCTTCTGCAAACTAGATATTGAGCTGTACTTTTCACAGCATTTTCACATACACATAAAATTAAGTAAAAGCATAGTATCTTCAAATTCAAAAGAATAAAAAAAATCTACACTTGTCACAGAATCAGTGATTCATATGGATGAAGTAAAAAATGAGAAATCTGCTTCATAAGAACGTTCATAAATTTCTTCAAATTTTTTTTTTATTATTTTTTATTTAAAACACAAGACTGCCTCCAGTAAGGTAGACTATCCACAAGCCTTTGCAGCAAGAACCAGGAGCTCAGGGTTGACATAGCACAGGTGAGCAATACAAGTGCAAGTAAGCACCAATTGTTGAAGTAGCACTTCACCTCCTGCAAACCCAGTACAAAATGTTGATTATCTTTGATCAAAAGCCACCCAAACTAAACATGACAAGAGGTGCAAGCTAATTGCCAAGCACTCTGCTGGCACGGTAGCAGAGACTCGGGCCTTTCCACTAGAGGCTATTCTGATCCAGCTGCAAGCACCCAGATGCAACATCTGTTGAGTCAGGGCTGCTTAGGAGCAAGCATTAAAGAGGGCATCAGACAAACATTTAAAAGAAATATTCCCCATGGATTTTTCTCTTTAATTGAAAAGACAATGTTCCTTGCTACGTTTGGGTTTGGTTTTTTTTAAATAAATAAATAAATCAACACACCATTTCCAAAACTATTCAGTTTTGTCTCCTTGAAGCAAAAGCAAGAGACCATCATTAAAAACAAAAGTTGTGTGAAACTGTCCAAGTCTAAAAATTTAAGGAAGCTTTACTACTAAAAACCAAACACACTTCATATTGTACACAGGAGTTCATTAAAATTCAGTAGTAGGCATATGCTAGATCAGTTCAGACTTCCTGAAATGCCATTTACAAGCAGTGTAATTTCAGGTAAGCCGCATACACTAAAAAGGAAGTGAGACTGTTTAACAGAACAGGATCCACTACACTGAACTCTGTAATACAAAACCATATTTAAAATCAGTGCAAGTAATTCTTGTTTTATGTAAACCATTCTACTGCAAAACTAGCTTGTACAGCACACAGAACACTTACATTAAACCAATGTAAACATCTGGCTTTGAAAAATATACTCTAACATGCAGGATGCAAGCTAGCAATGGAAACATTACCAATGTGCGGAGTCTAAAGCTCCAAAAGATATACTGCCTTGCCCTCATCTTCCTAAAACATTTGCCAAAACGGTCCAGAAGGATGCCTGCACCAAATCAGAATACAAACTGTTTCACTGCATACCTACAGCAACCTTTAATAAGACATACAGACAGCAGAATAAACCTCTAGAGCTTTTAACATGGGAAAAGAAAACCCTTTATACAATCGCTATCAAACCTATAATCTCAAAACCATTCAGCAATTTCAACCTCCGCATAACATTTGCAGGAACACAATCATGCTTCTGTGCTCCTGATCTAAAATGGGATTGTTTCATTGCCTAAGTACACTGGCATCTGTGCCCTAATGGATCTTGGCTCTCAAGTCAATCCACGTTTTGGCAGTTAGGGGCTTTCCGATTTGAACGCTAAGAGCGACAAGTCTGACAATACCCGAGTCATTGTTAAATTTCAAAGCAAACGCAGACTGGCATTTTATATAAAGATGTATGTAACTAAAGTTTAAAACCAGACCTGTCTGCTAATAGTCATTAAGTGACATGTAGAACAATACATAGCTGGAGCTCTCTTTTACTGAAACTCTAATCCACTAGTTTGTGTCTGCCACAAGTCATCAGAGGTTGCTCCTCTCTTTGTACGTTATTTCTAAAGTTTATCTATTTCAGATGAGCCTCTCTTTCCACACCAATGACCTTGAAGATGACACTGCCTCCGACCTCCACCTTGTGCCTAAACTAACACCTCAGCCCGCCTGCTGCACCTGTGTAGCCGACAACCTCATGGAGAGCAGAGACAGACAGCCCTTCCCCACCAACACTTCCCATCCTGTAGACCCCACAGATACGTCTCCCCAGACTGTAGTGGAAGGGGCACCTCCTGCCACACACATCCACCATTCCAGGCTGTATTTCAGGTTTTGGACAGTAAGCTGTGAAGAACCAGGCTGGTGAGTCCCACGTACCTAACCTGTGTTACAGGTGGCAGAAGGGTTCTCCCTTGCCCCCTTCACTCCCATTCTTCAATGCCTTTATTTTACTGCCAGCAAAGTTAGCTTTTACCTGAAGATTTCCAAGGACAAAAAAACTACCTTACTACACAGCATCACATCTTTCCCACAAACAGGGCAGGGACTGGAAACTCACCTGCTTCCACAAGTGGCTGCATGTGACACCAGGCCAGGGCACTGTGCAAGGACAGTCTCAACCCACTGCACTGAAAGTAAAGTAGCAGAAAGCAGAATTTTTGCAATGCTGAGGTGTGTGTATCGGAACATTGTTTTAAATGAAATATTTCTTTTGAATTGTAAGTCAGCTGATCAGCTGTTTCATCCCTGGATTTGCACAATGAACCAAACGTAAACTCTCACATATTTATGGCAAGATGAATCAAAATACTATGAAGCTTATTAGTTGGCCCAAAAACATCTAATCAATTTGATGTAGAAGTGTTCTTAAAACATTTGAGTCCTTACAGCTTTACCATATCTTCAGTACTCTGTTAAGGACTTGCATTTCACCTGCATTTTCCATCCCTCATAAAGCCTTTCTCCAATGTAAGTCACCTATGGCTACAACTTCAGCATATTAAAGCTCATTCATCACCACCTGTACTTAACTCCACACCGGTGAACTAAGACTCCATTGACAAAAGTTTGATTAGATAAGCATTGCACATTAAAAAAAAAAAAAAAAAAAAAAAACCACACAGAAACAATCCAGCAAATAAGAAAAACCTGTATTATCTCCAGGAAGATAACAGGACTCACGACATTTAGATCCCACTTTCTCCTCACTAGTGGTGAAAAAAATCCTGGTAAGAAACCAGCTGCTCACTGTCAGTTATTTTAAGAGCATAAAGCTTTATGTGTTACTAAGATCAGGGAAGGCCAACGGAACATATTAGTCCATTCAGGAGGAAACTGAATAGCTTAGATACAGCATGTCCCTTCAGTGTCCAACTTGTAACATACACCCCTAATCTACTGATTACTGAGGGCACAACTCAAGTACCTATTACTATTGCACAAATTTGACTTACTCAGACATGGGCAGATGTCAAGTAGAACAAGGCACCCTCATTCAGCCTGTCAGGAAAAAAAATCACCATAGGGAATGGGTGTGCATCTCTGTTTTGAAGTACATTATTTCTACAATTTTAAGTTAAACATCCAGTATACTTCGGAATTAGTATTTTTGAAGTTTATGAATGTAGGAGTCAATACTACTGAATGAAAAAGCTTTTATTGTACATTCTCGCTTTATTAGCAAATCCACTTTTTAACTTAATGAACTAAGTTGCGGTATATATTTTAAGCCCTTTAAAGCTTGCTGCTTGAACATTCAAAAGGT
This sequence comes from Aquila chrysaetos chrysaetos, assembly GCF_900496995.4. Lineage (NCBI taxonomy): Eukaryota > Metazoa > Chordata > Aves > Accipitriformes > Accipitridae > Aquila > Aquila chrysaetos. Next base: position 10,148,898 of record NC_044024.1, on the reverse strand, counting down.
GAAACAGTTTTTCACTTTTAACCAGAAATACTGCACATCATAAGTGCATAGTAATAACCGTGATAAAAACAATAGTAACAGGTAAATAGCAATTTCCATTATACAACCCACAAACTTTATGTAACTGTATAAATACCACTCACAGAAAGAGGTATTACAGCACAGAGGTTAAAGCCAAGGTTATGAACGCATAGAACTGAGAAAAGAAACCAGTTCCTGCACCTCCACCCTGCAATAAGGACTAAACTCTATTCAATTCACAAGCTATCCCATTATATCTTACCCATATTCACCCTTGCAATAATCCCGTAAGAACTAATGAAACTAGCCAGATAAATATTACCTGTTATTGCAGCTACTAATGCTGACACAGAGGAGTCTTAATGTAGGCAAATCCAGAAACACTGTTCACGGTGGGTGTCACTGGCTGTAAGCCTTATCCGCTCTCTTAAGTATCAGAGCACAACCTGACCCAGCCATATGCTGAAGACCATGAAAAGCTGACTAGTATGCAACTAAAAGGTCCTCAACAGCAACCATGGGTACAAATTAAATGCTAGCCCCACTAAATAACTGTTGTCTATTTTTCACGGACCCTTTTCCAAAAATTACCACACCAAAATATAGTCAACATCTGTAAACACACTCAAAGAAAAATTTATGTATTATCAGTAACGGTGGCATCACTATGAAAATATTTTAAATTATGTAGACTGATACTTGGAACATTTATACCTCAACTATAATTTTTGTTAGAAAAAAAAGAGATCAATCAAGTTCCAATTTTATTAAGCTGATAATAACAAAGATTTCTTATTAAAAAAATAATGAAGTTATTTCTCAACTGCAAGTTTTTCCAAGCTCTGTAGAGTGATACCCAGCTGGCAAGTAAATACAACTGTACTTGTCTAACACACTGTAGCCTGTACAGATCAGATGGCCACACAACTTCTACTTCCTTCATTCACCCTTATACCTTCTAACAAGATAAAATAAGAGTTTAAAGAACTTTTTTTTTTTTAAAGGCTAAAGATTTTTAGTCATGAAGAAGCTCCTTTGTCCTAAGGAAGCAGCCTAGAAAGCTGAAACAAAAGAATATGAACCAAACCAAGTCTTTGGTCATACCCCCTCACCTCATTACTAACAGCAGAAATCTCTTGTTGAGTTTGGAGAATTTAAACAGGGACACTTTTAAGAACAGTGTCATCCATGAAGGAAGCAGCCTGAGGAAGTAGCAGACCCCTGAGCAGGTCCTACCTGACTTACTGGGTCAGAGGTGGGACTGCCAAAAGATGACTGTCTCGGGGCAGACCAGAGCAGTTCGAGGAGCTGCAGAAGGAAGTTCTGCCCCCAAGATCTAATCCAGGAACTCTGCTTGAGCCCTGACCAGAATCTGAAAACAAGGAGAACAATGTGGGCCATGACAGGAATCTAATAATCCACTATTCTGGTTACTCACAAAGGGTATCACAGAAGGTAACATTTTTATTTAAAATGTTAATTATTATTCTTAAAAGTTATATTATTATTAAATAATATTCCATATTATCAGTGCCACTCAGCCAACTGTGGCAAAGTCTTCATGGACTTTGGCCACAAGAGAGTGATCTCAAGATCATAGAGTAAATCAAATCAACACTATCTCCTAGTTAAGTCAGCTGGATCAGCACAAGGATTTCTCTTGCTGCTTCATAAAGAATCCAGCACCTGGCGAGGATGCTGTAATAAAGAAATCCTGAACTGGCAAGCAGAGCCTGGGAGAAGCCAAGGGAAAGATGACTACAAGCTAATATTATCTTGAAGCACATTTTCTCTTGACTGAAAGCAAGACAGACTACCAGCCACTATTTGCAGATGCCAAACCTCACCCCAGAATGAGGGAATTAATCATTAATGACAATTTTTTTAAAGTAGTTACTAAACTACAAATCACAAAACCGTATCTGTGAAAATACACAAAGGGCTCCAGGATGACAGAAGCCTAAAAACCATTTTAAAACCTTTTCCTTAGATAAAGGTAACAAAAAAGGCGAATCCCATGTAAGAACCCAAACTGCTTCCTACCTAGTACTTTAAGCGATTACTAGTTGTGGCAAGTTGACCCTGGCTGAACTATTATAATAAAAGGATATTTTTCAATTAAAAAAAGAACAGACTTTTCATGGTATAGCATTAATACTACAAATGCAAAAAAAAATTAGAAATCGAGGTGCCTGAGGTAACAGCAGTTATTCTAACTTGAGCTCTTTAGTGCCAAGAAAAGCACTGAAGTTGTCCACAAACGCACCGTTCTCCTAGATAATTATCATCAGAACAAAGCAGTAGCTCCAGAGTATCATACTTTAAAAAAAAAAGCTTGAATACTATAATGGAAAATCCTAAAATAACATGCTGCTTTAATTCTCAACTGTTACTACAAATTTGGCAAAAAAAAAAAAAAAAAAAAGAAACACTGGGACTAATTGCCCCAAAAGAAAGAGCTGGTTGATGAGTCTACAGCACTAGAAACATAGCATATTTATGGAGTCCATCTGACAAACAAGACATTGCATCACCTAATTGTGATCATAAAAAAAATGACCTTGTTTCCACAAAATTAAATCCTTTAAGTACTTATTTAGATACAGTTATATTCTGTCATAGACGTTCTTCCTTTCCTGTAATATTTTGGGAGCATAGTTTACCTGCATGCTCCCAGAGTATTGTTGTGTTCCAGCAGACAGGACTGAAAACTTTCAGGAAAGCTTCTGTTAACTGCTACTATTCCCATCTTCATTACAGCAAATATATCAGACTTCCAATCAGAATTGGACAAGGACAATAAAGTGTGAATAACCTGTCATGTAGACTAGGTAGTGCCTGTAAGCTTGACAGAAGGACTTCTGGTTAAGTACTGAGTTAACCCTGCTAAAGGTTACCCACATACGCAATGTCACCGGTTTTTAACTGATGTCTAGAACACATTCAGCAGTCAACAGTAAAAGCCTTTGGTAGACTGATCACTATAGAAAAGTTCGGCATCATGGTTAATCATTTATGAAACCATACATATTCTATTCTCTGTCTTCAGGCTCTTTATTGTAACAATCAGCTTTGTCTATGGTTTCCATGAAGGGCTCTATATTCACAGCTTTCCAGAATCAAATGAAACTGTTAGGCAAATGGCACAGTTATTCTAAGTTGAGGTGGGGGATTTAATTCCCACATTAGCATTTTGGGCTTTTTAGAAAACACGTCAGTTACTCACAAAGTGTCTCTCCACATCATCTCTGATAAGCGGAAATATCTCCTCTGTTCTTCATGCACCTGTAGTCAAACAGAAAAGAATTGAAGCAGAGTCACAGACAGACATCCCAAAATAGCATCTGCCTCTCAGATCCCATGGATTTTCACAAAACAAACCAAGATTCATTCTAAACATTCACACACAATATGACCTTTTTCCCCACTTCACTGACTTTCTCCAGTAAAATTACAGATATGACAGAGCACAAAAGAAAGAGAACTGCTTCTTGTTTGCATGTATTACCCTGCTCTTTGCTGTGGAAACAAGGATGAATTATGAAAACTAATCAAGTGAACAGAGAGAGCACATGCCCTAGATTTTTCAAATAATCTCTTGGTTTAACCCAGTTGTTCCTGAGCCTGCCTATCCCATGAACAATTTACTACAACGGAAGCTGTGACTCATTAAAGCCACCTTTTATTTTAAGAGGGAGAGAAACAGCTCAAATTATTTATGTGCAAGACGTAATCACATTAATTTGTACAGAAGAAGCCAAAATTTTAATGAGTTCCATTTTTAAGATCAAATATGGTTGATAAAAACTCCTTGTTCAATTTTTTTTATGTCTCAATATGATATCTTACAGCCATTAACCAAAACGAAAGACTGCAGACTATATTCAAGTTTGTGAACTCGTACTTCCACTTGAAGGGACAGTGAAAAAGTTGGAACATTTCAATTTGCTGACATCATTTAGCAGCAAGCATTGCAAAATATAAACTAAGCAATATCCCTGAAAAAAGCCACACTTCTGATTTTTGGTCTTGTATATATTTTACATTGATAAACATAAGTGAATGATAAAAAATTAGTAGCTGTATGAATTAGATATTTCTTTAAAGCAATCTACTATTAATTCACAGCCCAAAGCAGTAATTCCTATTTCTTAATTAATACTTTTAACATACAAAAATAAATTAGTATTTTTAGATATGGTCACAAAACAGTAAATCTGTGTAACAGATTTGAAATAACAGGTCAGTTTATACGTAACAGAAAACGGAAACTTCTGCAAATCATCCTATCCCCTCCAATTGCTCCATACCATTACAAATAAAATTCCGACTTCAGAAAGTAGGTCACAAGAATGCTAATTTAGGAGCCTGCCTAAAATTTTATTTTGTTAAAACAGATTTAGACATTTAGTGGAAGGAAACTGCACACAATATTTGTTAGCATGAATTAGAAATTCAGTGTGTGCTTTGCAATACTTTAAGTGTGCCATAACAGAGAGACAGCATCAAACAGAATTGCTTAACAGCATCTAACTTGCCTACTCCCTCCCACTGATGCTAGAGCAGCTGGTAGAATAAGGTGGTTCTTAACTCCTAGTGTTCCTGCACTTTGGGACATCCTCTCATTTCAAATAAACTTCAGGTTTTCCTCTATTAAAGAAATCTGCTGAGTAAATAGGGTATGTTTTATCTATCCTACATCATAAAACTAACATGTTCAAAAAGTACCACGTAAATCTGAACTGCTTTCCCATCATCATACTTGGAAATAGTTATTTGCAAAGTCCTACGTGATGTGCAGTGTGGTTAGCGTAGTTAGGATGGATACCGTAGTCTCAATCCTTGTTTTACCATCCTGTGGGCATTGCTCAGGCTTCTCTGATGAGGGGAATACACTACACACCAGTGTGAAGGGATTAAAAGACAGGTGGCCCTCAACTTCGCAAAACTCTAAGGTTGGGATTAAATTAATTCTAAGAAATAAATGAAGTTGGCCTCTTCTTGAGCAAGCATACACTACAGATGAGTTTGTGTAGATAGTTAAGCATCTTCTTTCCATACACCTGCTCAGTGAGGTCAAAACCATGTTCCTTTGATGTGGTCTTTATTAGGGTTGTTTATCTGTATATATCAACTATACTGCTCACTCCAGCTTGCTTAAACATTGGGAAGAAAACCTGATCTTTCAATTATTAACTACAAAAAAAAAGTTGTGGTTTTTTTTTTAAATCCTTCCATTTTACACGATTTCCCTAAACAGGTCACTCCAAGTCAACTTAGCTGCAAGTTTGTAAAAGTTTTTGGAGAAGTAAGTAGTACACAGTAAATTTGTGCTGTACCCAACAAAACTAGACCTGAATTCCTGAAAAGATCAGTTTCAGCTTCTTCCAGAGGCTGTTTAACACATTAGACTGGCCAAACTATTTACATACAGTCAGTACTACTTCTAATAAATTTAACCCTGTTGCCTAGTTTTAAATAAAAAGCTATTAGAGTGACTTCAAAAATGAAATCCCTTCTACCTGTATATCTCCGCCCCTCATTTGAAGGTTTCTCTGGGGTGAGGTTTTAGCAGAACAGCTTATGTTATCTGCTCACATTACTCGGCTTGTGAAAGCAAGCTGAGCCAATTATACTGCCAGGTGAAAGCTGAATTTTTTCTTTTTTTAAAATTTGGGGCATTTTTTTTAAAACCACTGCTGATGGGACAAAAGAAACTACCTCTTTGGAGCTGCGTGGCTGGCTTGCAGTAGAAAATCACGAGAAATGCTACAGGTTTGGGTTGTTGTTTTTTTCCCTGTACACAGAAGAAAACTAAAGATTATAAGAATGAATAGTGCAGGATGGGCAAGCTGATGTACACAAGTTCTAAAACTGGCAGCTGATGGATTTTCTTCCAACAAATTACAAAATTCAGCAAGTGCATGAGGAATATTTACCAAGTGTCATTACCACAGAAATTCAGATAATTCAAATTCCATGTTAAAAATAAAATTTTTAATAGAAAAGTGTTAGCTAATTTTCAACTTTAACAATAGAGCTGCTATCAACTTTTCCATCCTCACTGTTGATTCTACATGCCCAACACACAAATATGAAAAATTCACACTTCCACTTAAAACTTTACAGCTACTCACTATGTCCCCAGAAAGGACAAATCTGCTCACCAGCACTAATTTGCCCCCCCCCCCCCGCCAGGAGCTGGGGGCTGAATTTCTCACTGCTGTGCTAGCTCCTCAGATCTCTTTGGTTTGTGGTGTTTGCTTTTGTTGCTGCTGTTATAGTTTGCCGTCCTTCTTTCAGATATGCAAAAGCAAGTACATATATGTACTTATGAATAATGATTAATTTCCTATATGACCCATTATATTTGTTTTAACAACCTTCAGCATGAATTTAGGAAGACAATTTAAAAGGGGTGTCGTTAAGACCCATGTAAAATTCATTAGCATTTCTAATTCCAGCTCCATAAAATAAATAAAAACATCACATGTTGGTCATATGCCAGTGCACACAACTCACATAGCAGACACCCTGTGAAACTAACTTATTTTTATGCCTATATTTCATCTTCTATCAGAATGCTCTAGATATTTCAGAGTTGATAGACAATGCACATGGCTTACGTAGGTTACTTGTATCAGTTACAGTCAGCTCTTCAGAAATGGTACAAGACATGTCAGAGAGTATACAATAAAGTGTGCAGGGCAGTCTAGGATGCCATTAAATGAACAAGCGCACGCATCCTCAGTGGCAAACATACGAGCTTAGAGTGAACATGAAAAACACACTTGTCTGGTCAGAGGACAGACATCACCAAACACATCATTTCTACAGAAGGCAAGTTCTTTTCAAATGATGCTCAGAAATCACAAAGCCCGAAGACACTGTGATTTAGGCTGACCTACAACATTAACACAGTCCTTTCTCTAGCACAGTAGCCAATGAAAATTAACACCATAACAAAACAGAACTGCTGAAGAACAGACTGTTGACTAAATCCACAGGGAGCAAGAGGCTAAATTCTAGCCTGGGAACATTAATGAAGGGCACAGTTCCGCATTACACTTAGTTTGACCTAACTTCCTCTTGCCTACCTTGTGGTGAACCTAACAAACCAACCAGCTGCACAATTCAACAGAAAAGGGCTGTCGGAGGGCAAGCAGCACCCAGCACAGCTCACGCTGCCTCCCATCAGACAGGCGAGGCGATCCCACTCACCTGGTGGCAGCCGCACATCCCCAGCACCCACTGAGCAACCGTGCAAAGAGCAGAAGAAAGCAGCGTTGTCCCTTCTAGCAGCAGCCCATTAAATCTGACATTGAACTATACTCTTAAAAGAACTGCCTCAATCTCTAAATAAGAAGTAATAAGAGAATGTCTCTCAATACAGATAAGTAGATGCCTAAAAAGGCATTTTTGTCTTAAAAGCAGGATGTAGAACAGCCTGATGTAGGCAGTTTTCAGTGTGAACTTTGTACACATTTCTGGACATGAGCATAGCCTCCCAGTTTTTGTAACAGGTATCAGAGTTGCATTACCTGAGAGCAGCATTAACATATATCAAATATCACCTGATAATCAATAATTAACAAGTAGAATCATTACTATTTTCCACCTTCAAACTAGAATTATATAAATATTTAAACATTTTCAATAAAAATCAAGTCCACGCACAAAAGAAACCCCTGTCTTACACTGCAGAATATACAACCGAAGCTATCAATTTGCTTCAGTCAACCAAGGTACTGCATTTTGAAAAAAACTCATAAAGGAAGCCAATAAACTGTTGAATTACAACCCTAGGTAGCAGAACAGATCTTATCCTAATGAAAATTTAGTAATTGTATTAAGTGACGAAGTTTTACCCACCAAAAGCAATGCCACCATGCTCATTAACAGCAATTACATAATGTCCTTTGTTAATGTACTTTTAAAATATGTTCAATAAAAATTTTATTCAACCTATTTTAGGAACACAAAATAAATGAAGCTTCAGCATGTTCACACAAGCTTAGAAGTCTTCAGTAATATTTTATGTATAAAAACAAGCTTCTCAGTATAGTATTTCACCCGTATAGCAAGTCAAAACAGTTCTCTGAAGAAGATCGAGAACCATTACTACACTGGTTATAAATCAAATCCAAGTAAAACACCTGCAGTTTAAAATGGCACCATAGGCAGCAGGAAAATGCTATGCCACATCAGATGCTCCTATATTACACTCTCAAAATCGGGAGCTTCAGCAATTACAGCATAGTGTAATCCAACCCCAGGGAAAGAATGGACTTTTCTCCCATTAGGCTGAGCCCTAACAAGATCAGCTCCACACACAGCAATCCCAGCCTGGGAACAAAGGAGAGGGGGACAAGGAGGACGCTGCAGATAACACACAGCAGTGAGTTTAAGGTGCCAGCACAGGGAGAGGACAAGGAGGCAGCACAGACCAGTGTCCCAAAACACAGGAAAGCGCAAGTGAGACAAGCGAGCTCCCTGTCAGAGACATGCAGACCTGTCAGGTTAGTAACTCTCCTGAGTTCACGTCGGCTTTGTTGCTTGGACAGCACTACTGCTCTGTCTCTTCTGCCCTTGGCCCAAACATCTGCACCATCTCTTCATCCACAGCTGCAGCTCCAAGCACCATTCAGAGCTGTGCATGGCACCCAGATGGTCTGGCAGTGGCAGCTGTCTAAAATGCTGTTGTCGTCCCACTGCTATCCCTACACCCACAATCTGGAGCAGGTCCCTCCCGATGACAATGCCTATACTCCTGTTTGTCTGTGCCCAGACTATAAAGCAAGCATCTTCCATGCAACTCCTCTATTAAAGGCAACATGGGCTTCTGCCTCCGTGTTATGACTGGAGGAAGGTTTTTAATCATTATCTCTCAAGAGCCCTGAAAGTAGAGAGTCATGATTCTTAGCCTACATGGATTGCTTCTATTTGTCAGGAGCTCCATTCTGGGGAGTGTATGCCACAGATTTAGAGGCATCAACTGCTCTGGAAGGGCTAGTGAAAAGGCCAGTTCACACCAGACTGAAAACAAGTGGTAACAACAGAAGGTGAAATCCTGTGAAGCTTTCTAGTAAAATAATGAACACTTCAGTAGACTGAAATCTTCCAGTCTTCGAAAGTGACTTTTGGATAGCCAGCATACATTATCTGACAACAAAAGCCAAAAAGCTCAGAGCATTGAAGCCCCCTTTCCCATTTTCTGCTGTAAAAACTTTTGGCACCCCTCTCCTATATCACACACCAGCGTATCAGAGCCACCTGCTTCACTGAGAAATTAAATCCATGGTATTTCCTTAAGCTACCATTCAAATATCCATGTGACAAGCCACCTTGGAATCACTTTCCATTAAACACTGAGCCTTCCCACCTGCTGTTACTTTCATCGGCCATGTCCTTTACCTGCAGGCTTCATCTAAACCACATCCTTGGAAAAAAAAAAATCTACATACGCAAATAAAGGCCTGGGAAAAATGCTTCTGGATCAAGTCAGTCCGCATGACTTCAAACGCCAATCACCATCAGCAAGCTTACTAATTTTGGAGTGCTGTTAATGGGTGAAGGTGGAAGCTAAGGGAACACCAAGCTGGAGATCAACTTAAAGGCATTAGTTTTCCCTTGTTTTCTAACAGCTATTTTGAGCATACCTTAAAAAGACACAACCACTGAACTGACAATTCAGGAAACAGTAGGTCATAAGGCTATCCAGAGCACAACATAGCACACACCACTCAGTGGCTTATCATAAGCCAAACAAATGACATGAGAGTTGATTAAGACGTGTTTCACATGTTGATAATTTAGCTTATTACTTAGTAGCGTGTGGACATTTTCTAACACTACAGTATTAATAGCCAAGATGAGATTTGGATTTCTAATGCTACTTGTCCTAGAAATGGACATTAAGAACCTCCCAAACACGAGGACCTTGAACACCAGTACAACAGTCTAGCTCTTTTGGTTCCAATAACCAGCTCAAAAGAAGAGCCAGAGAAGTCACACAACTTTTAGATAACTGATTGGCAGGGAACAAAAAACCCAAGATCATTCTAGATGTCCCAACTTGGACCAAGAATCATTTCCATCCTTAAAATTCCTTTTAACTACACTGTATATGCATGATTATTCTCTGACATTACAGACATTTGTTCTCAACTCCACAAGAAATCACAAGGTTTTGTCAGAGCAAACCTGTGAACAGCAAAGTTCCCTGACTTACCTTTCAAACAGTGACGCTTACTAAATAGGACAGTTCAAAATGCATGAATGTTTTACCTCTGAGCAGCACAGCTTAAATAGTTAGCTCAGTCTATCCATGATGAGAAAAAGTAAACTGAAGCTTTAGCTGCATTCTGGTAAGATTTCAAAACTATTTAATAATCTACAAATACATACATTTATCTTTTTCAGCTAAGCTGAACAAATTTCTTAAAAAGCTGAAAGCATTCAGTCTTAACAGTATCTCCTTGTGTTACATACACTACTTCGTACAAGGAACTAAACAGCTTCCTGTGTCTTTATCAATTGTTCTAATAAATGACCTACTGCTACATAATTTGATCCACAGCAATTTAACAATTACAGTATTTTCTTCAAAGAAGAGTTCTGAGATTTTCAAGATATTAACAGTGCCTAACTTTTCAAGTATATCAACCAGCTTTTGAAAGCCCTGGGTAGAACGCTGCTCCCATGGAAGAATTAAACATGACATGGTCAGAGAGTTCTACAAGAGAAAATGAAGTATTTTTAATTTGAACATTTGCATGTTAAGCATTTAAACTTCTTTGAAGAGTTTAGATACAAGAGTTTCCAAGAGCTTCTCATTTCCAGTTGACTATATCCAAATCATGATATTTAACAATACAAAAGCCTTCTAATTTCTGTCCCCGTGAAGGCTGACAAATAGCATCAATAGCGTCTGCTGAATATTTACACTTTACAAGCACGCTACTCACCCACACAGTCTCTCATAAGTCATCTATTTTGTACTGGGAAAATTAATCAGAATAATTTTCAGTGCATCAGTTTAAGGATGCCTCCTGCAACATCTGGAAAAGGCTATATAAAGAATACAGAGCATGTACATACATAAATATTTATGTATCACAGAGCATGTACATACATAAATATTTATGTATCCTTCAAACTAGAAAGTTTCAAGCTACCAAGAACACAAAAATATCTGAGTATTTTGATCAACACTCAGTATCTTTCAAGGTGCCTGCTTTCTTGGATGCATAAACCATTTAATCAACATCTATTAAATGCCAAGTTTCATACAAGGAAAACACCACACACAAGCCAGATATGAAAGGTCAGACTGAAGACCTATTTAGCCAAGCTACCTGACTAACAGCAGCCAATTCAGGAGTGACGCCAGTAACATGACACTGCACTCCGATAGCTTCCCTCAGCCAGCGTTTTAGCGACTTCCCACAAACTGCATCCAGAACATAGTCTTTACAACTCCACAATTTTTTCTTCCACTAATTTGTCTAATCACATTTCAAACTAATTTGTGCTCAAGATATCCCCTGACAATGGAGTCTCAATATAATTATACACTAGATAACAATGGAGTCTCACAATATAATTACACATTACAGGAAAGCATTCTCCAGCTACCACCTCAATAATTTCATAACGCACCACCCATAGTAGCCTCCCCACCTCCAGTGTCATACTGGCTGCAGAGACTTCCCCAGAATTGTTTCCCCGAAGACTGCTCCCCTACTGAGCCACCCCTCTGACTTACTATACTGCCTCGTAACTGCATGAAAAGCTGGGAGCACATCCACACTGAACTACACAATGTGTTGCCTAGTTATGTTAACTGAACAGGAACAGTTTCACTGGGGTTTAGCCATTAAAAGAAAATAATTATTTGCATACAGAAAGCATCTCAACTTTCTTACTGTTCATGGCAGGATCCCAGGGCTATGTTTCGCCATTCCCAAGTAGTCCAGGTTAATTTTGACATCTAGAACAGGGTTCAGGAAGAGAAAAAATATTGTCACACACGTTTGCACACTATTATTCACTGTAGATGTTATTTTAAAGAACTGCAGGTTACACCATCTCCAACAGAGTTAACTATTGGCTTCTGCAGCCCTTTGAGCTCTATCTCCACTGTGAGTGGAAAATTGGATAGCCCCACTTCTTGCCTGGAGGGAAAGTTCACATCACTCACTACAAATCTGTGGCGTCCTATTCTTTTCCATGTGTACAGAGTATTTCATACACAATTCTGCAAGACCACAGCTTCAAATAAAAATCAATTTCAACAATAGTGCAGAATAAAAAAAAGCCAGAGCTAATTTTTGCTTTTAAACTAGTCAGACAGTGTCTCTGTATATCTCAGAAGTAGAGCCACCATTTTATGTAAATCACTAAATGCATACAAGTCACAGAGGTACAGAAGTCCTAACAGAAGTAATACCTTGCATCATGACAATAAGCCAAGTGTGCTTTTCATAAATTCACCCCACAATTGCTATCACAGTAGAAAGCTATCTGGCTGGTCCTGCAAAAAGAGCACCAGTCACAACAGAGTTGAAATAGCACAAAGTTACAGCAAAAGGTTTCACAGCCATTTGGAAGTCATCTTACTGGCCAGAATTAACAACTGGAGAGCAGGAGCTGGGAGGAGACACTGCTTTTCTTTTTAATGCTGAAAAGATAGCATGTCCAATTGAAAAGGAAAAAAGCAGCCATTTACCCCAAAATGCAAAGAGGAATTAGCAGTATTGTCATTTGCAATGGCAGTCATTTTTTTTATTCATTCTAATGTAAAGCAGAGTGAGGAAACACCAGCAACAATGCTGCCGGCTTTCGCTTCCTCTGCATTTCCTCTCAGAAAAGAAAAAAATTGAAACATTACACTTGGCAACTCGTATTCTCACATTCAGTTAGCACCAATAAGCGAGGGTCACTTCTACAATTCAATGAACGAACATTTTTTCAATTACAAGCCCTTGTAACTGACCTGAAGTTATTCATCCAGTTAAAACAATGAAACAATACTAACAAAAATCACATAGGAAACTGCAAGTTAACCAATAGTAACAGATAAGAAATGAAATACTATAGGACATTCAAACTTCTTTACCAAAACAGTTACCCAAAGATTACAGAGGTTATTTCAGTCTTATTTCATGAAGCTTTCTTTCTTTTGATACTCCTCCTTAAAATGTGTCAAATTATTTTGCTTTTTACAGATGCATATCTATGTATGCCAGCCATCAGCAAGACATACATTCTAGAATTAAAAGAATATTAATGTGTCGGGGATGACACAGACAAGTCATCAGGAAGCCTCTTAGGTCATTTTGGTGAAGAAAGCCGGAAAGACAGGAGGTTAGAAAGTAGTTCCTAGTAGCAAGAAGCTGTCTAAAACTGGGTGTAAGATCCAGGCTTCTCACCATCCCTTTATCAGAGCATTTTGCATAACCTGCATCTCTGCAAAGCCGTGTCAGGCTACTCCAGCGACACACACAAGCATTACAGTGGATGGCCTTATGAAAGGCTCTCAGTAATGAAAATCTCAAACAATGTCAGACTTGTTAGACACATCTGGGATGGCACTGAAACAATAAAGTCAATACAAAGATAGCGTTTTTTCCTCCAACCCACTCATTTTTTCCTCCTCCCACTTCTCTTTCCACCATTATTCATTCTTGACTCCATGTTCAGGACTGTAAAGTGTTGCCATGCAACCTCTTCTCTTGCACATTCATTCGCATTTTCCAGCCCAACTCTCTCCTACCATTAATTTTACTAATGAATAAACAATCTGAACTAGTAATGGGAGCTGGTCCACACCACGTCCCACAGCGCCCGCCAGCCTGGCAGCACTGTCAGAACAGGGCTAGCACTACAGCCATCCCCTGCATCCCCATAAACTATGTCTAAATTTAACCACTTCTTTCACTCCACACCAGGAGATCACTACAGCCTAAGCAGAAAATACATTGATTCCCTACAAGAACAATAAACTCTGGGATTCTCTCACTTCACTTTTAATCACAGAGTTATTTTCAGGAGAGAAGCCACATTTCTGCCTGTGGAGCAGCTTTTCAGCTTGTGAACCTCTGCCCTGGGTTTGGATCTCCTCCTCTAGATACAGCTGTGCCATGGAAGAGCTCAGCACCCTCAGCTGCTTGTCCTTGCTCTCTGCCAGAAGGCTACCAGCTGAGCTGCTCTTAAGTACTTTCTAACCTATTTACTCAGGATCAACCAATACAAAGAGTGATTATTCAGGCTGTTTAGACCACCCCAGCTTCAGCTGGCATTCTGCAGAAGAGCTCACATAATTTTCTCAGCTGCCAGAGGTAAAGTTTACAGCCCCCTCACTGACTTACTCCTTCTACAAACCAGGAATGGTGGCGAACAGCAAAACCAGACAAGAAACCCCTGCAGGCATCCCAAAAGAAACTAGGGCTCTTGGCACGCTCATCATCACCCAAGGAATGAATTTTAAGAGGAGGGCAAGTCTTGCTTACATTTGCTCAGTCCTTTCCAGGGAAGTTATTTCCCCTAGCTCTCAGAGAATATATAACTCACAGAGCTCCACAAGCCAGGACAGCCACATGAGCACCTATAGCAACACTGCAGGCAAGCCTTTGCCCTCGAAGAAAGGCAAGAGATGCTGGTAAAATCTATCATGTTGCCTTACGGCTACAAGTTTTGCAAGAGAAAAATGCTACCACCATAGGCTAAAGTTAGACTACGTGCTTACTAAGACGTTGCCTACAATGTTAACCATTTCGTTATTCTGCTGTACTCTCCCCACCCACCACCACACACAAGCCCAACAAAAATAACAGGTGAAAGAAAGACTACAGTAGCATAACAAGTTTTGGGAACAGAAACTGCCTTTTTGGTCTGTGCATGTGAAGCACTATCACACCAAGGTCTTGGTCCATCACTGTGGCTCTTAAATAGTACCATCAATTTCATAGGGAAAAAAAATTAAGAGGATAGACTAGATAGGATAGTATTAACATAATTTAGGTGTAACTCATTAAAAGTTATACAGCATACTTTCTTACTAGTGATTAAAATTTTCTTTAAAAAAAAAAAAAAGGTGTGAAATCCTAAAATTTAATATCATCCAAAAATAACAAACTTTCTAGAAGTCCATGCCATCAGGTATATAGATCAGCAAGACTGTTTTACAAATAAAGAAAAAAAACACAAGTAAGGAATTGTGGTAGGAAAAAAAACCCCAACATCTCAGCCTCTATCTTCTTGCTAAAGAGAGATGCTAGGGGAGTTGTATCATGGTCCATTTAGAGCCTCACTGCAAACTCCTCCATGTATTCAACCTTACATTAAGATAAGTTACTAAACCATTCCCAAAAAAGATTAGCCTACTTGCAAAGATATGGGCCAGGCTCTCCCATAGCAAGCGATACCACCAACATCACTAAGGTAACTAGTTGAGTTAATGACACTTCCACCAACTCCAAGATAGCCGATAACATGATCATCTCATTACTGCTCTCCTTTAAATAACAAAACTCCCTGTTTGGACATTAAGGACAAAATTTTCAGACTAAAGGGAAAGATATGGTACCAAGTCTCACCTAGATTACAAAACTCCCCACATTAACCCTTCTACCATTAACGATGTCAATGTTTTATATTGCCCAAGTCTAATGAAGAACAGAAACAGTGAATGCTTATGCATTTACCATTACTCCTCCGTGACAAATGTGAGCAGCCACAAGAGACTGGTCTAATTTGCATAGCCACTAAAAGAGCAATGCAAGGCAACTCGAGTGATCTAGTAAATTCAGATTCAATATTGCTGAACTATCTAGAGTTATCCTTTAATTCTTTTGTAGCTCAAGTGTTTAATTCATGATTTCCAGTTTAAAGGTGTAAGCTTGCAAAATCTTTAGTTTATATAAATATATCTCATAGGACATATACCCTGATGGAAATACTTTAATTCCACTATATAGAAATAAGCTTGGAACAGCAAACACAAGAGCCCGCTTAAATTTCTAGATGCAATAAAATCACTGCTAAATTACAAATTCAACATTAAAGAGAACAAAACTGGTTACATTCTGTTCCTGTTAAAAGCTTCCAACATAAATAGGCAATAAAATAGAGTTGTTAGTAAGTGACAGCAATACAACCACATATGTATTTTGTAACTTCTAGTCGCTACTAAAGTTACTCACTAGCAGTGAGCAGAAAGATGATCGGGGCGGGGGGGGGGGGGAATAACTATTAATACAAGCCTTCTACAACTCTGGCCCGCGTGGTGGATAATCAGCTTCTAAAAAAAAAAATATATATACAGAATACATGCCAACGTCTGTAAGATTCTAGTGTCACTCACAGCTTTCTTTAAATAACGGATGTTCTACTCACTTCCTCTGTTCTATTCAAAATCTGTGGGCAGCCATAAACTTGCCCAGAACCATGCCTGTTTCGTAACACCGAAGCTACTTGAGAGTCAGGCACTGAGAAACCAAAAGTTGACAAGGCAGAAGAGCAACCCATTTCTCCCTCTTGGCTTCCTTCAGGAGCCAGATAACATCTGCGAGCAAGACACAGGCCAGTGCTTTGATTCCTCCAGAGCTGAGACAAAAGCTTTCCCCCTACCTTATTGCAGTGCAGAATTCAAGCTTTCATGTAAAGATTTACTGAAAGCATGAATTTATGTGGATCATTCAGCTCCTACACAGGTGGAAAGCTACCTGGAGAACAGCAGTCCCAGGAACATCTCTTTAAAGGCATCTGGAAACCTGACTAGTTTGAAGTGACAGCATTGTCCAGGTCCCGCAGCATTGAGTTTGATGCTCCATCCCCAGCATCTGCTGGGAGAAGCAGTCCTGCTTTCGCCCCACTCACCTCCAGCCACATCATTCCTGTCTCTACCTGTGAGAGCAATAGCAAGGTGTAGCCACAGGGTGAGTTAGGAAACTGATAAAAACATTACTGAGTGGGTTAGTTTCCCATGAGATAAGCAGCATGAAAGAAATCACCCTGCAATCACACAAGCATTAGCTCTGCCAAGGTTGCTGCAGCAGGAGATCGGGGCACAAGGCAGGACCACCCAGAGACGCATCAGATGAGGGACCTGCAGCACCAAACTGCCTCCAAAGCCTCTAGCATCAGATTTTGCCCTCCAAGTGTGAATCTTCTGGTTAATTTTCAACCCATAACAGGTTTATGAAGAAGTTTTAAATTTAAAAGAAATGTTCCACATTTATTTCTTACAGAGTTATTTAAATATGTAGAAAATATACTACAACAATGTATAACAGAAACAGGCCTTCAACTTTAGGCAGCTGGGGTTTGGGCCAATACAGTAAAATCCTGCTGGATATTTCAGATCATCACCTTAACATACATACTGCTGGATATTTCACATTAGCATTATCAGATAAGGTCAGTTATTCAAAAGAATCAAAGTTCCCACGATGCTAAATGAAATGCACATGGAACACATTCAACTTGAAACTAGAACAGACCACTCACATGGAGATACCAAAAAACAATCAGGAAAAGGAAACTGGGTTGAAATTCACATGTTTATCCTTGCTTTCTTCAACCTACACGATTCTCTCTAATATTTAATCATATCACTCATACATCTCAAAAACTCTGCCTTATTTTTTTCATGACATGGAACCTTACCTTCCTTATAACAACAGTTTGCACTTGATCAGATGGAGGTGTAATCAAGCTCGTTTACAATGCACCACAGTTTTCATTTGTCATGTTGCTAAATCCTGGTCTGCAATTTCTGAACGATACAGACTGATAAAATTGGCCCTCTCAGCTTATTTTTCTCACCAAGAATAAAGGAACAAGGTTCTTCCCTCGCTTCCCTGCAAAGATGGAAATTTACATTCATAATGGGACAAACACATTGAGATGCTGAGGACTGCAATACCTGTTAAAACATTTACTTGTAAGTCCTCAGAGCTAGGACGGGAACTCAAATCATCCCATCCCTGGTTTTAACCATGAGACCTGCGCAACACATTCCCACATGCTTGTACCAACTGTTTTTCTACTAGCAAGCTGGAACAGCTTAGACAGGACCTCTGTCCTAAAGCAGCTTATACCTCCCACCTTCAGGCAAATTAAGAGACTTCCGAGAGGCAGGACAAACAAGTATGTACACCAGTAGGCAGAAGAACCCAAAGAAAGGTGTCTGACATCATGGGGAAATAGTCCTGCTGCTTTGACTACTGACACCCAGTTCCGCTTCCGCTCCCATCCACACCTGCACAAAAAAACATCAGCACTTTTGACCTGTCGATGGCCTTCCACGGGCACCACTGTCCGGGCACCCCTCCGGAGCAGGGTCCCTTGGAAACGAACAGCAAAATGCATATCCTGACAGTTCAAGCAGGCATGGGGCACCTGGTAAGACTGATGCTCTTTAATATGGAAATGGAAAAAGGGTTTAAGTTTTCCCCAAAATTTAAGCAACTACAAGTTGGGGCAACTTCTTCTCAACAGGTTGAGAACTTCTTTGAAAGCAAAACTTCCGTTCACAGTCTATTTTCATTTCTACTTTCACCTGTACTTATGCTTTCTCATATTTTAAATACTTCATATTAAAGAAACGAAGCAGAGTAGCGTTAAAAACAGAGAGCGTGTTGACATTGCCAAACAAATCTCTCGCGTTTCACAACTATAGAACGCACCACCAAGCAGCTGCATCAATCACAAAGAAGTTAAAACAAAAGACCCAAGAAATCATATGACCAGTGTCATTAGTATCTACAACAAAGCACTGTTTCCACAAAAGGAAACAAAATTACATATTTCCCAGAACAAGTTTAAAGCAAAAACACTGACAACAGAAATCAGTAGCTGGTACATTCCTTCAAAAACTTAGTACACCTGATTCACTTAAAAACAGCTTCTCAAAATAGGCATGGAAGACATCAAATTCACTATAGGACACTGAACATGGGAAATCTTTTGAATTTTCTTACTGTTAGTCTTCTGAAACACACAGGCAAAATAAAGGAGTCAAATTTTGTTCCAGCTTGCAAGCTCCTCTTGGGTTCAAACAGATCCCTTCCTACCTCATAATCCAAAAGATACCTTCAAGAAATCCACTTCTGAAACACTCCTGTCACCAATACCAAGTCACAAATTGCAGTTCCCTGTATCTCGCACCTCAAGGTACTTAGTGCTTAGTTCCCTTATCAGATCCTTCTGACACAGGATACAGGCCATCTGCACTATATAGCATAGGTGTGCTTTCACCCCCAAACACTTACTACTGTGAAAAACCCTTAGGGACAAAGTTTTATGAAAATAATTCAGATGAAGCCAGCAAACTTATCAGTTACCCTGAATGCCCACTGAAAGCATGCTTTTTCTTCCAGATACTATCTAACATTGAAAAACTAGGAAGTAATTAAGCAAAGACACTTTGCTTAGGGATAGCAAATATACTAAGAAAAGTTTCTTCCACACTGGCATTTTCAATTTATCCGTAAATCTTTAATCTCCCAATTTTAAGAAACCTGTTGCATCACAAATAGTTAAAAAGGAAACCATAAAAAAGTTTCCATCCAGTATTCTGACAATGCAATACAGCTGTGAGAATTAAAAAAAGCTCAGAGAACCTTGAAAGGAAAGTAGACCATATAAGTATTTAAGCTTTTACCTCCCACTCACACTGACACCCATATACACCATGCCAGATCTGTGATAAAGGCATCTATCTATCCCTGCAAACCTAGCCTAAGGCCATCGAAGTCAACTTTCATAAGCTGTTATGAGTCATTAGAAAAGTTTTGTACTATTGATACAGTGAAACAGTGAAACAGCCAAACACCAAACACTCTCTCTGAGGCTGCTAGCTCTTAAAACAAATGCTTCATAATTGTTCAATTTTTGCCAGTGCAGTTTCTCAGAAAGTTTTGCCAGCACAGATATATCAACTAAAATAGTAAAGAAAAAAAAGCAGCGTACTAAGCATCACAGCTACTTCAGCAATATAACAACCATGAAAAAGCAGAGCATTTTTGACAGCTTTGCTTGTGGTGTTTGTGGAGGTGATACAGTAGTGCTAGCAGAGCACATTGCAAATTCATTTGGAGTCTCTACCAACATGTTTCTTTGTAGTGTGGACTAATTACCCCTTTCTAATAGCTGGACCACACTAAGAACATATAGCCCTTAAGGTAACATCATTGCAACTTTTAATTCAGACAGCAGAGGTTATGCCTTTAGATCCAGACATCCTGGGCTTGATCACCACTGTCAAAGAAACATACACAAGTATCGTATTACTGTGAGATACACTTAACATGAGACAGTTTGATTTTTTTTTTTTTTTTTTTTTAAGGAACTCCGATGTTTTTCTCAGCTTGTTGCAAAACAAAAGAAAAAAAACATTTAAGGTTACTAGAATTCAGGGGGAAGAAAGCAAGGCTTTACTTTGTATGCTCAATCCCACTGTGCTTCTAGCCAGTTCATGCGCCAGCACAGGAGCTCTTTCTGCAGCAGCTACATTTCGCTTCCCCTCTGAGCCCCCTTAGAGCTTAATGAAGGATTCATCATCAATCTCACACACTGCCTCTGTAGCGATATCAGCTGAACATAGTCCCTTCTCTGCTTCTCCCCACTCAGCCCTGCTTTGAGCGAGCCAAATCATCACAGGCTGTTTGAGATGATCCCAGTGTTCATCTCCCCACAGACATGCTCTGCTATCATTTGTGGGACTCCACTGCAAACTGGATCAGGGAGTCTGTGCATGACCCTTTTTTTCTGGCTGGGTAAGTTTGCTGATCTGCTTCATGCCTGGCATCACCAGTTGTGCCAGCGATACCACAAGTCACAGAATTCCCCAAGCCACTATTACTGCTACAGATTAGGTACGGTTGAACTACGGCCTCAGATGACTTTCAGTTTAGTGAATCTTTTACAGTAAAGCAGAAGAAACTCTTTAAAATAATTTTTAAAAAAATGCTGGCTGGGGCAAAGTCACTTTAATTCATTTTTGACACCTTGGTGTCAAGCCAAGGCTCACTAGAAACAGTCTTGTTTCTTTGAAGCAGAGCAGCACACTAATTTGTGCTGGCAGCTCACTACAATTTTTTGAACTTCAGAAGTAAAGCAAAATGTTTAGGAGCATAATTTTGAAAGTCATAGAATCAAAGAGATCACAAGAATTGCATTCAGGATAGCATTTAATCCTAGTTACTACCCAAACTTTTTTTACTATCAACACTCCGCAGCGTATTCTAGTATTAAATGGGATTGCAGAACAGGCTTTACCGTGAAATCAGAGAAGTGGGGAGAGTGCCCTGAAGGTTCTTCATTAGCATTATCACTACACGTAGCACACTGGGGAAAGACTAAGGAAGACTCCTCTGTGGCATTCTATTCAAATATACGAGCCATATTTAAATGGCCAAGGGAGATATTTCTGATGCAGACTTCACAGCAGGTCCAAGTCAGCATCAGTTTCATTAATGCCCAGAACATCCAAGCTCAAGAGCCCTTTGCCATACAAAACCGAAAAAGAAGTGCACCTTGCATGTCCTGAATTATACAAAGGACCTGAGCCAAGACTCCAAAGGGCTCTCAAGTTGCTATCACACTTTTCATACAGAGGCGAAAAGTCCTGAAGAGTACCTAGCAAAAACAGAGCTCGGCCTAAATTTTATGCAAACAGGGAGAAGAGGAAACCAGCAAGTTAATTACAACCTACAGTTACATCCCCATTTCTAATGGCTGCATCTCAAAACTAATCCCCAAAACTCCTTCCTGCACCCAGACCTCAACCAGCCTATTTAAAGCCCAGGGAACAATAAACACTGACGAGCAGAAAGGGTCGAGGGAAGGAAGAAAACGATTACAACGGCTGCAAAACAATGCCTGGAAAAGGAGAGTTGAAGACACTTTATTCAGAGAGGCACAAAGCAGCCAGCCCAGTCCCGAAGCAAGCCGCCAGCTGTGACCCCCCCCCAGCCGGGCCAGCCCCGCTTTGTTCCCCGCCATTCCCACCCAGGACCCCACTCCTGCAAGACCCCCTTGCCTGCCCTCGCTAACCTCCTCCTCCTCCTCCCCGGCCACCTTACACCCCCCCGGAGGCACGGCACGCTTCTCCTCTCCCCCCTGCACACGGCGCACCCCTCCTTCTTCCCCCTCGCAGGGCACTCCCGGCCGCGGAGAGGGCTCCCCTCCTTTCCTCCCTCACAAACCGGGTCCCCCCACACTGCAACACGCTGGCCCTCCCCTCGCAGAGAGGTTACCCCCCGCCTCCCCCCAAGAGCAACCGGGGCACCCCCGGAGCCCCCCGCTGCAAACAGGGCACCCCCCGCTGCAAACACCGCTCCCTTCCCCCCGCCCCCGGGGCGGACACCCCCCCCCCCCTTCCCCCAGCAGAAAGGCAGCCCCCACCCCGCCGCCCCGGCCCCGCACCGCTCACAGAGGGCCGGCCCGCGACCCCCGGCCGCACAGGCCCCGCAGGACACAGGGGCCCCCCCGGCCCCGCCGGGACCCCGAGCGGGGCAGAACCGGAGAGCGGCCCCGCGCACCCCTCTCACCTGCGGGCTGTGGCTGCCCGCCCGGCCCCGGCCGCGGGCCCCGCTGCGGAGCGTTCCCGAAGTCCCGAGCGCGGCCCGGGAGCGCGGCCCCGCTCCCCGCGCCCGCCCGCCCGCCCAGCCGCCGCCTGGCCCCGCCTCCCGGCACCCCGCGTCACCGCCCGCGCCAACATGGCGGGCCGCCGGGCCCGTGCGCATGCGCCCGAGGGCTACGGCGCTGGCGGGGGGGCAAGGCCCGGTGGGCGGGGCTAGGGGAGTGGGCGTGTCTGGGGCGAGGGGTGGAGAAAGGGGCGGGGCTAGAGGAAAGGGGCGTGGTCCCTGTGCCCGCGGGACGGTGAGGGGGGCGGGATGGGTGGGTGGGTGGATGGGTGGCTGGATGGATGGGTGGGTGGGTGGATGGATGGGTGGGTGGATGGATGGATGGGTGGGTAGATGGATGGATGGATGGGTGGGTGGGTGGGTGGATGGATAGATGGATGTATGGGTGGGTGGATGAATGGGTGGATAGATGGGTGGGTAGATGGATGGATGGGTGGATGGATGGATGGGTGGGTGGATGGATGGATGGGTGGGTGGGTGGATGGATGGATGGGTGGGTGGGTGGGTGGATGGATGGATGGATGGATGGGTGGGTGGATGGATGGATGGGTGGGTGGGTGGATGGATGGATGGGTGGGTGGGTGGGTGGATGGATGGATGGATGGATGGGTGGGTGGGTAGATGGATGGATGGATGGATGGATGGGTGGGTGGGTGGGTGGATGGATGGATGGATGGGTGGGTGGATGGATGGGTGGATAGATGGGTGGGTAGATGGATGGATGGGTGGATGGATGGATGGGTGGGTGGATGGATGGATGGGTGGGTGGGTGGGTGGGTGGATGGATGGATGGATGGGTGGATGGATAGATGGATGGATGGGTGGGTGGATGGATAGATGGATGGGTGGATGGATGGATGGATGGGTGGGTGGGTGGATGGATGGATGGGTGGGTGGATGGATGGGTGTATGAATGGATAGATGGGTGGATGGATGGAAGAATGGATGGGTGGATGGATGGATGGGTGGATGGATAGAGAGATGGATGGATGGGTGGGTGGGTGGGTGGATGGATAAGTGGGTGGGTGGATGGATGGATAGATGGATGGGTGGATGGATGGATAGATAGATGGATGGGTGGATGGATGGGTGGATAGACGGATGGAGGGGTGAATGGGGAGGGGGGGCTGGGGTGCACAGGGGCAGGACCTCTGCTGGCAGGGGGTCTGTCTCCAGGAGCAGGGTCAGGAGAGCGGCTGGAAGAGCAGGGAGGACAGACAGCAAGAGGCAGCAACAGTCCTTGGTGACTTAGTGAATGTGAGTGATAGATGTACAAAAACATCTCCTTGTGTTCTCCAGGGGATTAATTTGGGACCAGCATTATTAGCAAGTGAAAGGCCAGCCCCAAGTTGCTCTCCTGGCCATGGCGTTTGCTACCAGAAAGCTCTGAACTGCTTCACCTGCTCCTGTAGCACTGCAGGATGGTAACCCTGAAGTTTCTTCACAGGCCTCTTCTCTCTTTCATGAGGCTGCGGCTTTGATTTGGGAACTGTTTTCTGCCGTTCTGCCTGTATTGTTTTCTGTAAACACACCTTTAATTACTGAACCTCCAACATTCAGCAAATTTTTGAGTGTAGGTATCTTAGGGCAAATAATGCCTTAGTTAAACCCAGTCAACCCTAATGAAGTTACAGGAATTTCAGCAATGCAATTCAGGGCAGAAATGGATGTAAAACTAATTATGAAGCCGTAGGTAGCCTTCCAGCCAAGACTGCAACCCACTCCTCACAGCAGCTCTGTAACTTCAGCTTGGCAAATGTCCTTGGCTTGAAAGATGCTAGCTTTAACCCTAAAGGAAAGGTTAAACAACCTTTGAGACCATACCACATCATTTGAGAATTGCATATCTCCAACATTGCTTGCTTTTAAAGCTGTCTTTTATCTGGAAACCTTTGAAATTGGCTTATCAAAGCCAGTGCATCATCTATCTCAGAGTGAAAGAGATTCTGGTTAAGTAACTCTCTAGCAGATTTTGCTATGGGCAGTTTCAGGTTCACTTCCGTTCTCTTCACATCATTAACAGCAACTGAAGCAAATTCAGACACAGAGAACGAAATCATCACTACACTCAAGCTGACAAGAAATTCATTTGCAGAAGAAAGCATTTTTTGTGTGTATTTTTTCCTATCTCTGTCCTTGAAAATGACCTCTTGCATGAGCCAGCACCAATATCAACTTATCTTTACAAAACCTTTGGAGGATCGCATCTCCGCTGAGAAGAGACATGGACATAGTGATACGCTGGATATTTCACAAATGTTCCCAAACAGAATAACTCCACTCTTGGAATGTGCTCACTCACAATGTTTTACAAAAGACAGGTTGTAATAGTGAGTTCTTCACCTTTTTACTTATTTCTTTCCATTAGAAAGAAAGTGAAATTTGCCATTTAAACAGACTGTAGCTATAAAACACATGCCCCTCTAGATATAATGCTCTTGCAGCTCTTTTTACTCCCAAGGCAAGGCAATGCCTCCAATGCACATTTAACGTGGGCTCTTGTCCAGGTTTCAAACCCACACTTCTAACCACACAGAAACTTTCTGACCATCTTTGCTTACTTACATGGCAGAAGGTGAGTTTTTTACAGCCCAGGTTCCATCTCATTTCATGGTTGAATATACCCACTTTTTTTGCTAAGGACTTGGCAAGCAAATCAAGTGCCAATAGTGCTCCAGTGTTCTTCTAACAGTTCCACATTGAAAACCACGCAAGTTTTCCCAGGCTTTACCTGGGACGTCTCAGCACCAAAACCCATAGACATGCATCTGGGAGCCCCCAGGAGATGACAGCCCAGCTGTGCAGGGGAAGGGCTGGAAAGCTCTGTTCAGCAGACCTCGGCTTTGTCACTAAGGATTTCTTATTGAAAATACGTGTACTAGGGTTGCTCAAATGTTATTTTGTCATTAATAAAATTGTTCTGAGCATACTTTTCTACAAAGCTTTTAATGTCTCTGTTACGTATTTCTCTGCAAGAAATCCACCTTAAATTTGCTGCAAACTCTCTGTCAGGCATCTCAAAGTATAAACACAACACAAGACAAACATACAAAATTACTAATATAAAGCAATTTACAAGGTAAGTTTCTATACATAACTTTACCGCAAGACTATAATCACAAACATTTCTATTAAAGTCTACTTATAGCATAGTTCCTTTCAAAACATCATTCTAAGTATTTATGCTCACAAAATCTGACATTTGATAACTATACTGAACACAGTTTGCTATGGCAAAATATGTTTTCAGCATCTAACAGCAGTATAAGCAATGAACAAAATTACCAGTTCAAACAGAGCATGTTTATATTCACCTCGCAATCATTTTGCATTGATATTACAGATTATCTGGAGAGAACAATATCCATTAAGCAACAGTATTTCCTGTTCAGAAATTTTACAACTTCATTTTATCTAAAAGAAAAAATAACACATACCCACCACCACCTGAGCTCGAAACACTTGCCATAAATTATAACAGAATCTATTATGAAGCCAAACGCAGAATTTGGGTAGAAGAGGAACTAAGCTCTATTAAGCTTCAATTGGTTGTGACGAGGTAGATTCACTATTTGCAGTTCTGCAGATACTCACTGGTGAACTTAATTTGAGCATGTGAGGAGTTGCAGTGGGAGTACCCATACATGTGTATTTAAGTCAGCATTTCTCCAGCTGTTTCAACTAGCATCGCCTGCCAAAGTGAACTGTACCATCCATGACCCCTTCTCCAAGTGCAATGCTGTAGATGGAGATTCATCTATCTGCTTCCAGCACTTGAAGTGAGCTCATCTGCTGCATGAGCACTTTTTATTTCCTCTTACCTTTTGCATTCTACAGTTTAGAAAACTGTTACCTTCAGGATTTATACTTTTTCTATACTGAAAATGTTCTGTGTTGGATAGATCTGCATATTCATGCCACAATAACAGTCTCACAAAATTAAAATCTTTCTAAAATGAGAGGCAAGGTGCATATTTGTCAAGCAGTAAATACTGAAAATATTTTGTGATAAAAAAATCATTAATTTTAAGTATTTTTAAAACCCTCGACTTTCCCCCCTCACCCCCATCTATAGACAGCTTGATTCCAGCCGTACGCAGTGCATTTCCAAAGTTCGCTGACTACTCTGGTACCCGCTAATGCACAACAAATCCTACGGAGCTGGTTTTCCCAAGTCATTTTATTAACCTGGAGTAAAAAGTAACATCTGCTGAGTGCAGGCATCCGGTTCATGGCTGTTCCTGCAGGCTGGCATCCCATCCCAAAGGCCAGGGTATGCAGACGGGAGCTGCTCAGCAGCCAACCATCTGGAGCGGCTCCATGAGTATTACTCCAGCCTCCGAGAGGGAGGAAGGGATTTGAGCAGTAATAAATCATGTTTGCTAAGGCTGGTGAAGCCTCATAAAAAATCTTCTCAGAGTGGAGCGTACCTACATCCTATTCTTGCAGTTTTCCCATGGTGTCAATTGGAAATTTCCCCGAGGGGTTACTGAAATAAAAATCCCTAGCGGGAGGTTCGCTGTCCCAGCAGTGCTCTGCCACATTGTCCTACTCCATCTCTGCTTCCAGCAGCACCCAGGGGAGGCACCAGCCACTTTCCAGGAACACCAGCAAGGAAAACCTCTCCCATTTCCCAGATAATTCCTGCAAGGAAAGACAGCCTCACAGCCTCTTTCCCTGCCCAGAGCTGCAAGCACCAGACACCCTTGGTGCCCACAGTGAAAAATGGAAATGCCAGCTTCCAGCGTCATGATTTAGGGCAGAGAAATAGGTGTTACCTTCCTCACCACCCCAGCGCTGGTAGGATCAGAGCCAGCTGAAGCTCACCAAGCCATGGCTGTGCCTGTATAGACAGCTACAGGCAGCCCTCAAAAGAAAATGACACTAAAATATATATTAAAGCTTTGTGAAAAAGATATTTGAAATGTCTCTCCTTGCAGAGTCAGTGCCTTTACATTTTTTTTTACAAAAAAATCACATTTAATTACAAAATTACCAGATATCAGAGTTTTTCCCTGTGCTTGGAAGAGGAAATAACTGCCTGGTATGTGCTGGGACACATGAGCATTTTAAATTACAATTATAATACAGATAGACCCTGCAGGTGCAAGCCTTGATTTTCAACCTTTTTTCACCATCCACAGTCATTTCCACAAAAATAAAAATGACAGTAAAACACCAATCTACAGACTAATTTTTGTTGATACCACTTTTAATATCTTGTCTCTCTTTGCCCTCTTAATGTCTCATCTCTCTTTGCCCTCTGTACGGTCTCCCACCGTGGAAATTATAATTATTGGGGCAGCAGAGAATCACAGGCTATTTTGACAGCCTGCCCTTCTCTACCAGGCAAAACCGCAGCAAAACAGGGAAGAAATCAGTGTAAACTTCATTGCTATTCTGAGAGAAACATTTCCAATGTAAATGGAGCATCTCACTGGAGAGACACAGTCAAAATATTAAAATATGTAGGAAAGGGGAATTATTTTGGCCACTGAACATTAAAATTCATCATGTGTGGGGGAAAAAAGGCAGAAAACATTCAGGGTACAATTGATCCAAACCTTAGGAGTTCAGGAAGATAAATGAAATGTGAAAGGAGTGGAAGTAAAGATGGGGAAATCAGAGAAGACTACTGCAGGGAGTACAGTCCGTAACTAACATTCAGGCAGAAAGGAGGCCATCCAGTGCAAGTGGAGGTTTAAGTGCCTCAGGAATTTGGAGTGGTTGCAAAATTTAACATAGCAACTATAAAAACAGTATCTGACCTAAATATGCCACTTACATCCTTACGTTGTCCAGTGCTACAATAACCTCTACAGTTTGAGAACATGAAGGACTAAAAGTAACACTGACATTTTAATCCTATTTTTTAAACTTATACATGATAAGATTGCTGACAGTTATTCATTTTAAGAAATAGCAGTAGATCTTACCTACTCTATCATGCCAGCTTTGTATAAACAGGTGAAGTGAGGATCAGACAGTCCATTGCTCCCTTTCATCGCCAGAGGTCCATTGCCCAGAGTGTAAGTTATCATGGTGGATGCACAAAATGTTTTACCCACTTTGCCTTGCAAATTCTTATATGGTTGCAACACTTACATTTTTAACAAGGACTTCCTCATCTTCAATTGACTAAATTGTTTTGGAAGCCTTCCTTGGGAACATAAGGACTGACAAATAACAAGCCTTTACCAACTGCAGTCTGCCAGTCCCAGCCCCCCAAGTCTTCCCTTACCTCAAAGGATTTCACTCAAAGAAAATAAATAGCAGTGGAAGTTGTCATTTCCTCCAAAGTCGTTTTGGATTTTATCATGTTTTTCCTCCAGCTAATCTCAGTGAAGCAGGATTTTAGATTTGGATGAATAGCTATTTTTAAAATAAATTTCTTTAGCTATAAAATATTATAATAAAATATCACTATAGTCACAGTAAAGAGCCATATGGGGAGCTGGGGAAGGCTGCAGCGTGTGCCCAAGAACTCAGTGCAGGACTCAGTCAAGCCATTTCTTTGGTAATTCAGGTGTTCTTCCACAAGGGCCTTCAACTCTAAGTCGTACAGGAATTTTCTTGTAAAGTCTTTCCTTGCTTGCTCTCTTTGAGATATATATTTATAAAAAGGAGTGGGGCAACTTAATATTTTAGTTGTACTATTTCTCTACCTTGCTTTTTTTCTTAATTTCTTATACACGTTTTGAGACAGTCTGGAGAGGGGTAGGAATGTGAAGTTTGAGTCATAGATTTCCATAAAGTCCAAAGTCTCTGTTATCAGGGGTTTTTTAAGCCACCTTTGTATCTTCATTGTCTCTTTTCCAAGGTTTGGCTTTTTTTCTAGCTTTTACTATCTTGGAAAAAAATAGCCAGATGTAATTCTTTCTTCGCTGTTAGGCAATAAGTGAAGTAGTACAAGTAGGGAAATGTTTCCAACAAATGTCAGAGGAAAAAACCAAAATACAGTACTCAGCTTCAACCCTACACATTTCCAAAATGCACTACAATGGGGCTTTTATTATCATTCCCATCAATCTCTCTCTTTTTTTTTTAATGTCTGTACAGCAGAATGTACCAGCATTGAGCTTTGATGTGCCAGCGTGGGGATGCTTTATGACTCATGAAATAATTACATTCTCATTTACCGTATACAAATTCCAACAGCCAACAGAAATGCTGCATTAATCAATGTCTTCTACGAGTCCTCACTGTTCTTCTAGTTTGGGCAATAACTGTAACACTTTTTGCACAGGATTACTAGTCACCGCAGATAACTACTTCCACCTCTGTAGACTGTATATTCTCCAGGCTAAACAATTCATCATTGCACGCTTACATGCTTTTGTTCCCTGCTGGCAAATGGTACTAATCCTCTCATATGACTGCAGGTCAGCTTTAAGAACATGACAGGAATTAAAAAATAAAATAAAACAAATCTCAAACTTCAGTAAAATCGCCTTGCTTTTGACTCCTAAAACTGGTGATACAGGTCCTTCTTATCACAAAGAGGAAACAGAGAGCTCAACACTCCTCATCTTGCCAGGAATGGGGCAGGATAAAGAAGATCACTTTCATCTTCCTTCCGGTTCCCACAGGTGGGGATGGACAAGGAACAAGTGCCAGCCGAGGAAACTGCTCCAGCCAGCACAGTTCAGCCAGGATGCAGGAAAAGTGGCCTGTGCCAGGTGGAGGGCTTAATGTATATAATTCCCCCTGGAGCAATAGGGAGAGCAGTGGCTTTTGATGAGGCAATATAGCAGCGCAGTACAGCACTGCACTGCTCTTTTGCTCAAGGCACATGGCATAAACCATATGCTAGCTTGGTACCTGGGATTTTCTTTCCATATAGAAGAAAGCAATGCACCTTTGTTTCCTTATAATTAGCACAAAGGATAGAAAATTTGGAACTCTAACAGCTCCTGTGTGTCTTAATAAATTATCATTTATCACTACGATATCAAAACAAGATAAAAACTTCTGTCATATATTATTTTTACTATCATGAGAAAAGTATTCAAAGCCAGATTTTGCTTGCCTTTTGCAAACACTCATGCTGATCTCTGGAGCAGTGCTCATGTGAAAGTTGTAAGACCTGACTGAAGTTGGTTATGACACAACCTAGCTATGTCCTCCTGGCAGAAGCTACCTCTTACCTTCCCTAACATCACAAAAGCAGTGCAAGCAACTGTATACTCTTCTCCTCCAGAATGTAAGCTGTTAAGTGGGCTTTCTGCAGCAATCAATAGTTCTTATATCCAAGCAATCCGTCTTTAGGTTCACTTCCAATTAAAGATCACAATGAATATAAAATAAATTATTCATTGCTGTCAGGAAATACATTAACAAATCTGTCTCCAAGCAAGAACAGCTCAATGGTTCCAAGTGGAGCAAATTTAGTAACTGTCAGTGATGTGGAAGTACTCCTCCATCAGCTGAGCTCACCCAGTAGTAAAGCACCTTAGTACCCTCTGAGCTACTCCTAAACCTGGTCAGGGAAACAATGCAGGACTATCCAGTGGACATTTCCAAAAGCAATGCTTCAAAAAGAAGTTTCAGGTTGCCACAGGATAAAATGTTGTGACTCATTATGATACTCCCGAAAGCAAGGGAGCACATGTCAAACTCACAGTGCTCTCCTGCCCTGAGGCAGATTTAGGCACATCTACTAAGGCTAAACAGCACTGCTGGAGCAACGGTGAAGGGTTTATTTGCGAAGTTATTTCTTCAGAGATAAACAAATCGTCATGAAATGTGCTTGCAGCACGGAGATACTGCAGCGTGCACACTATCAGCAGAATCTAATGAAACCAGCTATCTCGTTACAGGGTATTTTTACTGGAGAAGCTGTATGGGTACAAATCCTCAGTTTTGAGTTGTGACTCCACTAGAAGCCCATGCCCTTATCTTTCTGTCCAGCACAAGGATATTGGCTGTGGAGGGAAAACAAAGAAGCCGTTCAGTCCAATACTTTAGCAATAGGGGAACATTTCAGCTACTTGCATACTGAATTGGTAAGACCAAGATCTGTAAGACCAAAGAGGACAGAGGCAAATTTCAGAGACCCTCACCGAGCCCAAATAAATGGCACAAGGAAGGTAAAACTCACAAAAATAACAACACAACACACATCAGAAGAGAAACAACCTGAGCTCCTTGCAAGGTTCACAGCCCAGCTCCTGAACAGACGGATCATTATGCAAGGTCTGCTCAGGGATGTCTGTTCTGACCACAGAGATTTACCCTC
Source organism: Aquila chrysaetos chrysaetos (assembly GCF_900496995.4). Taxonomy (NCBI): domain Eukaryota; kingdom Metazoa; phylum Chordata; class Aves; order Accipitriformes; family Accipitridae; genus Aquila; species Aquila chrysaetos. The sequence goes on along the minus strand of NC_044024.1, from coordinate 10,116,984 downwards.
TTGATGGGATTTCTAACATGGGCTTCATTTAGTGAGGCACATTAGGCCATAAACAACAGCAATCAGGCCATAGTGTCATGGTTTCACTAGTTCTAGTCGATCTCCCATGCAGTGTATTGCCATGTAGAGGTTGCATGAGCAAAAGCTCCTGCATATACGAGCTCTGTAACCATCAATAGGTCATCCTAAATTTTGTGTTTGAGAAAGAGGGGGCACAGCAAAGAGAGTCAAAGCTGACAGAAATCTCGATCACCACCAGCCCTCCTTGCTGTGCCCCAGTGCCTGTAAAACCCCAATTGTTTTGTTGCCAGGGGCGGGGGGGGAGATATTATTTTAATTTTAAAATTTGATTCTCTGTGTTTTGGCAGAAGTTCTTAGCAGCGTGCAAGCCTCCCTTCGATGAGACAAAATGAATTAGCATAAAGTGGGGGTTGTAAATTACAGGTCATCAGTATTGGCAGGGAAATTACAGGTGCTCGGCAGCACGATAAATACTGGAGGTGAACCCAGCCAATTCCTTTTGAAATTCCTTATTTACTGCTGGCCCCAGCTGCAGGGTTGTGATGGCTGTAAACATTGCTCTTGAATAATGGGACAGGGATCACACAGAATGTCTGGTACAAGAGGTATAGAGGCAAACCCATACACAAAACAGAAATGCAATATTGAAAGTAATACAAATATATAGGGTGTCTGTGTCAGTGAAGCTGCAATTCATTTGGTTCAATGCATCGTTGAAAATAATTTCCATTAAACTATACAGTAAGCATTTTCAAAATATCCTTGAAAGGCTCCTGGAAATAGCTGCGAGCGCCTGATGAGCGAGCACAGCTAGCGCTCCTCTTTGTGCCATTAAAACCAGAGGCACAGAAGCAAGCTCTGATCGTCTTTTCTCCAGCATTTTGTTGTCTGGGCCCCGTGACAGTGTTTTTTATGTGATGATTGGAGCCTGCACAGCTGGGAATTTGAGGGGCTTTAGTAGGCAGAAACTCCATTTTCTTTCAGACACCCTGGATATCTGCTCTCCAGCAATGCCTTCAGCACCAGGGAGGGATCCTCAGGGAAGCTCTAATCCAGGCGGTTGAGCAGGAAGGGGAAAATAAAACTAGTTCTACATTTCCCTTCAGAAGTAGAGGTCGCAACGTGCTCAGTCCACGGGCTGTGCCTTGCAGGTAGCCCTGTTGAGTTCGTGCTTAAGGATGCAGCTAATGATCCTTTGCCGTCTCATGGCCAAGCACAATCCTTTGACATTGCGGGTGCCTTCCCAAGGATGCTGACCACCCCATCATGCCTAGGTGTATTTATCACATCCATTTACACCAAACTTCTGTCTCCCCTCCCCTCCTTGGCACACTTGCCACTATCCGGTGGAGGGGCTCTTGCTGTTCCTTTCCACCTGCGTGCCCTGGATACCCCAGCGGCAATCGATTTTCCTTGCATGGGCAGATGTGCACCCACAGGGGCATCAGCCGCCGCTGCGCATGGTTTCCAGCCTGCTGGGATGCTCAGAGCCATGCTGGGCCATGCAAGGCTGCCTGAAAATGTTAGTAACTTTATTCCTTTTTTTATTCAGGGAGGCATTTAGAGCATCTTTTTAAAATTTTTTTTAATATCATTTTATATTTTTTATATCCAACTCCATTTCCTGGCCAGCCAGTGCATCCCAGTGGGGCGATGTGCCACCTCTGTGACTCCTTCTGGCACAGAGTCAGTTTATTCAGAAATGAAATGAGGATTCTCATTAAATGAGAAAAATCATGTCCATGCTCAGAGCTGCTCTGTCTCAAGGCATCATTGCTGAGCTGCTTAACCCTCTTTTCGGTCTCCTCCTTGCATGAACGGTTTGTATGCAGTGTCCCAGAGGCAAGTCCCAAAGTCCCTGGGCTTTTCAGGAGAAAAGAAGACATTGAGGTACTTCCCGTGATTTTTTTTTCATCAACAGACTTGCCATTAAAAACACACGTTTCTGACAGCAGAAGCTTTCACTGGTCCTGCCACATTATCAGCAAGGAAGCCTGAAGAGACAAATTACTGTTCCTGCCTCACTGCATCCTTCATATTTGCCCACGGTGCTGCTGATGCTCAGAAATGCAGGCAGGTGTCCTGGATGCTGCCTGCTTTTTATTATGCAGCTCCTGAGGGGCGATGAGGAATCTCACTTTAATACAGGGCATCTGAATTTTAATTGAATTGTAGCCTGCAGCTAAGTGGAAAGACATTAAAATCAAACTTCAGTGTTTCACTGTATAGTTGATGTTCCACTGTACGTCTGAAATAATTTATCATATCTCTCTCTATATATTGTCTCTTTCTTCACCTCTGGCTCTGTGAGCCCCTTTCAGCGGCCTGGTACATCTTCCCAGGCAGGTCACAGAAACGTGGACGGTGTCCCAGTGACACCTGCTCAAACCACTGCCTGATGCTGACAGTGCTGAACTGCACATATTTTGTCTGTAAACTGTATTTGAATGAGGACTGCTGTAAGGAGGTTTTACAGATAATCCCTCAGTATAAAGAGGGATGGTGACTGTGTAATCTGAATCTAAAAGAAAGACCTCTCTAAGGAGATTGTCTAAATGAATAGTAAAACCCCTTTAAGTGGGAGCTTTTAGGCACTTAAACTCACTGCTTTTGTTTCAGAAGAGAAGGGCAGCTATGCCAAAAATGTGCCTGCTTTTTTTCCAGCTAAAGAAGCCTAAGGAATCATCTCTCCCTCATCACTTCACAGCTAGAAGCCTCCTCCAGTGTGGAGATCGTGCTTAGCCAAAGTGGGACAGAAATCAGCATCGATCCAGGAGAAGGGGTCTGGCCAGCAACACGGGACATCAGTCCTGCTGTGAAGTGTAGGTAGAAAAGCTTTTTTGAGGAGCCAGAGCCCTCTGCTCCCTCCCTGGTGCCATAGGTGGGAGGCAGCCTCCAGGCCAGCACCTCCAAGGTAGCCAGGGAACGTGGACCACAGACAGATGCATATACACACTGCGGGTGCAGAAAGCTCCTGCAGAAACCAAACCAAAAAATAAATATTATATATGCTAAAAAGCATAATAAATAAATAATAGCACAGACCACTTCAAAAATATATGAGTCACTGTGCACTTTGTAGCTCCCCAAATCAATTGCTCTTTCTTTGAATATTTGATTCAGTGGCAGCTGCAAATTTGATTTGAATATATGTTGGCCCACTTAATTCATCCTGCCTGGGTTTTGCAGTGTGACTCCATCCTGGTGCTGCAAAATACAAAGTAGGTGTCGGAAACAAAAAGGTATTAGACACACTTGTCCCCATGCCTGGAGTTTTTGGTCATGCAGCACCCCAGAGACAAGAGTGGCCAGGGTGCCCAGTCCCAGAGGCATTCCTGACAGCTTGCTGATGTGCTAGAGGCACTGGCAGTGGTGACCATGGTGGTCAGTGAGTGGCAATTTAATATAACGTCCTTCTGCTGCAGCAACTGCATCCACGTTGCTCCTTTCCTAGGCGTGATTTAGTTCTCACTGTGAGTACTATTGTTCTCAGTTACTCTACGTGTAGCACAAACAAGGTAAAAGTGCAGAAGAGGTTTGTAAAAGTTGCTGGCTTAGCTGGAACTCAACAAAAGAACTAGAAAGCCACAATCAGAAACACGGAGCAGCTATAAATGGACACACCCTTGCAAGAGTGGAGATCCAATAAATATTTGAATACACTGACCTCTGAAATCAAAATGCTGAAAATAGTCTCTAGCTTTTGTTTTTCAGAAGGAGACTATCCTGTTGCCAGATGAGATTTCTCTACTATTTTAGAGGAGAGGTTAACATCATGCTTCCCAGCTGATGTGAACCTGCCGCTTGCCAGGAGCAACAGGAGACATTTTGGTTTTGCAGAAGCTGCTTCGCATAAGGCATAATTGCAGTCTCCACATCTGTCCCCCCTCCATCCCCATCCCCACGAGCCACAGAGAGGCTGGGGCTGGCGAGGAGGAGAAGGAAGGGCTCTGGCAGCTCTGCTCACTGCAGAGGCAGCGCCTGGAAGGAACTGTTGTATTTTCCCTATTTTCCCTACAGAGCAGGAATGTCCCCCTCCAGCCAGCACTTGTTTGTTACTTGTCCATATGAAATTGTGAGCGTGGGTGCAACATTGCGGTGCAGCACAGCTGCCCGTGTCACGTCCCATGCAACGCATCACTGCTGCTCCATGGAGACTAACCTTTTTTTTTCCAGACAGTTTAACTGCCCAACATCATCAGTTAACTCCAGGGCACTTCTTCTCCATTGGTATTTGAAGTCTGTGGCTGCTATTTCAGACCTGAAGTGTGGGTTGTATGTGCAGAAGTGTGTCGGTTCTTCCAGCTCTATCAGTGTCACAGAAGAAACTGTGTCTTCCTGAAACTTCTCCCACTTCCATTCTCAAACCACCACAGCTCCAGGAGTGCCACTGCTGAGCATTTTCTGGCCATTTTTCTGGTTTTCTTGTTTTTTCAGGGGGGTTCTTGCTTTAAAGACAGTTGCAACTTTATATTAAAGAGCAAACCTTCCTTAGTATGTCCCGCTTCACTGTTGGAAGAGGAACCGTTTTCCCGGTTTAGCTCCAGGGATCCTATCCAGCAACCTCCACAAAGATATTTCATAATTCATTTTGTAGATTTTATGAGTCATTTAACGTGCATGAAAGAGATGAACAAACAAGGGTCTACACACCAATTCCTTGAAATGCCTGTTATGTAGAATATAAATATTATTTGTGTGAAAGGAAAAAATAATACTCCTAAGAAATGAAAGGCCACCGAGGAGCCTTGCACCACAGCAATGCCAGCTGGCTCACGGCTGGCTCCGCTCATTGAGGCGGTCAGGGGGGATTTAAGCCCTTCTGCCACTTCCAGCCAGTGGCATTGGGGCAGAAATTGCTCACCCTCCGGGGACAGTGTTTGGAGGCTGGCCTGAGCTCACCCCCCCACCTCTCAGGTGATTGGGGGATCGCTGTGAGCTGCAATGGCAGGACAAGGCTTGGACATGGTCCTGGCTCACCCCAGGTCCGTGCAGGGTCCCCAGCACAGACCATCTCCAAGGTCGAGGTGGGAATGCCGTCAGGCAAAACCGGGGACAGCCAGGACAGCCCCAGCTCCTCACCAGGAGCCCCGAGATAAAACAGCCAGAACTTTATAAATCTTTAAAAATGGTAGAGCAGCATTTAATTGCAGCAATTAATATTGAGCGTAACAAATGCATGAAGCAAAAATGCAAAGGCAGTAGTCACTGTAGGGCAAACTGGGGCATTTGTGTTAATCAACTTGAAGGGCTCCCAGCACCTCCTCCATTCAGTGGGAGCAGAGGACAAGTGATGCTTCAGGCTCCCCTTATCCACAGGAGCCATTTCAGACCTTGGGGGACCCCAGAAGACTGAGCTCTGCTGTCCTGAGGACACGTGCCAGTGTCCTGCATGTTGTCTTTCACCCTTCTGAGCATTTGCAAGCCGCAGGAGTAACAGCTGACACTCAAATTCAGTCAAGAACAGCATCCCCACAAAAGAGGTGTTACTACCTGCCCTGGAGTGCTGAAGAACTGCAAAAAACTGCTCACTGCAATACTGTATCTTACTGGAAAAGTCATAAAGTAAGAAATGAAAAGAGACCAAGTATCGTGATAGAGGAGAAAACATGACTGGCTGGGGAAAGGAAATCTCTAGGAAGAGATACACAAAATGCAGCTGATAGAGGTCAACTGCTGCCCTGTGACAGCTATTGAGCAATGGGATCTGCAACAAAATCACTGAAGGTCAGAAAAGAGGTGTTGAAATGCCAGGCAAGGAAATATGCAGAAAGAAAATCCAGGTTGAATATGTGCACACAGGGGTGATGCCCAGCGCACCGCAACCCCTGCCTCTACCAATAAACTCCTTCAAAGGGAGATGTGGGTCTGAGACGATCATATGAGATGATTTCCACTGAGATCTGGTTACCTGCCACTGCTGGCAAACTGTTGAGAAACTTTGCAGACTATGCTGAGGCCTCCACTGGGCATCATTCTTGCTGTTGCTACTTCTGTGGTAGCCTTGACCTGTAAAAGGACACTTAAAATTTTTTTCTACAAAAGCATTTCACTTTCTATGCCACAGCTTCAGCTTTTGGGGAAATGTTCTCAAATAGGAATTCCTTGTATTTTTTTAAAGAAAATGGAGATAAAGTGCATAGTCCAATAAATAGGATAGATGTGGCCAACAGAAGCAGGGAGAAGGCTATATGGAGGTAAATGCAGGCAGAAACATGGGTGCAGTGTGTCAGCCTTGAGCTTCTGCTCTGCAATACGCCTTGGCCTCACTGAAACATGCTGCTGCTACCTCTGTCCCACTCAACTCAGGCATGGCTACACCAATGGCCACAGGCATTAACACGCTCCCTCGCTGCAGCCATCCAGCAGCACTGAGGTGCATCCACACTGGTTTTTTGATTAATTTTAAGTGCTTCGTGTGACTCTCACGTCCTCACAACTCTCTGTTCAAAGCATTTGCCCTGCTTCGAGAAGGATGCCGCATCGCTGGGGCTGGGCACTGCCTGCTTCAGGCATCTGCCTGGGGTTCACAGAACTGCAAGGAAGAGCGGTCCCTTTTCATCCATCCATCAGCCTTGGACTGAGATTCATTTGAACGTACATGTACCATCACAGAATGTAATTGTGTTTACAAGCGTGAATGAATCTCATCAGTTTTTCTTATTATTTCAAGGGGTTTTTGCTTGCTTAATGCTCTGTAGTTATTGTCTCTGCTATAGAAGAGACAAAGCTATTGCTCTGTTCTCAGTCACAGCTATTTATATCTTGCAGTAACACTCCTCAGGATACAAGGAAATGTATGAAACCAATAGTGTAAAATTAGGACAAAGACACAACCTCCAGGGCCTTTCTGCTCAAAAGCTGTCACTGACATTACCACCTTGCTTTTGTTTTCTCTGCTGGCTTGCTCCCCTGCAATCTCTCAGGTAGATGCTCTTTAATTCTCTTTATTTAAGCTTAATTCAAAGCAAAAGGAGTCAGTGTCTTTGGGGAGATCAGTCCCACATTCAACACTAGACATGCTGACACCTCCAAGAGGCCAGTGACAATAAATCTTTCAAGAGCGTCTAAATGCTGGGAAAATCAGAGGTAGCTATTGCCAGCACTGGTCAGATAACACCCCAGCTCTGCCTTTGATTGCAGCTCTCGCTGTGTGCGGCTGCTCTGGGTTGGACATGTCTGAGCCTCCTGGTCGGTGTGAAGCCACTCGCTGGGGAGAGATTCCCAATGGAGCAAAGGGAAAACAGACCCGTGGAAATCCAGCCACATCTGAGCATTTGGCAGGTACTTAGTGTGCCTTTTTAAATGCTTCTGCTAACTTTAAAATCACAGCTTGTCTTTTCAGGAGTTTGTTGAGATACTGCTTTGTTGCCCCCGGGATGTTTTTCCTTTAACAATTCCCTAAGGAGAAACTGGCTGATAAAAATATGTACTTAGTGATTCTTTGGAAATCAGATGTGGATGCTATTCCCTTAAATCTCCACGGCCAAAATATATATGTTTGTAGCATATATATAGTTCCTTGAGCCAAATTGTGTTCAGATGATTTTCTAGTTGTTTCCCCTGCTATTAAGCCCATCTGCTAAAGTTTCACAAACATAACATCAGAGGTCCCACTCCTTCAAAAAACTTTCTGTGCTTAAAAGTGACTCATGTAACCAGATGTGCCACAGTGTGTTACATGCATTCAGTGCTATTTTTGCCCCTCTCTGTTTTCTTCAATGATTAAAGCTTTTATCGTGTAACCCAGCACTTTGAAAAGGCTGCTCGAGTTTGACACCGCAGTTCAGTGCTCCATCCTGCATTAATCTCTCCCTGATTGCAGAAAGATGCTGCCCTAAATGCTCTGGGCAGATGGGGCCAAGCTTTGAGCACAGCTGCCACGCTGCTTTCTCTGGGTTTTGTCTTGAGAGGTGTCTCCTCTGGATAGGGATGAGCTGTCTGGGGTGTCCTTCCAGATCTCCTTGGGCCTGAAGGAAGCCAGTTCAGGCCAGGAGACCTACGGGGATGTTCCCAGCCCACCCTTGCTTCTTGCCTGCCTGCCAGTTGTGGCCCCAACATCACTCAGCAGCCAAACGGCTCTGCAGCTGCCGGCCAGGAAAGTGAACTTCAACTCTTTCCCTTCCCCTCTTTCCTACATTTTTTTCTTTCAAAACATATGCAAAGGGTGATTGAGATTGTAGATGGTTTCAGAAAAATTTCAATTACCTGATAAGGGTATCAGAAAAACGTCAATTTAAAAAACCCAGGTATTGTGTAAGGTTTTTAGAAACACACATCAAAAAAAAAAAAAAAGCTGTCAATATTTCAAACCCCAGTGCTTGTGACCGAGAAGCAAGGAGTGGAGCTGTGCCTGTGCGTGTCCCTGTGCATTGCCCCGTGTCCGCAAGGAGCACGCCCGGGGCTGTCGTGCTGCTCCTGAACCCGCCTGCACCTATATGGTTTCTCCCATCGGCTCAAAGCTGCTGCCTCAGCACCCGGCTGCAGGAGGGGGTGCATTGGATCTAGATAACAAATATACCTTGTTCAACAAACATTTGACTAGAAATGCAGACAGTATAATCAAGATACACATCTGCTTCAGAAAAGGCTTCTGAGGAGTTAAGTTACACCCTTGCTACGTCATATATCCAATTATAATTCAGCTACCCCCCTGGGAATTAGCATAGAAGCTAATCACTGTGTAAACTGCAGAATGTGTGGGAAATTGTCTTTTATCAGCACCAGTGTTACCCCTGGGAACGGGAGGGTTCAGGCACCAGTATGCGAGGTCCTCCCTGCAGCAATGCTGCCTTGCTTCTCTTGGCTGCTGTGTGTTTCAGGGCTTGGGGAAAGCAGCTTGGCCCAGGGTTTTCCCTGCCCCAAGCCCCGTGGGGTGCACACCGCAGACCCCTGATGCGGCTGTGGGCTAAGGCCAGGTCTGCTCCTCGCTGTGGGTGGGAAAAAAAGGTGTAAGGGCTGGTGGCGGGTGCCTGAGAGCCTTTCTGGAGCCTTGCAGCTGATGGCATGAGGATGTATATGGGGGGCCAAACTGGGAGGAAGGCTCCAGCTCCCAGGGCTGACCCGCTCCTGGCACACACCGGCCACCCCCAAAGGGCAGGTTAATTCACCTGAGCACTGCTGGGGCATCTGTAATCCCGACTGTGCTGGAGCAAGCTGTTGCTCTGTAGATAAAGATGAGTCACTCCCCTCCAGAGCAGCAGTTTCCAAGCTACTAGGCAGGCAGGATTATTTTTTTTTTCCTATAATTTTTATTTTTTGCTTGATCTTAAAAGGTGCAATCAAGAGAGCAGAAAACGAATCTATGGACATGTGAGAAGGCGGTGCAACTTTGCTCTGAGCAAGCCCTGGGAAACCACTGCGTCTGCGCATTGCCAGCAGGACTCAGTTCAGGATTTTCTAGTTGAACTTTTTTAGAAGATAATGTGGTATCTACTAACCCGACTTTTTCCACTGGAACGTTTCAGTTGTGCTGAAACACTTCTTCCCCACCAAGAAATTAAATATTTCATTTTGAGCCAGCTCTTTGAGGTCTGATGCCTGCCATTCTACAGTATCAAATCAAAACCTTTTCCATCCTCCCTCCAGCTGAGCCACCATTGTGTCAAGAGAAGGGTGGTCCTGACTCCAGCCAGGGGCTGTCTTCCATGAGGAGCATGCAGACAGGAGGCCCTGAACTGCCTCTCCACAAGCATGAGCCGGTATGTGACACACTGAGCAAACACCCAGCCGCACCTATGAAGCAAGGATATACTTTTAGAGTGGCCGATCACTGAGGAGGTGTCTAGCACCCCAGGAGAGGTTGGGAGTTGAGTCCTTACATGATGGCATCATGGCAGGGCAGGCAGTCCCATCGCAGTGCTGAAATGTTTTGGCATTTCTCAGTTTACTCTTTTTTTTTTTCTTTCATTTTCCATTTAACAAAGGCATGATACATGCACAGTGACCTGATCCAGGGCACAATAATATATCAAGCTGCTGGCCTTTCCTCAGGCCTCTCCCCATCACTGCTGACCTTTGCTAAACAAAGAGCTGCCTGAGCATCATGCCCTGAGACAGCTCTTGACTCGCCATGAGGCTGCTCAGGCTGAAGGTACAAACTGGGGCTTGAGCTTTGCTGATGGACGGTGCAGCCCGGGGTATGGTGGCAGCGGGGACAGATTGGTGTTGGCTCTCCAGGACATTTGGAAGGACATTTGGAACAGGGTATGGGAACATTTGTATGCTGTTACATTACAGAATGTCTGTGGGTCATGTTCCTTGATTTTTTAAGTCACTCTAGAGTTGCCTTTGTCTTTTCTACAGCCAGGTATAATTTGTAGCTTGTTCTTGCTAGTGTTGGCCCACAACAAATAAGCAGCAAAAGTCACATTAGCATTTTCCCACAATAGTCTCCTTGTGAGCCAGGACTGTGGCGTTATCTGCATCGGAGCAGCAGTCAGTCCCTGAGCCAGAGCCTTGATGTTCCCTTTGATTAGGACCGTGGTGCTGTTACAGAAGTGCCTGTGCTCAGCACAGCACCACTGCACCGGAGAGCCCTGGGGTGGGCATCCAGGCATGGTTCGGTCCCAGAGTGCTTCAGATTAGTGGGCTCAAAGCAAATATTGCCATAGTTTCACATTCCTGACTGGTTTTGTGTCAGTGTACATCAGCATAAAAGATTGGATGAGTCCTCAGGTCGAAGCAATATGGTTATTCTTCAGATCTGATGAACTACAATAGGCAAAACCACAGAAATCATTCCTGGCTGAGGAGTAAATCAAATGCAAGTGGCTGAGATAGCACTGGAGTCTAAATTCCAATATGCTGAGGGCCAGATGCATCCAACAATAGTACAAACATTGTGTTTCCTAATAAGCTGCTCTTCCCAGCACCCACCTGAATTAAATGCTTCGAAACACAGACTGAGCTACAATTCCTGCTGCATTCCTGAGACCACGGCTGGCTCTGCGCTAGCCACCCCCTGTGAAAGTCTCATACTTGGCCATCATCTACGCAGAGGTAAACAAGTAATTTCTGCATGTGGGTGTGCACAGTTCAGTGTGCTGTGTAGGGGTTTTGCATGGGCTTTAAGCCTCACTGAGCTTGCTTTATTCAGTCCTTGACTAATGGGAAGTAATTTGAGCATTGATGTAACCCCTGGGTTCAGCAGAACTGCTGCCACAGACAGGACTGGATCTGGCCCGACCCTCATTAGCAGGAATAAGGACAGATTGTCACAGTTGCCATCAGGAGAAGTCCCTGCCTGGCCCTGCTGCTGCACCCCAAAGGTTTCCATCCTGTATAAATAATAAATGCAATAAGCCAGGCTTGAATTTTCCCCTCGAAGACTAGATGAAGCTCTGTTCAAACAAATTAAATCTGCTTGCTCTCTTTTGGTGATGAACTTGAGGTTGATGAAAGTGAACTATTTTTAGTGCTAGCTAGAGGCACAAACGAATGGCTGGCAAAGTGTGGAGCATGTTTCCCTGCCCTGCCAGCGCATCCAGCTGGGACCTGCACCACCCAGGCATGAAGGATGCCACAAGCCTCAATGCTGTTACGCAGCCCTGCTCAGCCTTGCCCCTCCTTTTCATTTAGAGTATGCTCTGTGGTGCCTGTTACACACAGAGAAGCTCCTCCAGCTCAGACCCCCTCAAGTAGGCGGGTGCCTTTCTTGCTTCACCAGTGCGAGGGTTTAACACTGCTGTGTTCAGCATTGGGTGCTGGCTTGTGAGCCCCATAGTTTTGCCCCTGGGGAAACACTGCTTTTCTGCCTTAGAACAGCTCAATGGAAAATCCTTCTGGTGCAGCTGGTCTGTGCTGTGAAGCAGCACATTGCCAACATCACCATGCGCTGGAGAAGGAGGAGAAATCACCCACCTTTGGTTCAGGGTCATCCTCAGTAGCATGAGCTGGAAATTGGCTTCTGCTGCACGTACTGTGCCCCACATCATGACAGGGGGATGCTGGTACTGGAGCTCTGCAGACACAGCTTCTATTTCCTCCAAGTGCTCCAAGGGCTGCTGACAATTTCAGCTTTACTTATTGTAATGTGTCCTTTACTGTGGTCATTTGTCTTGTTCTTTAAAGGCTACGGTCTGACATTTGGTCTTTGCTGGATTTCGCATTGCTTGTGAGCATAAAGGTTCTGTCTGCTTAAATAAAGTTTTATCCCAGATGCTATTTACAAGTTTCTCTTCCCTCCTCACCAAAATGTCAATATTTGCTTTTACTGCAAGCTGGCAGGGCACCTCACACTTATTGCTGAGTAGCAGTGCAAATTGCATCTGCTCAGCTGCCAGCCAGTGTTTCTGAGCCCCCAGAAGACGTATTCTGAGGCCTCGTGCCCTGGGGAGCTGCCCCCCGCACATCCAGCTGCGGCTCCTTCGGGAAGGGTCTGGCTCCTTTATTTCAAAGTTCATATTAGAAGTTACTAATTGGGCTTTTTATACACAGGTACTATCTCTGAAAGTGTTTTCTTCTCTTCCTCGACATAGTTCTTTGTGCCGCATGCATGGAGCTTATCTTCCCCGGGGACACGTACTGGTCCTAGAAAGGGCAAGTCTTTCTTTATAGGCTTGGTAGAATTAGCTGCTCATTTTGCTGTTGTAAAAACAAATGAGGGGTTAAAATCTGCAAGGCAGGAAGATCCTGTCTTGTATTCCCAAGCACCATGTGGGGTATGCACAGCCTGCACCGAAGAAGCAGGACCATATTAGAGGTGGTGGCCCCGGCCAAGGCCAGAGGGAGCAGCGAGGGTGAAGCAGGGTCCCTGCCTGCAGAGCTGCCAGATCCAGGCCAGCACAGGCAGAGATGGGTGCATGGCTTACCCTGCTGAATGGCCCTGTCAGAGCATTGCTCTGTGAGCTTTCGTCCATCCCACTTATGGGGTAAGGTTTTACATCTAAAAGCAGTGGCGGTTGCACCACCTGAGAAACAATAGAAAAACAAAGTCTTGCAGAGAAGCATTTGAAGGAGATAGATAAAAACCATAACGAATGTGATTCTCCGCATGACACAGGTTATCTGGTCTCTTTGTGCACACCAGTCTCAATTACACAAATGAACAGAGGTCCTTTGGTTACATGGAATTGCCTTGAACTTGCAGGAGTTAATCCATTTACATGACTCTGCCCTGCTGTAGGTCACCAGACAGACTCTGGACACCAGTGCCAAGGCCTTCTCTCATATGTCCTGTGCTGAGGGCAGACGGTGGATTTACCACTGGCAGTCACCTGCAAGCATACCATGGATGGGCATCTGTGAAGTTCTACAACATTTTGGGGGAGATCTAGAGGCTGGGACGGCTGCAAGAGTGTTTGCTAGGATTTTAACTAGTACTTTACTAACATTAATGACAGCACTTGGTAAAAATATGGTTATTAACGTAAGGCATCAGAAAAACCTCACAGAGTGTTCTCACAGTGTAGCCCACTCGCCCTTAGCCCTGGCAATCCTTGCAGGATTTACTGTACTGCAGCAGTGCCCATTCTCCTGATGCCAGCATTGTCCTGCGAGCACTGTGCCAGGGAGAAGCAGCCCTCCATGGCTTTGCAAACTGCCTTCCAAATCAGGTATTCAGACAAAACTCCAGCAGCCTGTATGCCAAATGCTCGGGGGCCTGATGCTGCTTTGGCTCTAGAGGCAGAATGACTGCAGGGGATCTGGCAGCAGATATCCCCCCTGCCTGCAGCGTGACTCTTGCATTCATGCACGCACTGTCCCCCGCAGCAGTTCCATCTGCACATGGCAGTGCGGTGGCACTACGGAAACACCCAAACCTGGTCAACAGGAGGTGGAGACAAGCCCATGGGTGCCATCCTCAGCACAGCACCCAGTGCTGGACCCCTTCCTGCCCCAGTACCAAGGAAGGGGGGGGGCTCCATTTCCACTGCACCAAATTGCATTTCTTGCCTGCAGCAGTATGTTTTTCCAAGTCATTACTGCAGAAGCAGTGGTGTTTTTCTGTTATACCAGAATTACCTTTCACTCCTGCCTGAGGAATTGCATAGTGAAATGTTGTTTGCTCTGCTTTAAGACATTGTGAGGGGAGATAAGCACCAACCAGCAACCTAAGCAATACAGCAAGCTCTTTCCAATAGACACTGGCCTGTGCTGAGACCTGCGCTTTGTGCGATGAATCAGTGTCCTTCCCAGAGATCTTACAGAACAAGATTTCCTTAATTCTATGGTATTCAGGATACAGACCTAAACTCGCAGGAGTTAATCTATTTAAATTATTCTGTGATATATATTCAGGAAAACAGAGGTACACTCATAAGACTTAATTCATTTAAAATAGATTTTGCCATTCAGCCTTTCTGAAATATCTGTGCAGGAGAGCCCGTGGGCTTTCTGCATTTCTCAGTTAGAAAAGACACCAGCCAAGCCAAACCATGCATGGGGTAGGGGCAGACCTCAGCTTGCTTTACTGCAGCCACACTGCATCCAGTATTTCAACGGGTACCCAAGAACCAAACTGCTGGAATGAGCTGGGAAAAGCCACCAGGGTCTTGTTTCTTGCAGAGAAGATCAAAATAACCCCTGAGAGTTGCTGCAAAGATGAGCAAATGGAAAGGTCCCAAGGGAGTGAGCACGCTTAAGCTCAGCTTTCACGTGGAGGCAAAGAAACGGCTTCGAGTTAGTTCCTTTTGCCATCCCCTGGAGGGAGGCATGATCCATTTTCCCTTAAGGATGGCTTGAGCTGTCGGATAGCAGTGGCAGGAGGTCTCTTTTCCCTCAGCCTATCAAAGCTATGTCGACCCAGGGGAACTAGGGGCCCCAAAGCCTCCAGCGGGGTTTGAAACCGGGGCCCCGCCGCGCAGCCCAGCCGAGGAAGGACTCGATGAGCAGAGGCACTGGTGTGGGTGCAGGGGCTTTCTGCTCCCGCCCCGTGGCCAGATGCCGGGGGCATCGCACCCCCCCACGGGCAGGGCCGTGCCCTCCTGCGGCACCTTGCTGGGGGCTGCCTCTGAACCCCACCGCGGCCGGCTGCTGGCTGCGGCTTCAGTGCAGTGCGCTGCTTTGAAGGAAAACCAAGGTGATTTCAGCGAGGCAAAACACTTTGCCCGTATTTTTAAATCCGTAGCCATGACCCGTTGCTTTTTTCACTACAACCCAGTTAGGTTATCGCCTCTCCGATACGCCCTGGCTCTGGGGAATAGCCCCGCAGACCGCCGCGCACCGGGAGTTGACGGGCGGCTGAAGAAACCCCCGGGCAGCACACAGCCGCTTTGGCCTTTCGGCGTCCTGCCTTAAACCCACCTCCCGGGGGCGGCGGGCCCGGCCCGCTGCCGGCTGCGCGCACGGCGGGGCCCCAGCGCCACCGCCTGGGGGGGACGCGCCCGGAGCCGCCCCGGCCCCCGCTGCCCTCCCCGGGCCTCCCGCTTCCCCCCACATCCCCCCCGGCCAAGTGGGCCTTTGCTTCCCTTTTCAGCATCCCTCGTCTCTGCTTTTGGGGGGTTTAGCCCTGTGCGAAGCAGCCAGTTGCCGCGGGTGTGCCCCGCCGCTGGGAGCTGGGGATAGGTGCGGGATTGGGGCCCCGGCCGAGCCCCGGCTTCCCGGCAGCGCTGGCTCCCTTGCCCTGCTGAAAATGGCCAGGTTTGCTGACCGCCTGGCCATGCTCCAGAGCTGACCTGTTTGCTCAGCGGTCGCTGGGTTGTGCTCGCTACAGCCCCTTGCACGGCCGTGTGCGCGGCGCTGGTGCAGCGACGGGCACAGGGATAGTAAGGGCAATCGTGCATTTAATCACAGCCGCGCTGTCGCCAGGACACTTCTGCTAGAGTGGACCCAGGTCAAGCTGGTCGTGCTCTGCCATGCTGCTGCTGCAAAGCAGCCTGGCCTTGCCGGCACATGCCAAGTGTGCCAGTGTAGCCCGTGAGCCCGCTGGCTGGCCATCACCCTTGGTTGTTTCCACTGCTGATGCTGTTGGGCAGAGCAACAGCCTGTCCTGACATGCACCCCAGCCCCAGCAAGAGAACACCGTCAACCGGTATATAGCACTTAGTCTGGAGTGTCTTTACTGACTGCTATGCAATCCTTCATGGTCAGGAAAATACTGTAGACACAGGTTATATTCTTCTTTTTACAGAGTGAGACCGTGCCCATGAACAAGTGCGAGGCTGGTTTTCCAGTGTGCCTCCTACCCCAGCAGCTGCACCAGCAATACAGGACTTTGCCTTGCGCTCTGATTTCCCAGTCTGGATAAGCAGGGCTCCATAAGAGTGGGATGCAGGCACTTTTCCAGTAAAGGACAATGTCAGCAGCTGGCATAAGCTGCTCCAGCATAACTCAGAGCAGTCCTGTGACATGCGTTCGGGCCCTGCACTGCAGGTTTCAGAGGTGGAGCTACTATGCCCAGGCAGGAACTATAATTTTGGGCTGGCTCTCCGGGCTCATGTGCTGTAGTTCCACAAAGAGCTCCTGCTCCCCACAGCTGGGGGATTGAGCCTCTGCACCTCTGTGCTGCCTCTTCAGCTGTGGAAAGAGGATATTTATTGGTCATTGCAGAGCCAGCTGCTGTGATACCCCATGAACTCCCAGGAGGAGCAATATCTGCAACCGCTACATACCTGGAATTATCCCCCTATATCGCAGCACCCTTCCCCATGCTGCCTGCTTGGGAACCTGCTGGCTCCAGTCCTGCCTCTTCACTGGGACCAGCTCTCGCTCAGACTCCCCCAACCTTGGTCCCTCACCAACCGCTTCCTTCTCTGGCCTCATTCTCCCACACCCTCTGGCCCAAGACTGTCCAAGACCCTCATGTCACTCTGCCAGGTGATCACTAATGCTCAGCACTAGATTTTTTTCCTGCAGCACTTTCGTCTGCCTCCCCCTGTTCTGCTCTGTCCTCAGGGACACTCCTGACATCTCCAGGCCGCCTGCAGCGGCTGCTGGCCGTGCCAGTGCCAGCCCCTGCCAGGACCAGATGCTCTGCATGTGGTGGTCCTTTGCTCTTACTGCCGAAAATGCAGCGAGCCCGAAACACACAGGGGCTGGCAGGGGTTTGGATCATGCCAAATAGTTGCCATTTATCCAAAACATTTGTTAGAAAGAAGCCATTAAAAAAAGGCATATTTACAAAGATTCTTAAGCCTCCTGTTCTTTTAGGTAAAGAATCTTAACCTTTTTAGGGCTTTTTCTAAAAGACTCTGTAATTTTATTTGGTGTCATCTCTCTTCACATAAAAATGGGGTTTTGTTTCTTTGTTTCCTGATCAGCTCCAGCTCAAGGGAGTTACCTCCAGGAGGAAGGATGCTGCTGCAGAGGAAACCTTGAAGGAGAAGCAAGACATTCTGTAGCACAGACCTATCCAAATGTTGCTCATGCCAATAGATACTCTGAGAGCAAATTACCATATAACTTGAGTAACATGCCGCGGATGTGAGTACTTTATATCTGCTTATAATAGACTCCTCTTGTTATTTATTGTCCCTCTCAGGATTAGCTGAGGAAGGAAATGGGAAATTGTACTCGCTGGCATGTCACGAAGGTGGCTGAGATGCTGAGGAGGAAACGAAACAGAGGCCAGCGGAGAACAGCACCTTCCAGCCGAACCCCGCAGGGTGGTTTTGGCATGTGTGAGGAGCAAGGCAGCTATTGAAAGACTCAGCATTCCTCGCGTGAAAATTTAAAACCAAATCAGTGCAGTGGGGAGCATTTCTGCTGCTTCCTTCCATAACCACCAACCCCTGCTCAGCCACAAGTTTGGACAGAGGATCCCACTGTAGAGCTGAAGATGGTGATGGGCTCCCAGTTGCCTCAGAACGACAGTGACAAATGCGCCATGTTGTTCCCAAAAGCCAGCAGTGATGTGTCCCTCACCCCTCATGTGAAGGTCACTGCTGTCCTGCACACTGGGACACACAGAAAGGAGGGTCAAGCATGCTGCCTTTCTGCTGGAGAGGACATTTCCCTCCTGTACTAAATATGGGGGCAGATAAAAGTAACCCTCTTGTTCTTTCCAGGGTCAGCCGGGGCACAGGAAAGTCTGGAGGAGGCTTTTCCTTGGCTTCGGCTCCCAGCTGCTTCCCTCCCACTGCCGGCAGGGCCAGAGCCAGCGTGACGGGGAGGGCTGGCCTTTAACACCCAGCTGCTTCAGGAGTTTTAATCTTCCTCTGAACACTTACCTGAGAGCATGCCTTGCCTCCGGGCTGGCTCCCTGCAGAGGACATGGTGAGCAGTCACAACCAGATGTTCCTATGTGATTTCTTTCCCTATACCCAATGAATGTTTGCTGAAATTCTGACCCTGCAATGCAGTATAACCCTTGGCAGGGCAGTGATCACTATGGGTGTGAGCTCCTAAATCACTTACAGCAAGAAATAGGTGATTGCACAGCTTCAGCGGTCTTGCTGCGAGCAGTAGCAAGGCCAGTCCCACCAAATCAAGCATCATGGGATATCTGGGATGAACACACCACATTCACGCAGGGTCCAGGCATCCTCTCTGGGGTGCACCTCCAGCTCCAAGCCACCAGTCCTGGGCCGTAGCAGGAGCTGCTTCCTTCCAGCAGAACACTGGTTCTAAAATAAGTTACATCTCCTTCATTGTTTCTTGGCTCCAGCCTTTAAAAGTTCAAACTGTTTTTGTTTTTCCTGGTGTTAGTCATGCACACAGATTGGGAGCCTAACCTGTAATTCTGGCTCTGCTGCTGGTATAAAACATTCACACTGTGCTCTTCTAAACCAGGAGCAGAAACCTTTAATTTAATTCCACTAGAGGAGTTTAATCTAGGACTATGACATTTCAATTACTTAGTAATGCATATTTAACATTTAGCTGTATACATCCAAAATTAAACCAAGAGAAGGAAGAATGTTGTATATAAGCAACTACAAGGATTTTATTTAAAGCCAGTAAAAGCTGTAAATTTAGAACAAAGATCTAAACAAAGACCGTTCAGTAACCCCTTTTGCCTGTCAGGCTGCATGATTTATGGAGCTCTGTTCAAAACGAAATGTCTGAGATTTCCATTTCCCCCTGGTTTTGAATTTTTGGCTGACAAAGGACAGAGAAGTCTAAAATATTGAGAATTTCTCCAAGATGGGAAAACCATTTCTGTGGGACACTGGTCCTGGTCTGGAGCACACAGATGTTCCTCATCCCCAGGGGTTCAGCACAGCGACATGGGAAACCGCTCAGGTTTGTTCCCATTGCTGCCAGGTGTGCTGGTTTTCAGCCTAGCAGTCCATAAAATAACAGGATAAACAACACACTGGTAGTTTTGCCTTTCACACAAAGAACATAGGCTCGTTTTTCCCTGCTTTGGCTTTATCTCCTGGTATCTATAGGTCCTCTTTTGGTCTTCAGTGGGGCTGTGAGTTCCCTAGGGCAGGGTGTTTCTCATTGTCCCATGCTGGTGCAGATGCTGGTCCAGTGAGATTGCTCATCTAGAGCTTGGCATTACTCTGCTGCAGTACGTGAAGTGCACGATGGCTTGGCTGTCTTGAATAACTGCGTCATTAAGAAATATCTTCAGTTTTATATTCTTTAACATTGCTGCTTTCTGCATCCCCATAGATGGTTGTTTATTGCCCACTGCCAGAGAGGTTTTTGCTCCTCTACAAAGTAAGCACAATAAATCAGGCTCTTTTTAGCACAGGGTCAAGAATTCCCGGAGCAGTTTCAGCTCCTCCAGACCCACAGTGTGACTCAAAATGGCAAATGGAAAACCAGACTTTCCCAGTAAACCCCTGTTTCTACACAAAAGTTATTGCTGGATATGGTTTGGTTTCATTTCCATGGTGGTCAGTACTGGAGGTCCCCAGCCTCTGGCTTAGCCACTCCAAGCAGGGCATTGCAGGGAAGCAAATGGGCAGTCCTGGCCCCGGAGAACCCACAGAGTGGGTGCCAGGTGGGCTGGGGTGCTGGGTGAGCAGGGGACAGTTGATGAACAGCAAAGGGAGAAAGGAAGAAATCCTGCCAGGCTCCAGTGGTTTGGAATTAGCCCCTTGGAGGCAGCTGTTCAAGGGGGAGAGGAGTTTCCTGGCTTGGGCTTACGCACACACACTAGCCCACCATGTGCAGGACGCAGCTAGGTTTCTGCACTTCCTAAATATTTCTGGTATTATTATTACTATATTTTAATTAATGCAGGAAATTAAGGGAAGTGAGAATGAAAGTGCAGGCGTCAGCAAAGGAGCTGCTTTGTTATTTCTCACCCACAGCACAGCAGGGACCCGGAGCTGCTGGATAAGCCACAATATCAACATTAGAGTCTTGGAGCTGCTTTTACAAATGACTACTGATGTCTCTATCAGCTTCCACAGCAGATATTAACACCTGTAGAAAGAAAGAGATTTATCCCCACTAATAATGCATTCTCTGCTAGCAATGGAGACTAAGTCAAATACTGTTAGCTTTGTCTGAGAATAAAACATATAGGCCACATAGCGCCCTTTTAAAGCTCAGATGTGATGGTTGTGCTAAACTCACCACCCCTGAGATAGGCAAGCTGCTCTCCTGGCTGCCAGCGCATACAACGATGTTAATGTGGTCCTCAGCAGCCTTTAGAGGAAAAGTAAATACTGACTCTCATTAAATATAATAACATAAAATAACCTGATATTCATTTACTTAATGCTCATGCTATTAATAGCAGATATTGACCCAAATGTGGGCATAGCCTTATCCAATGTTCTATCATCTAACATTAATCCTTATCAGCTTTGTGGTTGTGTTCAGAGATCTCCCTCGTGTATGTTTCCTGGACACTATTAAACAAATAAATTGCTTCTGCTGGCTATAATTAAATAAATATATTCATCAGCAAAGGGGCACAAATGGAAGTGTACGTCAGGAATTTGCTGCACCCTGTGTTATCCTTCAAACAGAGCATGATGGCAGAATAAGACACACTCTCTGCTGGCAAGGAAAAAGCAGAAAAGAGAATGAGATTAAACACAGACTGGCTGCAGCGCTGTCTCTGGGATGCCCTGGAGTTACTGCAGCAAATACTTCTCTGATCTCAGAGGGCTCTGGCTCATTTGATGAAAGCACCTCTGTTTTCCACTGCTGTTATTCCAGCTTTTACTGCCACCCTTCATAGACACCTCTTTGCTACCACCTGGGGTTTTTTGCCTGTCTCTGTCCTCTGCCAACATCACTTCTTGCACCAGAGAGTACAGCTCATATCCAGGAACGGGGCACGTGATTCAACGAGTGGGTTTTTTGGTAGATTCTTTCCATAAAAGCTCAGAAGGCCCATTTCAGACTGATCTCCCACATCTGGCCAGCCAGGTTCACAAATATTCACCATGTGCTGTTTCTGAGCACTGGACAGAGCAGCAATGGACTATTCAATTTCCTCTGGGACCTCTGGACCTTGGAATCCATCAAAAGAAAAAGCAGCAGAACAAGGCACTGGAAGTGAATTGTAATTATCATCAAAAGCACAGATATATATATATAAACTGGGGTTAAACTAATACTAGGGTAGAGGCAGAAAACCATGAAAGCAGGAGAATTCAAAGCTGGGGCTGCCATGGCAACCCTGACTCACGCCGGCGTGGTTGGGCATTACAGCATTTCCCGGGGACTTCTCAGCAAACGCCAATGTTTGCTCGGCATTTTGTGGGCATTTTATGGACAGGTAACGGAACTGCTGGAGAAAGCAGCTGGTCTATTTGTGGAAGAGGATGCGAGTTTTGAGGGAAGATCTGGAAACTCAGTCCTGGAGGGTGCAAATACATGCACTGGTGAATTTGGGCTCACAAGTGAGGTTGCACATGAACTCCTGAGCCCACAGCCCCAGCAAGCCATGGGACCACTAGAAGCTGGTCAGGAAAGTAAATAAAAGTTTTAGTAGTGAAACTTGAAATACCGAAACCCCAGGTGCAAGCCCTAAATCACAGCCAGCTCCAGCACAGGTCCTGGTTACAGAGCTACTAACTTCCAGGTCCCACTCTGCCTGGAAGATACCTCTGTGTGACAAAACAGCTTTATTTTTCTCCAAGTAAAATTCCTTATAGTCATTCTTCTCTCTTCATGCAACTGAGTCCCATTTGCAATTGTTCTGTGGAGGAATGGAGTCTAAACCAGAGACTGATAGCTGATAAAATCTCAGTTAAAAACAGTTTGACCTGCTGGTTGTAGCCCAAGAAAGTCTGGGTTCTCCCTGAGCCGCATCAGAGAGGCAGCATCCAGGCAAGGGGCAGCAGTTATTAAACACAGGCGTGATGACCAGGAGCCGGAGAAGAAGTTTTCTTAGTACTGACTGGCTTCATGTTAATGGCATATATAAAGTTATAACTTCCAGACACCACAGTACTTTGTGGTGTTATTATATCTTTAGAAATCTAACTGATTTTTGTGAGCATTTTTAGAATGCAGCCATTTTGGTGTGAATTTGGGTCCAATACAGAAAATGTATGCAATGTAATTCCTTCACTGTAACGTTATTATCTTTTCTATTTCTAGTTTCCTTTCAAATATAAATGTTCTGTAGAACCATGTTAGTAAAAGCTACATATTTGTTTCTCATTCAACACTTGGATGAATAATTTTGGATTTTTTTAAATCTTCACAAGTAGCAAATTACCTTTTCAAACCTGACAAAATGCAGTTCAAAGCAAGCTGCTCACAATTCTTCCTTACAAAAACAGCAAATGCACCCTCTTTTAGCATGCATTGCTTTGATCATGACTTCTGGTGAGCTGCAATGAAGAACAAAGTAGATCTCCAGAGGAAAGCATAACTCTACTCTGCTATAGGGTGATACACCAATTCTGATTCATAAACTAGCAGTAGGCTTTTAGGCATTTAGAGATGGAGCATAGAGAAAACAAAAATGTAACAAACATATATGAACGCATATGCATCCATTGAGCATCTTCAGACAAAAATAAAACAGGGAAATTTGGAGGACAGAGCATTTGCATTGGCAAAGGCTGAGACGCAATTCATCTGCACATGCAGAAATTGTCAGCGTGCCAGGAAGAATGAATAAAGAGCATGTCTGTATAATTAAATTGGTTTATTTGTAAGAGCAGATGATGTAGTGCAAGTCAGAGCAGCAGGAAAATTCTTTGAATACAAATCCATGCGCAGTCTGAGTTCTGGGAGGGCACCTCGAGAGACAGACAGGGCTTTCTCAACTGTTTCTTACTCCATTCACCAGGCACCGAGTCTGCACCTCACCTTCAATTTAGTAGCTGCGCTCCATCCTGTTTCACACTTTGGGTAGCTCCCCATAAAAATAACAAGGCTATTCCACTTCCAACAAACCAGCTTGATGCTCTGGTTCTGGAAGAAGGAAAAACCCCCAGACATTGCCCGTTTTTCTCAGCCCATCCTGGCTCCTCCTTGCAAGGGACCAGCCATCGCTGCTCAGCTCCAGGCACCATGTCCCCGCGCCTGAGGGATGGAGGCAGGGATGGAGGCAGGGATGGAGGCAGCGATGGAGGCAGGGTCCAGCCTGGGGTCTCCCTGTGCTGGGAGCAAAAGGGCACCAATCTCCCAGTGGACCTTAACCCCTCTTCCTCCCCCCTCTCAGGCCATGGGAAGGAGCCTCCCAGCTGCACTTTCCCAGGGTGAGACGGGCTTTTGCAGCGAAAAATCAAGCCAACGGTTTCAGCTGCATAAAACATACCCTGCTGAGCACCTCCGGGCGCGGAAAGCGCAGCCCCGTAAGGAAGGAGGCTGCAGCCCTGACTGACCGCTCCTCTCCTCGTGGCTGCAGGGCTGCAGTGGGACTGCTGAAGGACCAGAAAAGTTGTATTACGGGAAAGTCTCACCACCCATCTGCAGTCATCTATGCCCCAGGTTATGTCCTTCTGTGACATGACTCCTCCAGCCTGTCATGTCAGGAAAAAAGGGATATCTGTCGTTCCTGAAGTCCTGCTACTTCATCAGGGCTGCAAACAGAAGAAAACCAGCACTAAAGAAGGATGCCGCAGCTTGTCTTGCTCACACAGTTCAGCAAGAGCCTGAACCCTCCAACATAATCAATTCTGCAGAGTCTCTTTATGTCAGAACACATTTTCCTCTTAATCATGGCAGGAAAAGACTATCCAGCCCATTGAGGGAAATTATTTTCCACATCTGCATTTCACAGCTATGTGGGATATTTTCTTTCCTACAGCATGCCTGGTGCTGAGCACTTCCCATGCTCCCAGGAAGGAAAGGCACATGTTATAGCACCGCGTGCTCTCTGCCAGCCTCATAACCTGCATGAATACAAACCTGTTTCATCACTGCTGGTGTAAACAGCCCAGGCACAGGTCTTGCAGCGTAACCTAGTGATCAGCAGCTGGCTAATTCCACTTTCTCTGTTTCTACACCTGCCACACACAGCAGCAGTTGCAGCCAACATTGCCACATCTCTCTCCCTTGCCACACCTTCTTCAGGAAACATTTTGCTTGACGTATTTTTGTCAGTGTGTTTGCAGTGATCTGATTTGGTATTTACGGGGGTTTTGTTGCTGTTGTTACCTGGATGCCCCAAGAGGGCTGCGTGGGAGCCCTCAGGTGGGTACGAAGCATTTCCCAGCACAGGTTTCCCACTCCTGCGTGCCTGGAGGCAGGTGCTGAACCACGTTCCACCGGTTGTCCCTGTGTTTGCATTTCTCAGCACATTTCTTCACCCCCTTGCAGGATGATTTGAGTTCCCCCATAGCATTTGGCTCCCTGCTTGAAGGGATCCTCCCTCCTTCCTCTAGTTTCCCCTGGTTTCTCTCACTGCCAATACTCTTCTGAAGCTGCTTGCCCCTCCTCATCCTCCTGTGACCCTCCTGGCACTCCTGCACTGTTTTGGGTGGTGGCAATTTCTGGAGGCTCTGTAACAGCCTGCAGTAACAGAGTATATCAGCGCACCGGGATAATCTGCTGGGCTTCCACCTGGGACCAAGGCAGGGGAGAAAGCAAGGGAAAGCAAAAGGAGATACAAGTGATAGAAATCCAGACCAAACATGAGCTCTGTCTGACTGCCCGAGCTGTGCACAAGCAGCAGTTGGATGGTTGTAGCTGGACCACAGCTCCCTGTGGTCTGCTCAGCCTCTGCTACATCCCGCATCATGCTGCCTTCCTCCCTGGCATACATTCCTGGCATGTCAGCTGTAACAGTGTGCTTTGCACATGTGTGTCTGCATACATACACATGTGTATGTCTCTGCCCCTATGCATGAGCATGCACACACAGGTACAGGATGCTATTTGCAGCAGAAGTCACAGGACACCTCTAAGGACAGGGCCAGGCTGTTGTAAGCTCAGTGCATAGTTAAACCTTATAATGTGTGAGCACCATTTGCAAAAAGCTGCCTGGGCAAGACAGTCGTGACCCCACCAAACCTCCCAGTGACCCCTCTCCCCAGCATGGCGCAGGGACCGGGGTGCCACGGCGTGACGGCTGCAGTGGCGGGTGCCAGGGGAAGCTGCCCAAGTGATGGCCGTGAGTCAGCAGCGGTTTGCAGCACTGGGAAGGAGCAGTTCTCACAAAGTGAACCAGAAATCATGATTTACATCAATAGGCTGTCAAACGAGTTGGCAAAGATAGATGCTCCTGCGTGGTGCTCAAGGTATGCAGCTTTTCCTGTTTTCCTGCTCCTCTTAGACCAGCACAGGCTTGGTGCGGAGGACTTCAAACCAGAAGGAATCACCCTCTTTTATGTGACCATTGATGCCATTCCCAAGCCACATCACAGCTCCACATAGTTGTCACCTCTGGTCATCTTTGTCTCTCCTACATTCACCAAACTCGGTATCCCAGGGCAGCATGGTCACACAGATAAGCATCTCCAAGTCCTGGGATGAGATGAAGGAGACCTTGATGCAATTCTTCGTTCAGCCACATGTTTTGGGTTTGGCTTTGACTCACCTCTCCCCCTGGCTGATGCAGGACCAGCAGTTCTTCCAGCACATCTCCCTCTTGCCTCTCCCTGTGCCCAGGGCTGCACCGCTGGCTGTGCTGCAGGAGGGAACCAGCTCCAAGTTCTCTCTAAACATATTTCTTGCCCTTATTTTTTTAATGCAATGATAAAATATAATTTTGCTTTAAGAGCTTATGTCCCTAGGTGACCAGATGAATCAGGAGACTGGTAACATTTTGCAGAGGCTGCAAATCTACCCTATATCTGTCTGCGGTGAATATATTGTGATTTAGTGGGAGCAAGACTTATCTGCCAACATCAGCACTGCTAGCAAATGAGCTAGGAAACAACTGAGAGGGACTCCAGTGCTTTCTGGGCCTCTGAACTAGAAAAGCAGCAGCACCCTCACTTAAGCAGACACAACCCTTTATGCTAGAAGTCAGTCTGGCAGTGGCAAAAGACCTGGAAACTTCCACACATCAGTGGTGATTTTGGTAGGATGGTCCTGCTGACACCACAGGGTGCTCGGGACAAGCTGACATGTGAGCTCTGATTCACCGAAGTCCTTGGGGGAAGTCTGCGTCTAAGCCAAAGAAGATAAAAACTATCATCACCTAGTCAGGAGCAGAACGGGCATGTAGGACCTTCAGTGACCAGGCACAGGGCTCAGCCATGGGTACTGGGGAAGCACTGGGACCAGTCTGTGCTCACTCGGGTGTGAAATGCATAGACTATCTGTTGAGCAGTACACAGAAGCCAGAAAGTAATTCAAGTAATTCAGTCGTGTATGATTTTATGTTAGGAAATCCTAGCAAATATACTATCTGCTATGCTAAAGAGTCTGTCATTCATAAAGATTTTTACCTATGATTTCCTCTTCTTCCTCACATGGGTTTGGCTTTTGGGACAACTGGCCCAGGGGCGATGTTGGGTATAAGTCTGTGGATTTAACAGCCCAGTCCTTACAGAGCCGGCCATTACAGTCCCTGCAAGCCAAAGCATGCTGCTTCCCTGGCAAGGTGAGACGAGCCCTTGCTAGTGCTCACTGCCACCCCGGTGCTCGTCCCTGCCTGCAGCCTGGGAAATGGCTGTGCCAACCCTGGGGAGAAAACACCCGGGTCATTTGTAAACACTAGTTATAACCAATATCTTTTGTCTCTGGAAACTTTGTCCCGGTTACACCCAATTGTCCTCTTGCCGATCTCTACAAGCAGCAAAGATAACAGCATTCAGCCCTGGCCAGGCTCTGCAAAGCCCCAGCAACACCCTGCAGAGTCAGGAGCCAGCGTAACCTCACCAGCACCTGCCAGCCAGCAATAACATCTTCTTGTTCAGGCTCTGTCTTGGCCAGTGGGTTTCCTGATGCTTACATGAGACCTTCATAGCCAATATTGTATGTCTCCGTGGACAAAGGCAGGCTGGGCTGTGTCACGGTGGGGCCACCGTTATATCCCTCCTGGTCTGGGGGCTCCACCAGCCTCTGAGAGGCCACTCCGATGTAAAAGGCAAGTGAGTTTGGAGTGGGAAGGTCAAGATCACTGCAGTTAAGCTGAATTTTCATCACCATGTAGACCTGACTAAATGCCAGAATTGGGCTTTTATTTGAATGTTCCTCAATTCTGCAACTATGTAATTTCCTCTGCCTAACAAAACATGAAGTTGTGCAGCTGCCCTCAGTTACTGACAAACTGATACACAATTCAAGATGCTTCTCAATAGCATTTTTTTCCCAGTTTCTAGAGCCGTCTGCCTTTCTAGCTACGGTTACATCATTGTTGTCTTTAATAATTTAGAGACTATCCTACTTACTCTAATGCAATCGTCGTGTTCGGCTGTCAGTTAGAGCAAGAACAGTGAGCAATGAATCACAAATCAGTAATTTTCTGTACTACTTATTTGCCCAAATTCTTCAGGATTAAGAGCTTAAGTTGTACGCTGGGCTCGTGTTTCCTTATTTTTAAGAGGAATCAGAAGGATTGCTCATGCGTTTCCAATTCATCTCCTTCCTGTCGTC
The DNA here is from genome assembly GCF_900496995.4 of Aquila chrysaetos chrysaetos. Lineage (NCBI taxonomy): Eukaryota > Metazoa > Chordata > Aves > Accipitriformes > Accipitridae > Aquila > Aquila chrysaetos. The sequence goes on along the minus strand of NC_044024.1, from coordinate 10,089,162 downwards.
CCAGCCCTTCTGCTGGTTTGGCTGAGAAGCTTCACGATTTTTTAAGGGAACAGGAGGACATGGCCCCACACCACATGCATGTGCAAGGGCAGGTGCGTGTGTGCGTGCCTGCATATGCACAAGCACCTCTATGTCAACCGATTTGACAATGGTAGCTGTCTCATATATATTAAACCTTTAACTGTTTTACAAAAATAAGTGCATAGATAGAGAGCTCCAGTTTCTGTCGCTGCTTTGGGAAATGCTGTGCTTGTTAGAAGTCAGAAAAGACTCAGAAAAGAGCTGTAACCCAGCTAAGGGTGCCAGAGCGGAAGAGGGACGGGAGGTCAACACAGAATGTCGAGGGAAGCCTAAAGTTATAATCAGCCTGTCATTGTCACACACATTTGTGCTGAAGGAATACTGCTTTGGCTCAGAAACAGGTACTTATTGCCGTGCAGATATTAAAAGGAAAAGCACTTTGGGTTTCAAAGGGAAGCCTCCCTCCTCCGTGAGTTATTGCTGTCTGATCATTCATAATTTGATGGCAGAAGAAAAATGACTGGAAGATCACATGGCAATTTATTGGAAGCAAAATACAAGGAAAAGCAAATAAGGAACCATATAATTTAATTCCTGCTACCGGTTCATTACAGAAGTTAATGGAAAAAAATCCTTTAAAAATTTCTTAGCAATTCATCTAATAGAGTATCCTAATTCTCTTGCCATCTGATTCCCACTATTACCTTCACTCTGGTTTCCCCCTATGGCCAGGCTGATGGGGAAAAAATCAGACTCCCTCCTTTCTTCTCTTCCACTGCATTTTTGTTTGCCTTTATTGACCAAGTGTTTTGAGAGCGTTTAACAGCAGGGCTAAATATTTGCATCAGATTTATGGACCTCGGTTAGCGCATCGCCTGAAAGGTCACAGTCAGCACGCTTTTGCTCCGGCAACCGCCTTGAACGAGCAATCGTGCGACAAGCAGAAAAACCGGGCCAAGTGCTGCAGAGCCACCGCTGCCCCGTCCGCCGCAGCCAGCGGGCGGCCAGCACTGTCACCCCCATCTCCCGCGCGTGACGGGTGCGCGCGGGGCGCGGCGCTGCGCGCGGTGCGCGGCCCTGCACGTGGAGCCCCCGGCGCGGCGCGCGCCGGCTGCTCCGCGAGGGGGCGCCGCGGGGCGGGGCGGGGAGGGGGGTGTTGGCACGCGGCGAGGCCGCCCCGCGCCCTGACGTCACGCGGCGGGGGGCCGGCTCGGCCGCCGCAGCGGGCGCCGGACCCCTCCCTCCCCTCTCCGCTCGCACTTCCGCCCGGCAGGGGGCGGGGCCGGCGCCGGTCTCGCGAGAGCCGCGCGCGGCCCCCGCCCGGCCGCCTAGCCCGTCCTGCCCTGAGGTGGCGGCGGCCGCCCTGCGCTGCGCTGCGCTGCCGGCGGCTGGGCCCGGCCCGGCGCGGTCATGGCCTCCGACAGCGACACCGAGGAGTTCTACGATGCGCCCGAGGACGTGCACCTGGCGGGCGCCTCCCCCGCGCCGTGAGTCCGGCGCGGCCGCCGCCCTGCCCTCCCTCCCTCCCTCCCCTCCCCTCCTCTCCTCTCCTCTCCTCTCCCTCAGCGCGGCCCTGAGGGGAGGCGGCCGCCCCCGACCGCCACGGCCGTTGGGCGCTCCTGGGGGGAGGGAGTGGGGGTCTGCCCCGATCCCTGCGTCCCCCGCCTGGAAGCGCAGGGCTCCGCGCCCGGGGAGCGAGGTGCTCGGCCGCCCTGGGCGCGGGCAGGCGGGGCTGCCCTCGGCGGTGGGTTGGTTGAGCGAGTGGCAAGCCCGAAAGTCAAGAGGGTGCGAAGAAATCGAGCAGTTCTCGATGTACTTTCTAAGGCTTGTGGGGATGGCAGTAGCCATTGTCTCGATGAGATCATATCTGCCTTCCTTGGGCAGGCAATATGTAGTTTTTAGAAAAGATGTGCGGAGGTGAAATCGGGACCGGCAGAACCAATCGCTGAAACACGATGACAGGTTTTCTGAGGAACAAGAAGAGAGCGAGCTTCTTCAGCAACAGGCGAACTGTTGCTGCGTGTGAAACAACTTCTAGTGTGCTCTGTCATTTGCTTGTAATGGTGTTGCTTTGATGCTTCTTGTATTTAGCCTGTGTATGGTTCTGTGTAGTGAAGTTTTAACCGCATTTTATGATGTAGATTTCTAGTGCTGTTACCTCAAAGCTAACTGTGTCACCATGTTGTTGATGTCGGCCAAATACGCTCCCTCTTTTTAAATTGTAAATATCTCTTTCCGGTTGTGGGCTAAACAGGTTATGGCTTGTATCAGTTCTGTTTTTCACGTAGTCTGTACCAAACCTCTCCATTATTTGACCTTGTAGGATGAGGTTTCGTGTAGCTTGTTCAAAGAGCAGTAAGATGTGGTTTGTAGGATCCATCCATCTGAAGCTTTAATAATTGACTAAGGGCTTGTTTTAATTTGCGTGTCAGTGGTCACTGGATGCCTAGAACAAAGGAAAGACTAGATCTTTTCTCCTCACCCACGCATCCTGTATCAAAGCTTTTCTGAACTTAGCTTTTTACGTAGCCTGGTGAAAAGCACAACTTAGCATACAGTTCCGCAAGATGTGGTAAGACAAATTAATAGTGCTTGTGCTGAAATGAGGTTTTGCTCCAACTGCTCACCTTGTTCTGGCACTAGTGATCATCAAACTCTTCTTTGAGTTGCTTTAACTCAAAGTAATTGAAAACAGCTGAAAACTAGAAACAGCAAAAACTAGTCAATAAGTTAAAACAGCTGGAACCTGTCAGGGTGGGGACGGGAGAGGGTGCAGGCATGGGATTTGTGTGGCTAGAAGCCACAAGCAGGAAGGGGGAACCAGACCTTTTGGTAGAAGTGAGCCATTAAATCTGGCTCAACTGCACATCCTACCTTTGATTTGATACAGATAACGCTGTATGTCCTGACTTGGCAGGTTTTGCCCACCTGTATCTAAGGAGAACTTGATAATATGAAGCCACTCACTAGAAATTAAAATGGAAGCTGCTTTTAACTTTTATATTGCTCTTCCATAGCCTATAAGGAAGCATCATTGACTCAAGTCAATAGAATTCTGTCAGCTTGAGTCAAGTAAGGAGGTGATCTCAGAGAGTTTAGTTTGCAATACAGATACTGAATCTGTAATTCAGACTGCTATTGAATCTGTGCTAATAGTATGGAGAGTATTTTCTCTAAAGCTTTGAGATTTCTTAAGAGCTAATTTCACATTTACATTGGACACTTCTTGGAAGCAGGCTTGTAGATTGTAGTTTTGAGACCCATGCATGTGTAATGGCATTGAATTGGGACCCACAAAAAAAAAAAAAAAAATCAAAACTTTGTTGTGGGAGAAAGGGCAACTGAAAACAAGGGCATGTTGCCCTCTGCAGTTTGAGGCATTTCCTTGCACTTTCAGTGTTATGATGATGAGCAAAGCCACTTGGGAATCCTTTTTGGCAGCATATGCTATAGCCAGTTTTTAGCAAAGTGGTGTGATATATTTGTCCTCATTAAAAATTTGGGTTTTGTAGCTTCCTCCCCCCTGTCCCGACTTCCATGTGGGGAAGTTTAATAACTGCTGATATAGAAATTCTGAAAGTGGTGACAACTGTTTATGTAAACTTGCTGACTTCTATGCTATTTATTTGTTTTATTAATTGTCTCGTGATGTGCAAGAGTGGAATTTTCAAGGTGGATGTTGGCTCCCAATTCCTACTGTCAATCAATAGGTACTGATGCTTAACCCCACCCCCCTCAACGAAAGCACCATATCTGCATCCTCAAGTACATATATAACTGGTGCCCTTTAAGAATTAATGAGAAAAAATTACAGAACTTGTTATAAAATGTTTCTTTCAGGTGATAATGGGCTGACAGCTCTCCTGGATTGATGACTTCCGTAAGGTGAAGTGTGTTTAAACCAGGTGTTTGGAGACTTGTGTCCCCTCTGGCTAGGCCTGTATGCTTCACTTCTGCTGTAGATCTTGGCTTTTAAGTGTAATTCTACTTCTGACAGAATGTGTGGAGAGTGTCCATCTGTTAGATAAGTAGGTCCCAAACAATGTCTGTTTCTATATGCTTTTCTAGATCCTTGAGAAAAGATCTAGGTGCCTTTGTGGACTGGTCAGTGAAGGCATCTATTTGTTGTATAGCTAGAGGAGTGGAGAGGGAGAGGTAGTGTGACAGAAGATGCCCTTATTTAACCTCTGTCACTCTGCTTTCAGAAGACTATAACCACAGAATAGATTTAGAAAAAGAGCCTGAAATTTAGAGGCATGAACTGTCCCATGAAGTAGAATGTCAGTTTTGAGAGAAGGAGAATATGAAGGCACACTTGTTTGGATGCAGGCATGTGACAGACCCTCTTATATTTTATTTGTAAGAAAAATGATCTACCCGCTCTGAAATCTAGAACTGCCAAACCTAATAGTTTGAACATCATATGCCTAACAGTAAGAGGCAAGTTTGTTTCTAGTGCACTCGTATGCTAAAAATTATGAGAAACCAAACAAAAGGCACTGGATTCAAGAGTTGGTGTAGATAATGGGAAATGTCCTCTGGTACGTTAATTTAAATTACTGCATTCTAACTTAAGTAGTCCTGTCTTTTTGAAGTTGCTTTGATGCTTTTCCTGAAGAATCTTGTTTTCTTCTGGGTAGGAAGCTAGATAATGTTAAGTTGTGCCCTGTTGACACATGGCACGTGCTTAGTACAACTTTTTTGTTCATGTATATTTTAGCCAACATGCAAAATCTATCTTGGCAGCAAACAGGTGGTGTGAAGTGTTAGTTATGTTGCTGTAGTGACTTGCAGCACTGCAGACAAGTTTCTGTGTTCTGAGTTAGCTGAAGTTCCCGGACGCTTTCCAAGGGCAGCCCAAACAGTGCATTGCAGTAATGAATCCTTGTGGTTTTGAAGGTGTGGACTGCCACAATGAGCTGCAGCAAGAATAATGGTAGCTTCCAGGCCAGCCATAGGTTAGAGGGAGGAAAACATTGTGTGCCTCTGCAAGCTGAAGGACAGCAGTAAATACAGTTATGGGCTGGTTGTTGAACCTGTATGTTCTGTACAGTGTACTGCTACTATATATACACTTTAAACCTCTTTCCATCTGCCTGTTAGCACACCTGCTTTGTAACAATGTACATCCTCCCAGGAAAGCAGGCAGTGTGGTTCTGGGATTTGACCAAGGCCAGTCATTCACATCATTGTGTTTTGTTTTGGTTTTTTTAAGGGCTAAATGTTTTATTTTCTGTCACAAAACTTAGCAACAACATGTTGAAAATGTGAAGCTTAGCTCGAGTAGGTACTAGGCTGGAGCCACCTGAGACTGGGAATGGCAGCTTCCTAGAGTCTGGTTAGTATTAGAATAAATTTGACAGCTGAATAAATAATAATAATAAAAAATTCTTCAGGAGTTTATTTGACTTTCAGATTAATGGGCATCTGGTTATATTTGTGCAGGTGAAATGGGATTTTTCTTTGAATTTTGTTTAATCTTTGTAGATAACCTTGAACCCCTCCTTTGTTAAACTGGTGTTACAGTAGTATCATGTAAGAAAACTTAAGTTAGAAGTATTTTATGAAATGCAGTCTACAAGATCTATTGTTATAAATTTTTAAATCCTACTATTTACTGAACAATCATACTAGACAACAAAATTAGCCTTATGTTTTCTGTGGCATATGTCAGTCTTCATGTTCTGCCTGATAACCCTGTAAACCTACAGATCTTTCAAAGCAAAATCAATGTTTGATCATTGGATTGATCTTCATAGAAAACTCTTCAGACACTTTTCCCACCATATATACTTTTTAAAAAATACAAGCATTTCAGATACTGTGTCCATAAAACTAGTGGCCTTGAAGTAAAACTGAGGAGTGGAGAAAGCTGGTGACTTCACGTGGTTGGGAAGGCAAGACCATTCCAGAGTAATGTTGAACTACAAGAGACTGAAGTTACCAAACTTATTCTGTGACTGACTTTGTCTTTATAAATGTAATAGCACATAAGCAATAACTAATCACGACTAAGGGAGTGATGGTGCTTGTAAACACATAGTTCAAATAATCTCAGGCAAGCTACTAAACTTACTTGGCTATATTATAAACTGATCCAAAAGTGGTGTTATTGCCAAATAGTTGTGGAAGCTTTGCAGTGGTTTAAAAGCATGTAATTTCAATGATAAAGCTTCACCTTAATGTAAGACATGTATGTGTGCTGTATCAAGCTATCAGCACTGTTATATTCTACACCTCCTAGCTCTGTAACCTTTATCACTTGACCAGCTTTTTCCCAAGGTATTTGAGTAAAGCATGAGAGTGAGAGATAACATCTGTTTTAGTTCGAGTGCCGATTTTCCACAAAACTAATTAGCTAAAGAAGACTGAAAGGGTAGCAATGTCTTTTGAAACTCATATTTTGTGTTACCAGTGGAGGAATGATTTGCCTGTACCAGAAGTGACCTGCTAATTGGTGGGAAGTGTCACAACAGAAAACTAAAATATCTATTTGCAGTTGAGGGATTTGTATTTTATTTAGGTCGTAATGTCTAAGCAGTGCCTTGTATGACAGGACCCTACATCTTGCTGTAGCCTAGGCATTAATGTTGTAATTATAAATATATTTCATTGTTAAAGTCATCTTGTGGACTTAATGAACTTGCACACATTTCTGCCACTATGTCTAAGGAAATCCAAGAGTTGATACTGGAACTGAAAACATTTCAGTAACCAGAAATTCAACACAGGCTGTGGCCTTTCCCAGCAATATATTTTGGGAGACTAAAGATGTGTTTGTTTTTGAGGTCAAAATACTGATTTTGCTCTTTTTTTGCAGATTGGGGTTAGTGCCTCCTAGGATGATTATGCCTCAAAATAGTGTTACAGATATTGTGCATTTTAAGTGTCAATATCTGGACAGAAGCATCTAGGTTTAAGGTGTTAAATTAGTTACAAATGATACAGTCTTTATACACCAATCCACTGCACTTCCTTGTGTACTTACCTCTGCTGGATAAATGTGATCTTTTCTTTTTATGATGAAATGCTTTCAGACAGTAAAGAGAAGAACTGCAATTCTTAAAAATGAAATGGAAATAGTTTTCTTTTTGAGAAGGCAGTATCCCTTGAAAACATCGTTTTGGAGGCAGGAGGGGCAAATTAGACAGAGATTTCTATATTTGTCCATGTTGCTTGGTACAAGATGATACTCAAAGCTGTCGAGTGTCACTGACCTTGGTAGCCAGCTGGGATGCTTGTACAATCCAGGTTGTAGTTAATTTGGTAGTAAGCTTTTAAGGAAGTATTCTGTAACTTGGTCTCTGCTTGTGACTGACAAACTAATAGAATTGTAGAACAGCCCAGGTTGGAAAGGGGCCTTGAAAGATCATCTGGCCCAATGTTTCAACTTCTTTATATATGAGTAAGGTCCTGTAGTCAGAGTAAGCGGTGTGACTCAATATTTAAATGTCTTCTAGAATTCTGAAATTCTTGTGGAAAATGTAGGTTCAGGATATAGTAAGAGTTGACTGTTCACTGATTGAATTGAGTGGTGACCTGAAGAGAAGTAATTAGTTGATACCATTCCCCTAAGATACCCTGTTCTTTCATGTAATTAGTGAAATGAGAGGTTATGTGTCAGTGGATGCTAATGCAAATTCACTGCTTGAGAGTATGCATTTTGGCAAGTAGTGCAAAACTAGTTCCCTCCTGTTAAAATGTAAATACTTATATTTATACTAAGTGTCATGATTAGAAACAAGACCTTGCCTTTATTAGGGAGGCTGAAGGACAGAATGGCTACGATAGTGTTGACTCTACAGATTAGGGTTCAGGCGCTTGATGTGCAAGATGCTAGAGCATTTGTAATTCTGCTTTGTGAGAGTTTTGGTTTCTTTGATGTCCACCCTGTGCTCCTGGTACATGCCGATTTTAAATTCTCTGTAATGCGAAATGTTTTTAAATGTGTACTTGGAATAGCATCAGTTTATTAGAAAAGGGTGATAGAAATATGATTTCTAGAAGATTCTGTTGAGAAACTTTCAGGGATTGTAGAAGCTGTGGATCTGTGCATTGTAGACAGTTGGGCACTTGGAGCCTTTTATGTAAAGGAATGATATGAGAAACATTCACTTTCTTGCTTGTCTGAAGTATCAAGTATACATTCACTGTAAAGGAAGACTGTACTATAGACTGTTTAATATGAAGCTTACTGTCAAGAGATTTTTTTTTTTTCCTTTGAGCTCTGCCTAAGTCTGTCTTCTCTTTCTAACAGGTCACCAACAAAAGTTGGAACCCATGTATTAAAGGTGAGTTTCTTCTTAAAATCAATCACATGTTTGTTGATGAACACAGTATTGAGCATTTCTCCCTAAAGTAGGTGACCTACGGTAGCCCTAACATCTGCACAGACAGGAAATTATAGGCTTTCCTTGTTGTAAGTAGCAATTGTTGTGCTTATGTCTCTTGAAGTTCCAACTTTACTTTTATTTAGGGTATGTTAACATGTCTTGAAGCTAATTTTATTCTGAAATGTGTATGTGCAATTTAATTGCACTCTACTTAATTACTAGACTACCCTCTTTCAAGTGATTTGTGAGTAGTAAGCAAGTCTCTGCAGCACTTTGTTTTTGGTCTTGAATTATGTGAAATAGTTGACTTTGCTCTCCTCTGTCTTCAAAATAAGAAAAAAATCGTACTGTTTGTACTTCAAAAGCCTCCCCTTTAGGTTATTTGAAGATAAAACACTATATTTAGCTTAATGAGACAGCGTTGCCACTTCCCACGCAGGTAATTGGTATGCTGCATCTGTGCATAGTGACAGTGCAGCTGACTCTGGCACACATTGAACAGGTGAGAAGTTGGAACCTTGTACAAATAACACTCATTTCCTGGTCTCAAAAGGGCCAAAGGTGATGCTGTGCAACACTTTTAGAGTAAAGAAGGCTTGACATTTTGTCTGTAAAGTGTTGGAAAATCATAGTGAAAATAGTGTTTCTGATTTGTCAGCAGTACTCTGCTTTGAATCAATAATCTTTTTACAGAGATGCCATATCTTATGGTATCTCTTATGGAACAGAGACTTATTCCCTATTTTGTGTTCTGTTTAATGTCCCTTTAATGATTAAGTATTACATGTGTAAGCCTTTCAGATAATGTTGCTCTATCATTCTGATTAAACCCAGTGCAATCAATGAATTTCAAAACTAACGTCTTGACTGAATTATTAGCTGTGAAGGTCTGTATGTTGTTTGTAGGGGTTTTATTTTTTTAATTATCTTCCTAAGTCACTTGTTCAAAACCAAGTTTTTGAAGGTGGAAAAAGTAGTTGCTTCTCTGCTTGGTACTGTATCAGTTTAGTGAATGTGTGACTAATGGTATAGTTTGTCTAGGAATGTGTAAGAAATATTTCCTAAGTCCAAAGTTTAACAGGTGTGTGAGTTTAATGTCAGCAAAATTAGAAATTAATATAATGGGCTTCTGTAGACACTGATTACACTTAAGCATTTAAGTCATCGTACCTTTGAAGATAGATTTTAGTGATAAAGCAAAGTAGAACTTGCATTTAGATTAGAAAAACTTTGTGGAAGGAGGGGGAAGGAGTGGAGAGGGAGGAAGAATTTTTCTATAATTTCAGCTGTCTCTGCATGATATGCCATTTCTTGAGGTCAGAACTCTCAAAGATGGATGTCTAAAAGAGTTGTGTATTTTTTTCAAACATATTGTAGTATGTTAGTATTCCATAAAGGTTCTGTTTGACTAGCTGAGTGTTAAGAAATTTCTCCTTAGACTTTTTAAAAATATTTGTACTAGGTAGTCACTCTAAATCTTGTCAAGGTCCAAAAAAACAGGGGGAAGGTCTTCTAAAATAACTGTTTAATAAGGAGATTAGGTATCTTGTGCATATCCAAAGCTGTATAAGCAGAATTAGATTAATAGCCTAACAAAAATAGTTTATAATGGTAACAGCTAGCTTTTGGGGGCTTTAACATTGTGGGGAGACAGTTGAGGACAGTTGAGACTGCTGACCTCAACAGAAGAGAGTTTTGTATCTGTAGGCAGGAGGGAGGAGTAGAGCAGCAGTTCTGTATCTCAGCTCAGGGAATCAGTTGAGATGTGCTTGTTATTTCTTAGTGTTTTGAGCTAGGTAACTTAATTCTTTGAGCAGTTGTGAGGAGTTTGTCTCTTTTGTGAGACAAATACAGGCTTTTATCTGCAGCTTTGGTCACCAAATAGACTGTGCAGGATTGTCAAACAGTGGAACAAGTTGCATGGAGATGATGTGCAGTCTCCATCCTTGGATATAGTCAAAACCTGCCTGACTGGACACATCTTTGAGCTACCTTTTCTAGTTGGCTCTGCTTTGAGGACTACAGGATCTCCACAGGTCCGTTCCAACCTCAAGGATTCTATCAGATTCCCCTTCAGATATTGGTAATATATATGCTTATAGGCAATGTGATCAATAGTTCATGTAAAATAGAAGGCATATGATGAAGTTCCAAATAGACCATACTAACTGAGGTGAAAGCAGGCTTCTGGTTATACCTTCTGTGGTATAAATTAGGTGCTTTTCTGAACTGAAGATTTTTCAGGAATTGATGAATATGTTCACTCACAACTAGCATATTTTCAGTCCTGGTTTAAGACTTTGTATAGAATATCCATACCTAACATGCCCAAAGTGTAATCTAAAATTATACTATTCCTAGGGCTGCCTATCCTAAGTATGATTTATTTAATTATTTTTTTTTTTACTAAATAAGACTTAAAACTGTTACAAAGATTTACTACATTATTTCAGCACACAAGGCCACCTTTATTGAATTGCTTTTATTAATTCTTTGTTTGGTAGGATATGCCAAAGTGTTGATGCTGTTTGCACATCTTGAAACCATACTTCCTAAATTGCAAGCTGACTTCACATCAGTAGTATAATATCCTGGTAGTGTTGATTATACATATATATAGAATGAATAGTATACTCAGCTTCGAATATTCATGCAGTCTTTCATCGAAATGTTCTGAAAATGTTCTTGGTTTTTGTTTAAATCCTGTCACTTCATTTGTTCTGCTGCAGATTATTTAGATTTCGGAAAGATCTGCATGCAGATAACTGATAGCAAAAATAGACAATGTGCACTAGGAATAATTGTAGAACATAAGATTCCATGTCAGAGCCTCAGAGGCTTATTTGTAACCGCTTGATAGATCTGCCTGACTTAACCTGGAAATTTCTAAAAAACTTTTAGTGATAATACAGTTCTTGCATCCTTTCCCACAACCCGATAAAGAACAAAATTTTTTAATATGGATTTTCCTTGCTGCAGATTATTAAATGTGTATGTTTCTCTAAACTTCATGCTACCTTAAATTTTATTTTAGTTGAGGCTGAAACCTTTTAAAAGAAGATAACTGTCTTTTCTGTTCAATAGTGCGCAGGCTTTCTGTATGGTTGTGTGAAATATTCTTGTGTACTGTGTGTTACTGTTTAAACATCTATCTGACAGCAGTAATGTGTAAAAATGTAGCAGAATTCTTGTTCTTTACACAATTTATATAGCTGATGTAGCTATATTTTTGTTAGATCATCTTACTGAAGGACTTAGTACCATCATCTTACGGTATCTACCATCTTTTTTCCATAGGATATGGACAGCAAGCTACAAAAAGCTGGAAATGAAACCTTTGTACAAGAAATGAAACAAGATGATTCAAAAGAGGTTAGTTAAATATTGCTTTGCACTTCCAGCATCACACTAGAAATATTAAATAAATTAATAACCAGTCTTTGTCCTGAAACTAACATAGGTTAGGATTTGTTGTTAATGTTAGTAAGAGTGTCCATCTAAAGGGTAAATATCAAACTAAGTGTTCTAAAAACATGTTTAGGATTCACCAGTTTTGAATTATTTGTGTAATTTACAGGATCATATTTAGCAGTGCATGAGAACTCTGAAGAGTGAACAGCTTTTGTTTCCTAACTTTCTCTCAAAGTATATTAAAGAGGAATGGAAATTAGTCACTTTGTTTTATTTTTCAGTTATGCCTATTTCTGCACCTAGGTCTCCAAAATTTTTAAACAAAATATATTTTCTATACAAATGAGTTCTTGTGAGTGTTGTACAGACTGACTGGTAAGTGTGCCCTAGAAATGCCTGCTATTTAACAGCAGAATGGTTTTGGTTTTGTTTTTTAGATTATTGACAGTATTATAGAAGAAAGTCAGAAGGCACAACAACTGGATGATGATTCTTTAGCTTCTAGAGGAAAAGAACTGACTGTTCCAACTTCAGATGCAAATGCTTGGATTTCTGGGGCAGGTATCATTAGTAGTATTCCAGAAGTATTAGCTGATAAAATATCATTACAAGAAGACCCTAGAGAACCGGTGTATCAGAGTGTGTGTAAGGACACTGAATTGGAGTCAGGGAAGCTTTTGTTTACTTCTGAGCAACAGGAAACTCATAACCTAACAAAAGTAACAAATGCAACTGACCATAAAATGGATGAAACTGAAGCACAAGAAGAAACATCAAAAAATGAGGACATAACAGACAAGAAAGAGGCAAATACTTTAGAACAAGTGGCTTCAGATTTATCTACCAAAGACCTTTCTACAACAGAAATGCCTCCAGCAAAACCGCCAAGGCAGCTTACTGTAGAACCTGATATAGTTGCTAGCACAAAGAAGCCTGTCCCAGCACGGCCACCACCTCCAACAAATGTTCCTCCTCCAAGACCACCGCCACCTGCAAGGCCAGCTCCACCACCCCGGAAGAAGAAGAGTGAACTGGATTTTGAAGTGCAAAAACCTGTTTTAGAAGGCAAGTATTCTATTTTAGATGGGTTTAGTTATCTACATGGTTACTATTTTTGTGGTTTGAGTGAAGAATCATCCAATCTTGTGATTTTAGTTTAGTTGACATGTAAATGAGGGAAAAAAAATTCTTCAACAATCTTAGCTTCTTACAGTGGAGAAATACCCTTTTGCATTACAAGTGTTCCTAATTCATAGACTTTCTTGAAAACTAATGCTTCCTACCAAAATAACTACTTTTGTAGCAAGGAGAAGTTGCCTCATCAATACAGAAACTAAAAAAAGTTACACTCTTCAAATAAAATGTGTGCAATCTGTGTTTGCATAGAAATACAAGTCAAGATGTAGACTGAGGTCTCATGAAAATGCATAATCCTGGGTTACTAGGGAAATGACAAAAAAAAATTGTTAATAAAACTTAAGAGGACTAGGTGTGAAATTGTGCCTGTGCCTCCAACTATATGTGAAATATATAATTGATAAGGCAGATTTGGTGGCAGTTGATGTTTAAAAAGAATCGAGCTTGTCAGAGTGTTCAGGAGTGTAACTATAATGTTAAGATTCTAACAATCTGTAGCCTGTCTATGGCAAGTGTTATGCTTTTCTTTCTAATACGAATCTCTCTTCAGTTTCTCGAGAGAACTTCACAGCTGGTGGTCTTTTAACTCCAGGTACAGTGACAGAGGGTGTGCCCAAAGATTCTCAGCCTTCTTTGGATTTGGCAAGTGCAACTAGTGGAGACAAAATAGTCACTGCACAGGTATTGGGAAATGGTTCTAAGTTCAATAACTGTAACATTTTCTATTACTTTAGTGTTACAGTAGAAATAATGTATTCTATGTCTGCAAAATTTCAGGAAAATGGGAAAGCAGCTGATGGCCAAACAGCAAATGAAGTACTTGGACCACAAAGACCCAGGTCTAATTCTGGAAGAGAGCTCACAGATGAGGTATTAATGAATGTGGTCTGTACGTAATACATTCTTGTGCTTGTTTTTCCAGTCTGTTGAATGAATTGGAATAGTCACACGTCACTCCTTGTTCTCTGAACAACTACATGCTGTGAGTAGGGATGCAAGTAGGAATGATGGCATGCTGGCTTTGTCCACCTAAGCACTTTGTGGTCCCTGAGTCGTATGTAGTATTAGCATTTGAAAGTGTGAGCTGTAATAGATCTGAAATGCTATGAGTTTGTGTCTGTAGCTGTGCAAACACATTACAAGATTTCAGTGTGAGGGAACACCAGCAAACTTGGTGTTTTGTCACACATCTAAAAGGGGAAGGAGTCAGCAATAGGAGAATGATTTTGCTAATATTAAAAAATAGTTTCTTCAGTTAATAACTTCCATTAATCCTGATGATGTTATTGGGCTGCTGCCAGTTTTTATTTGTGTCTATCTGTGTATAGCTTTTTTAACTATTGCTGAACAGATGTATACGTTCATGAGATGCTCCAAAAAAACCTTTTCCTTTGTAGTACTAGTTAGGTTTAAATGCTTTTTCTCTGTAGGTAAAGGTTGTCTTTGACTAAATCTAAACTACAGCTGTTAGAATATCTGAAAGGGGAAGACTTCAATGTCTTTTAATTACATAATGTTTGATATTAGCATGGAGCATGTCAGACAGTGGCTGATGTCTAGCTGCATTTCTGATTTATGAAATTGAAGCTTGTGATGACATGTAATTGTTCATCTGCGTATAGTGGTTGATAATGTTTGCGCTAACACACTAAAGGCAATTTTAACTTAGTCTTTATAAAATAAGTATTTAGTGAGCTACAGAATTTCCTATCAAGATGAATAATCTGTAAGATCAGGTGATTTCTATTTTGCTCTAGGTTTTGGACTCTTATCAATCACCTTGATTTCACATCTTATTTTTTCCATAGGAAATTCTAGCAAGTGTGATGATAAAAAACCTTGATACAGGTGAAGAAATACCCCTGAGTTTGGCAGAGGAAAAGTTGCCAACAGGCATTAATCCCCTAACTTTGCATATCATGAGGAGAACTAAAGAATATGTCAGGTATGAATGATGATAGGTTTCAGCTCTTTGATACTGTTGCTCTCATAGTTTTTGCATACATGGAGGCTGCTCTTCTGCAAGTAAAGAGAGTCCCAATCCATCTGACTCATTTGAGTGCTAATTCCCAGTTCTCTGTGAACTAGGCTGTTTATTGAATTCTTTTAAGTTAACTAAAAGTTGATGATATTGCTGGAACTTGACAGGCAACTATGTCTGAAAATCCAGCTGAACTGCAGTTAGCACTTGATGTGCTAAATGTCATTTCTATACTGAATTAAGCACAGTTTCTGTTCAAGTATTATATGTTGTTCATGCTACCACCTCCTGTAGCTTTTTTCAGTGTTTAATTTAGTAGACTTTGGTCCTCTGAGGATCTGTTGTCATAAGTATAGCTGACTACTTTGAGGTTTTCCTGCTCTCAACAGAGCTTTAGGCCCTTCTAATGTTTAAAACTGAGTCTGTAAACTTTGATAGAAAAATACAGTTTCTTAATGATCAGGAAATGGTGTCAGTCTAGTTGTTTTTTTCAAAGGCCTAGATTTATGTGGACTTATACATCAGACAATTTTTAGGTTTTTTGCATTGCTGTATTATCACTGAAAAGCTCACTTCTGTAGAACTGTACTCTTCTGTTTCAGAATTAACCATTGTTAGTTTATTTCGTCTATAGAAAGCAACGTATGAGAGCAAGGTGGCATGTTACCAGTTCCTAGTAATGTAATGTATTTTGTCTGCTCTTAGCTTTCAAAAAGTCACAGTAAGCTTAAGTGTGATATTTGTGGAAAGGAGTAATGTATCTGTGGCATCTAGAGAGTGTATACAGTTTTAGTATCAAGATGCCGAAGAATTTAAAGATCTGTTTTATTACTTGGTTAACATCACATCCGTGTTTTTTCCAATGTTTTACATGAAGGGATAAAGATGGATCCTGAAATGCAGATCTTGCTTTACTAATGTTTCATTCAATTTAGATTTGTTATGATTTTGTATTAAACAATCACTTCTGTATTTCCTAGTAACGATGCAGCGCAGTCTGACGATGAAGACAAAATGCAGACACAGCAAACTGATTCTGATGGAGGGAGGTTAAAACAAAAAACGTAAGATGCTGTTTCATGTCCCTACAAACAAAAGGCAGGTTTTGTTCTAAGCTGAAGCTTCTCTTCTGACTTCTGAACAGGTTACCTTTTAAGTACAAGTGATACCTGAATTTATTTAAGCCTCCTTGCTCTGCAGTTGAACTGAAGATTACATGACAGCTGGCAAATTAAATGCTTATTTTTAAGAAGCAGTAATGGAAAGAGATAATACTGCATTTCAAATCAAAACTATTGATCCTTAATAGCAAAAAATGAGAATATGCCAGTGTTATGTGTTGAAAAAGTGCTCTTGCTTTTTAAGGACACAGCTGAAAAAGTTCCTTGGCAAATCTGTAAAGCGAGCAAAGCACCTTGCTGAAGAATATGGTGAACGTGCTGTAAATAAAGTTAAGAGTGTTCGAGACGAAGGTAAGTGACGCTTTTTTTTTTTTTATAGGATAGTCTGTTTATCCGTGGGCTTCTAGGAATCAAAGCTGTCTGAGGGACATATACTGCTGTATTCTACCACTGTACACTTGATGATATGGCTTTTTAGAGTTAAAGCTTGTAGCTTGGTAGGCATTTTGAGACTAGCGGGTTACAAGGATGAATTCTTGTAAAGTAGTAGTTGAGAGACCTTTTCAGCTAAACCGGTTGGATACTATAATCTGTTAGAAAGCTGTCTAGATATCAAAATGTAAACTTTTTTGGAAAGTTATTCCAGCAAAGGTAGAAGTGGGGGTTGTCTTCATTACTTCAATACAATCAGATGGTTTTCTGACAACCAGTGCCACCATTAGAATTCTCATATAGCTTGAGATCCTGTTAGAAGATTTCCCAACTACAACTGAATTCTTCCCTTTTTGTTTCATCAGTGTTTCCTTCAGACAGACTTCTAGTACTGCAGTAAGCCAGTCTAACCACGGCCTGAGATAAGTGCCATAGAACTGCTGCACTGTAGCATCTTGTGTTGCCACTGGCTGTTTGCCCCAGCTCTTTTGCAATTCTTAGGCTTTGTGGGCAAATCACCAGGCCATTTCAGTGTATTCAGTTGGAAGAAACCAATACAATAATTTTCAGCACACATTAAACTGACAGAAATCACTTAGCGCAGGGTCTGCTGAATGCAAGACCCTGTGCAAAGAAAGGGGCAGAACAAAAATGGATAGCAGTTCTTATTTTGAGTGTTCAGTGTTTAGATTCACTGCAACACAAAATTAGTGTAGTTGTATTTTTAGACCTTGATGCAACAGTAGTTTTGTTTCGCTTTAAGATCTTAAAATTACCTATAAAAAATTGCTAATTCAAGACTAATCTGCTACCAGAAAAGTATTGGTAAATGCTTACTAGTAGAGTAAATGTGTGCTGCAATATGTACTGTTGAATGTGTGTTCCCCTCAGTCTTCCATACAGATCAAGACGATCCCTCTTCCAGTGATGATGAAGGGATGCCGTATACAAGACCCGTTAAGTTCAAAGCAGCACATGGCTTCAAGGGACCTTATGATTTTGAACAAATTAAGGTTGTTCAGGATCTCAGTGGAGAGCATATGGTAGGTTTCAAATTTTATCTGTGGTTTTGCTGAATCTGTTCAGCCTGAGATTCAACTTTTAGTTTTCATCTGCTTGGTGACCTCCAGAATGACTGTCAGGTTTATGCTTCTTGAAGAGCAGTTTCATTCTGGAAGACAATATTCTGGCAAGAAATGAAAATTTGGCTGGTTTGATGCGATCTTCAGAAAAAAAAAAAAAAGTCTGTAGATACTTCAGGGATTCTCCAGAGCTTTTCCTTGACGAGTTTTGGTATCAAGTGGTACTTGGTTTCTTGGTTCCTGCAATTACAAATTTAGGCTGAAACAGGCTATGTTCCACTACTGAAACTGAGCACAGAGCAGTAAGTTTGACTTACGCAGCAGCAAATAAACTAGTCTGCCTATTAGAATATGAACACAAGTATTGCACAGAAATACTAGACAGGTTCTGGAGGCAAAAGTGGGGAGACATTAATGGGGTATGTAGAGCAGAATGGTAAGGAGGGGAGAGATAGGGATATGATATTTGCAGAGATGCCTGTGGAGAATAAGGCAGAAAAACTACCTATTCATCACTGTTGGAACTGTGCATGCTTCCCTGCAGAGTCTGAAATACATTCTAGTATTCCTGACTTCCCAGATTCTTCTCCTGCCAGCAACTGTCTGACAACAATTGAAACAGTCTCCCATCTTTAAGTGTTAGGCTAAAGATAGTGACCTACAGCAATCAGTCTGGTGACCGGAGATTTCAGGCTTGTCATCCACAACTAAAGTTTCCCATCCTACTGGTAATCCATCTGTGTTAGTTTCCATCGTGCCAGTATTTGACTTTTTAAAACCTAGGAAATTCCCCAAAAGCATCCTGAAAGGATGCTAGGTTGGTGGAATCAAATGCCTAATAGCTGTTCATTAAGTAACAGGAGGAAATGAAATACTGCTTGTCTGGTACTGTGTTTTATTGACTACTGATTCTTCGGACTTTGCAGTGGAGAAATAATTGTTGTCTTCACAGGCTTTGCAAAATCCTTATGCCAATTCTGAATTTAACAAATATATGTAGTACTCATTTTGGTTGCCAGAATTGATGTAACCAAGCACAATTTCTATTAAAAAAAAAAAAAAAAAAATAAAAGTGTTAGCACAGCTTGTGTAACTTCAAGTGCAGCTACAAATCAAATAGCAGGTTATAAGTCACTCAGAACCCTGGCTGGCTGACTGTTAATAATCCTGCCAGTTTTATGTAGAATGCTGTAGTAGTGCTGAGCTCCCTTAACTCCTCTCCTACAGTAAAAGGCCCTGTGGGCTGTTTCTTTCAAACTGTTTTTGCAAGTATGTTACACAACCTACCAGTCTTAACAGTTACTTTTCAGTGTTTTGAGCTACGATTTATTTTAGTTGTGGTATCTTGTATATGTCCTAAATCTTGTCAGTTGACATTACAGAAAGGCTTTTTGGTATGGAAAAAGGCACTTAAACAATGATCTCTTGATTTTGACAGGGTGCTGTTTGGACAATGAAATTTTCTCACTGTGGTCGATTACTTGCATCTGCGGGACAGGACAACGTAGTAAGAATATGGGTTTTAAAGAATGCTTTTGACTATTTCAATAACATGCGAATGAAGTACAACACAGAAGGTATCTTTCTATACATTGCTCAAACTCTAAAATGCTAGAAATTCTAGTTATTTGGGAACTTAGAGTTGACCATGGTGTTTCTGCCTGTGTTCTAGGCCGTGTCTCTCCCTCCCCATCTCAAGAGAGTCTGAATTCCTCAAAGTCTGATACTGATGCAGGGGTATGTATACTAGGTATTGGGAGTGGAAGAGGTGGGGAGGGTCACATTGTTCTGCAGTGCCAGATCTTCATTGTTGCTTTATCCAAACACACATTAAAGAGTTCTTGGCTTGTGTCTTTGAGGCATGGACAAACTGTCTTATCAATAGCCATCTTCAGTCAAATACTGTTATCCCACGTGTAGGGGTTGCAAGCAAGAAAGTATGTCACCCAACTTAATGCATTACAAAATCTGCAGAGCTTTGTTGTGGCCTTCTGCCAGAGTAGATTTCTGAGTGAAATACTAAAGGAGAAAAAACCTACATTGTTGAATTTCCTGTCTTAGTGTTTTGCCTCGGAGCATTACTTATGGTTAATATCTGACTTGATGCTGTTTTTTCTGAGGAAGGTCAAACTAAACAATGGGATACTCAGAAGCATAATAAAACTTGATGTATTTAAATTTTTCAAATCCATGTAGAATAAAATGGAACATGACTGACGAAAATTAAGACACTCTTACCTGTAGGGTGTTCAGATGCTTTAGTAAACTTGCCATTAGAATCAATGTATTTAAGGTGGGTTTTTTTCTATTTTTGGTTTCCAGTAGTGTAAGAAACAAATGACAAAATCAGGGTTTAAGCAAAGATTTTAGCAGTAGCATTATTTAATGTGCCCTGTTTTGGTGGGGGCGGCCCAGGAATCTTTCTTTACCTCAGGTAAATGAATAGGCTTGCTTAGCCACACACACCAGGGATGTTGTTTTGAGTGGGGTTTTTTTGCTGGAGAGGTTTTATATAGGAACTTCTAGGGGTTTTTTTATTTTGTACCTGTTTGTTCTGAAAGGGTCTTTTATGAGTAAGCTACCATTCTTGATGTGCACTAGAAACATGGAAACTTTAACTCACAGTTTATATTCTAAATTGGAATGCAGTTTTCAAGGTCGATACACATTGTTCCAAAAGCTTATCTTCAGATGTTTGCTTAAATTGCTGTCAAGCTTATCCCACTGAATAAATGCTGTATGGATGGAAAAAGTAAAGCTGCTTAATTTTGGAATTTCAAGATAATGTTTTACAGCCCATTGTACTTGAAATTTACTTTGGTTGTTTATTAGTGCAGTGTTGCTTATTTTAAAGTTATAAGAGTTGTTCTTCAAACTGTTATTGGCCCTGTACTTTTTGTAAGCGGTAATTGCTTTATTGTTAATTTTTCCAGCTAACATTTTGTAACATGTTTCTATACATTTCTCTGATAGATTTGCAGTGGAGTTGATGAAGACCCAGATGATAAAAATGCCCCATTTCGTCAACGACCGTTTTGCAAATACAAAGGGCATACAGCAGATCTTCTTGATCTTTCTTGGTCTAAAGTAAGGCAGCGTAATACAGACTACACAGTTCTCCTGTGTTTTCATTGTTTTATTTTGTTAATTGCCATTGGAACCATACATCTAAACAATTTGAAACAATCACTGAAGTTGAGAAGAGGTTTGTAGAGACAAAACTTATTCCAGCCAAAATAGTTGGTATAAAATGAACAAACTTCTTGGGCTTGTCTAATTAAAAGTCATCTTTAAAAAAAAAAAAAAAAAAAAAAAAAAAAATCAAACTAATAACAATTACATTTCTGTATTCAATAGTGCAGTTAAATTGTTTACAGTTGGAGGAATTTCCATTGAGCTGTATGATTTCTCATTTATGGTATTATCACTTTCCTTTTCTTCAGTATGTTTCACTCTTTTTGGAAAGCGTACAGATTCTAAAGTTGCTGAATATATATATATATATATCTTAAAATTAGAGAATTACCTTGTGCTTAACTTTCAAAATCCTTCACATAAAGCTTATTCAATTAATTCTCCACGTTGGAATACAGTTGTAATTTTAAGAACGCAGTCTAGCTGAAGGATCTTAGGCAGGAGAGACTCTCACCCCTTCTCTGAAGCCTGTTGTGCTGTTTCTTCTCTGAATACTTTAACTACTTTCCAAGTACTCATTTCCATTGAGATTATTCCAGAAAATTTTCTGTGACTAAGCATCATTATACTGGTCTTAAGGAAAGCACCAATCAGTAATGATAATTTGGATAAAACGTTTTATCTGCAAGGAAAAAATGTTGCATTTCATGGCAACAGAGAAATTGGTAAGGCTTTACCAATCAGATTGCTTCTGTATTTTTCTGTTACTTTTGTGTCTGTTAATAACCATGGAATTCTCTTGTTTCACAGAATTACTTCTTGCTTTCTTCTTCCATGGACAAAACTGTCAGATTATGGCACATATCAAGAAGAGAATGTCTTTGCTGTTTCCAGCATATAGACTTTGTCACTGCTATAGCATTCCATCCAAGGGTAAGTGTAATTGCCCTCTCTCTTCTAGAGAGGCAGAATTTAAAATTACAAGAGTCCTTCCCCTTTATTTTCAATTAAAAAAAAAAAATTGAATAATAGAGTTTGTGCACTGTAAAAATATCCCTATTGGATAATATTCTGGAGCTTGTAAGTGTTCATCTTCACTAAACTTTGCCAGGAGTGTCCATGTGGTTTAACCATTTGTAGGCATGATGTGGAAAGTTAATTTTCTATTGGCTATAACATCAAAGCTGGTACAGTTTTGTGTAACTTTGTGAAAAGTCAGAATTTCCAATGGGGGATGTTGCGATTAAATATTAGTGGAAAAAAAATCATAATGAAATTGAACAGATTGTCCAGAGGCCACAGAATGCTTGGGAATGTTTAAAACTTGACAGGTTATAACCCTCTACAGCCTGATAAAACTTTTGAGGCTGTCCTTGCTGTGAGCAAGGGAGGTGGACCAGAGACCTCCAGAGATCCCTTCCAACCTATCTTATTTTATGATTTTTTTTTTTTTTAAATATGGTAATAAAGCTTCCTAATATTAATAAAACTTAAGTAGAGGAAGAGTGTTTTTCAGTGTTCCCTGAACATACACAACTGGTAGATGTATCAGGAACTCTGAAAGGAGCTTTTAACTCCTGGCAAGGTTAGTATTTTTCTAACTTATGTTGAGAGGGTAAAAGGTAACTGTGTTAACAGTGAACAATTTTCTAACTTGAGGTATTGTTGTGGTTTAAGCCCAGCCAGCAACTAAGCACCACACAGCCGCTCACTCACTTCCCCCCACCCAGTGGGATGGGGGAGAGAATCGAAAGGAAGAAGGTGAAACTTGTGAGCTGAGATAAGAACAGTTTAATAGGACAGAAAGGAAGAAACTAACAATGATGATAATAATTATAAAATGACAATAATAATAAAAGGATTGGAATATACAAAACAAGTGATGCACAGTGCAATTGTTCACCACCACTTGCTGACTGATGCCCAGTTAGTTCCCGAGCAGTGATCCCCCCCAGTTTATATGCTAGGCATGATGTCACATGGTATGGAATATTCCTTTGGCCAGTTTGGGTCAGCTGTCCTGGCTGTGTCCCCTCCCAACTTCTTGTGTTCCTCCAGGCTTCTTGCTGGCTGGGCATGAGAAGCTAAAAAACCCTTGACTGAGTATAAACACTACTTAGCAACAACTGAAAACATCAGTGTGTTATCAACATTCTTCTACTAAATCCAAAACATAACACTATACTAGCTCCTAGAAAGAAAATTAACTCTATCCCAGCCAAAACCAGGACAGGTATACACACTGCATATGTGTAATCTTGTCAAAAATCTGTAAGAAACTGATCTCCATTTACCAGTAATTTTAACAGGGTCTTTTCAGCCTTCTTAAACATTATGATCAACTCAGATGAGAGCTCTTATTTGGGAGGTTCTGGAGAGAAGCTGTTTGGAAATGGGACAGGAAGGTTTTAAGGAAATCAGGGCATCCTCATAGCACAAGCGGTGATTAACGTAGTGTGTCCTCTCAGGATGACAGGTACTTCTTAAGTGGTTCATTGGATGGGAAACTCCGTCTCTGGAACATTCCTGACAAAAAAGTGGCATTATGGAATGAAGTAGATGGGCAGACAAAATTGATTACAGCTGCCAACTTCTGTCAGAATGGCAAATACGCTGTCATAGGCACATATGATGGAAGATGCATCTTTTATGACACAGAGGTAAAGACTTTTTCAGGCTATGTATTTTTTTTATGTTAAATAACAAATAGATTTAAAAGTCATGCTTATTTAAATATCAAGAAACAAACCTATTAAAACTTGAAACAAAATAAAGTTTTTTCACAATTATTTCAAATCAGGGTACATTTTAATATCTTTTCAGCACTTGAAGTACCATACACAAATACATGTACGTTCTACCAGAGGCCGAAATAGAGTTGGAAGAAAAATTACTGGCATTGAACCCTTGCCTGGAGAAAATAAGGTATTGTCTTTCAGTGCAACTTTGGCTCAGTACTGGAGTCTGATGTTTATATCTAACACTTAGTAAGTTTGTGCTAAGTCTTGTTTATAGTCACTGACTTAAATCACAAGTCTTTTAACACTACTAAAATGAACACTACTCTTTGCTGATTGCTAATACAATACTAAATAGTGGTAAAATAGAATTTTTTTTAAAAATTACGTTACACTGATTAATGCAAAGGTGAGAAAATGCTTACAGATGGCTTTCAGTGAAAACTTCTTTGGCATAACTAACTTCTCTCGAATTTAATATTCATTTAGAAATTTACTTTATGCAGAAGCTGAAAAAATGCTGAAAGCTCAAAAGCTGTTATCCAAACAAGTGTACTCTGTTCTTCACAATCAGTCCTTTTGTTTAGCTTCAGTCTAAACCGAAATCTTATGTTGTGAAAGGGTCAAATTCTCATCAAGCAAAGAAAGTGGTGTTGAATATTAAAGTTATAATCTAAAGCTGGAGACTTCCTCACTTGTATATAAAGTTTCAGGCGTGATGTGGGGTGAACAACTGGCTCTATTAGAGTAGTAGATCACCAGCTGTTATCACCTATATTGTACTCTTATCAATGACACAGAAATTACTTAATTCCAAAGACATGCAGAAGATTGAGAAATCAATAGTGCCTTTGGGTTTGCATCAGATGCTGTGTGTTGGCTTGTTAGATGATGTAGTAAAACACAGCTCAGCATGAGCTCTTTTGAAAACAAATAGGAAGTTCTGTAATCTGATGGTGTTCCAAGAGTTGTCACATCTTTGTTGCATAAATTATTAGATAAGTAGGGGTTGGTATTTGTTTGGCTACTCTGCTATATCCTTTTCCTAGTGTCATCTTGAGACTTATTGCTAACCTACAGTCTGCTCTGCTTCTAAGGTACCATGAAAGGGCTAATCAGCTGAATGCCCTTATGCATTTTGACAACCCTTTCATAGACTTCTGTGTTCCTTATAAGTACATTTAAGCTTCTGATCTGAAAAATGTGAAAAGGAAGCAAACTCACATCAACCAAGAAAAGCCTGGTTTGTTTACATAGCAGATAATGGCCTCTGATCTGTGCTTCATGACTGATAGGTCGTGACTCCAGAAATTTACCTCACCAGAATAGCTGCTCTGCTCTATTATTGTGGAATGTGTTCCAAAATACTCTTTGCAAACTGATGACTGTTCTTTGGCCCCACATTTTACTTCAGTAAATACAGCTGTTCTGGGTCAGGCCAGTCAGGATGATCTTGATGGTGAAGTTGTGTTCTGTCCATTGACAGAGGATGGGAGAGAAAAATGTCATTGTCCTAAATCTTGTTCTGCTTCTTTGGGCCTATTCTTTGTTTGTGTCACTTTTTTTTAATCAAAAAGACTGGAATTCTGACTGTTTGAATGAACTCTGTTGCTCCTTCTTGGACATGCTAAGTGGTTTCCAATCCTAAATTTTATTTATTTATTTTCTAGATACTAGTGACATCAAATGATTCCAGAATCAGACTGTATGACCTAAGAGATCTGTCTTTATCTATGAAATACAAAGGTTATGTCAACAGCAGCAGCCAAATCAAAGCCAGCTTTAGGTAAGACAGTATTATAACAATGGAGTTGTTGGATTTGGGAAGTGCTGTGGCTGAAGGACAGAGGCTTTTGTTTAAATAATCTGTTTGCCTTGGTATGAAACTGAGCCTTTGAAATGTTACTTGGCTCAGAATACAAAGGTAACTAAAGTCTCTGGTCAAGAATGACAAAGCTGCCTATGAGCAGGAAGCTTCTGTGAATGAGTGAATCCTTTTGTATTGACAGTATGGTGCATGTTCATTACTATTGCTGTAAATGCAGGAACTGTGCTAGAACTGGTGGGGCTGGGACACCACATCTTTTCTCTCCTTCGTGATAAATAGGTTTTATTTCCTTGATTTTGTCAGGTATTGTTGCAGATGTGTTGGTCACCCAACTGTTGCCTAAGGCTGTTGGTCACTGCCCTGTGTATCATGACTGTCAGGAAACAGCCTGCAAATCTGAGTTGGAATTCTTTTTTCTTCTTTCTCTGTGCTGGCCTAAGATGCTTTTCTGAGTTTGAGTATATTACTGTGACTGCCATGGAAATACTGGGTTTTAAGGTAGTAAAAGAGACGGAGTAGAGGGAAAAGAATATTTGTTCTATTCCCTCTTTGAGTGTTGCAGAAGCTGAAGGGAAAAAACGTTTGGGTATCTGTTTAATCTGGATGTTTGAGCGGAGGAGGGTGGCAGTGCTTAAGGAATAATGCCAAGTTTAATCTTGATTGTCAGCTGTTGGCCTTGGTCAGCCTTAAAGATCCTTTCACAGTATTTCACAGAATGGTTGAGGTTGGAAGGGACCTCTGGAGGTCATCTTGTGCAGCCTCCCTGCTCAAGATTTAATTTCCCAAATTAAGTCATTTCTACTTACAGGGCTGTAGCATAGTTAGCGTTAGATTTTAGATATGTGGTATACTCATGCAGTAGGTAAAATAAAAGTAAATATTTGAGTTGGATTTGCAGGTACTGTTTTGTCTCTGTCAGTGTGTATTATACAGTCACATGGTTACAATCTCGTTGAGTGTCTTTTATTTTCTATCTCTGTGGGAGTTTTTTTGTCCATGATTATATTGTAAACAATTCCTGTTACACAGTCTCAGATGTTCACACAGGTTCCAGACTCAAACAGAGGCAAATTGCACTTAAAGTTTATGCCATTTTCTTGTTGCTGATTATAGCTGTTAGATTAACCCTCTTCTGTGTCGGAAGATGCAGGAGAACAGCTGCTGTGTGCTATTCATAAGAACTATTTTTTCTTCCAGAGGGAGAGCATCAGGAAGCTTGCATGCACATTCATTTAAGGACTGTGTATTTTTTTTGAGCTGCAGTCATGAAAATAAAGGATCAGTTTGAACTGTGAACTTAGCCTGATTGCACTTGTAAAGCTGCAGGTCATCTGGAGGGCTACTGTAATGGTAGTTTGAACAGTTAAGAAAAGTAATGTTTTTCCTTCTTTGAATCTTTAGCCATGACTTTACCTACATTGTCAGTGGTTCAGAAGACAAATATGTTTATATTTGGAGTACATACCATGACTTGAGCAAGTTTACATCTGTAAGAAGAGACCGTAATGACTTCTGGGAAGGCATTAAAGGTAAAATTCAACTTGTGATCTTTGTTTTATCGAAGCTTGTATGATTTCAAAAGTTAAATATTTTTATCATCTAGCTCTTTATTTGCTCAGCAGTGCTGTTCATGCAGTTTGAACAAATTCTTAGCAATATGCATTGTAATTGGTGGATTTTCAATAAGTGAACTGTCAGAAAACCTTGTCCACAGGAAACTCTCTACAGATGCATAATTGGAATGGCAAGAGACAGAGTAGCTAAGAGTTTTTGTCCAGCTTCAGTAAGAGATTCTGAATGAATGTAATGTTTTGCTGGCCGAACTTGATTGTGTAAGTGTAGAAATTAAAATAATTACCAATCCTTAGATCCTTTATGGAAAAGTAACTTTGAAAACAAATGCAAGCTTTTTTCTTTCATGGCAGGATTTAAAAAAAAAAAAAAAAAAAAAAAGCAACTCTCTTATCTCCTCCACACATACCCAGTTTTGGGGAAATGTGGAAATGTTTGGGCCATGTTTATATCAAACGTGTTGGAGCTCTTGCCAGTTAGTTTTGGGCACTTCCAGGAACTTCAGAGATCCCTAAGCTTATAAAACAATGACAAATGCTCCTTGAATGATGAGCTTACCTGGTGCCACTAGCACTGAGGTTCTTGGATATTTACTAAAATATTTATGCCTGCTATTCTTGTAAAATTAACAATTCCTTGAAACAAGGTAATCAAAATTGGATTGTTTTTCTGAAGCGCACAATGCAGTGGTCACATCTGCGATTTTTGCTCCCAATCCTGGTTTGATGGTGTCACTGGAAACTTCTGAAAAGCAAGAAGCTGAAAGTAAGGGAGAAGATTCTGAAACAACAGATACCATACCCTCTGGTAGGTGTTTAAGATAAGCTCTGCTTAATACCATGGTATGAGGAGGAAAAGATTATAAAGAATACTTTCAATTTGGGAGGAGGGTTTCTTGAGAAGAAAAGTCCTTACAGTGGCATGGATATATATTCCTACCTTAGCAGTTGAACATTTTAGCATCTGTTGCATTCTTAAAACCTGAGAGAATGTGAAGCGAGGGTCATAGCTGTTGTCCTGTGTACTTTAGGATTATTCTTTTTACACTTGAGCTGTTAGGAGGTAGAGCTGTACCAACATATAATGAAAAAGTCCCTTTCCTAGCAATGCAGATTTTTCTTGAAGTATTGGCTAGATAACAGGAATGTGATAGAGGAAGAAGGGTGTCACAGTGATAGCTTATCTTTTAATGAGAGCTTGATTTTTTTTTTTTTTTTTTTAATGAACTAACAGTTTATTCTCTTTCCTTATCAAGGAGCTTTGAAGACAGATCACACAGAAGTGCTTTTATCTGCTGACTTTACTGGAGCAATCAAAGTCTTCATTAACAAAAAGAAATATGTATCTTAGTTGTTTTGCAACTGACAGCATAAAGCTATGGTACTGTGGGATTAAAATTCCATAAATAATGCGGGCAAAAGTGAAGTATCTAATATAATAATGTTACAGGCTGATTTATTTTTTAAATCTTTATTTTAAGGCTACTCAAATATTGGAACCTTGGAAAGCAGTGTCTACCTATTAACACCTGGGCTTGTAGAATAGAAAGGAATGTGTAAGAATAATCCTGCCAAACATTAGACTCTAAACTTTCTATGAACAGTTGTTTTGCAACATAATTGTGAACCTGCACAGGTTTCTGCACGAAAACGTATTCACACATGTGTGTGCCTTTTGGTTACATGCACTAATTTGAACATATATCAAAAGGATTTTAGTGCTGCTTCTGGCCACTAGATGTCAGGAATGGGGATGGGAAGGGAAGGTTGGAGGTATGTCTGGAAAAATGCTGAATGATCTAGTCTGATCTTTGCACAAAATTCCATTTGAGAAAGATCTTGAATTTGTAGTAGCTAATGTTCAGAATTTTAAGTTATGCAAGTTTTTGATGGGTCAGCAATCATGTGTAAATGTTTTTATAAATTTCTCAACTTCAGGACGTGAAAATTTTTTTGTTGTCTTTTAATTGTTGTGGACTTTAGATTCCTTTCTTATATATAATTTTTTTGCACACTGGAGCACAATACTTGTGTAAAGAATTCTCTCATTCCTTGTTCACGGGCACCAGGATATATTCACCTTCCAGATAAAATTAAGCTGCATTAGAAAGTTCTTATATTTTACAACTATGTAAAATAAACTGTTTACATTTTTTAAGCATTGTAGCTTAAAATTTTAAGTTCTTCTCGTTTGTTTAGTGCCACTGAATTTTGAAAGTCTTTGTAAATATTCATATAAAACACCTATGAAGTAACATTCTGGGCATCACAACCCATGAAATGTTATTGATGGTCAAGTGTTTCAGAGAACAGATGTATCATTAAACTTGGTCACACACTTGGAAATTGTTGCTTCTCTTCCATTTTGATTCATAAATATGCCTTTTGTCTTAAGTGGTTTTGACATGTTTCTTGGATCATTGATCTTGCATGCACTTGTTAACTTTTGAGTTCTACTTTTCCTGATCTTGTCACTTTTTTGATGACAGCTTTCTTTCTGAAGTAATGGGGAATGGAGTACTGCAACTGGATATTAAGCAGAATTAAGAGCAGTCATATGATAGTTTAGTGTGAGCAGGAGACTTCAATAGTGTGTAAGGAATCCTCTCCTTCCCATTAGTGGAAGACTGAAGGCATGGAAAGGCAGGAAATGAGTCTCACTCTTCTTTTAATTCTTTTTTACTTAGGTGAATTTGACCATGACTTTGTGTAAAATTGTCTTGAATGAGAAAGGCAGTTGCAAGGGGTATATCATCAGACAAAACAAATACAAAAATGGTACACGCTATATAAAATTATTTTCAGTTGACACAGTTGGAGTAAGTTTGACTCTCAGATTTGAAAATACCTGTATAGATGAGAGAAGCTGAACTCTCTCAAGACTTTTTGTTACTTTGAGCTCCACTGAATTGACGGAAGTGAGGAGATGGCACAAGAAGACATATGGTTTGTGACTCCAAAAATGAGTTTCTGTAATAGGTTATATATGTAGAAGACTGTAATTGACTGTGATTCCCATGAGCTGATCACAGACACTTCTGGAGTTTGCTATAGATATTCTACGTATTTAGTGACAAATGCAAGCTAAGAAGCTGCTTTGTGCAGTGTGAACACCATCACTTTGCTTACAGGTACCTTCTCTCTAGTGTCTTGGCACATATGGCCGTCCCGTCTCCGGAACTAGAAGCCCAGTCTGGAGAAAGAGGTGTATGGGCTTTGCATTGGTTTTTTGGGGGTATGCTTATTTTTTTAGGTCTGCTGCTGTGCTATTCCTGCTTTCCCCATATTATAGTTAAAACGGGAATTGCAAAAACTAGTAATGAGTAACAGGAGGAGGGAGCATTTATTAGCTGGTAAGAAATACAAATAAAAGGATGGGTCCAAGCCCAGATTGTCAGAGTTACTGAAGACCTGGGTCCCGTCAACATACAGTATTTGATGTAGATGTGGAACTAAGTGGGCTTCAGGAGAGATCCTGCAACACTAATGACATGCATCTTGGCAGGTTGTTTTAAACGTTCTACACAAAAAGTCTCCTCTGTAACCTCTTAACGATCTGAATGTTTTGGATTTTTTTTAAGTTTTAAACATGACTGCTTTGGAGACCTAAGCTGAAACGGTAGTTTCACCTTGTAGCTGCCAGAAGCTCTAGTAAGGTGTTGTGTTGGACCTGTTAAGTACTCAGGTGATCATAAAAAAGGTTATTGTTGTTGTTCATTATCCAGGATCTTGTGCAGGCAGTAAACAAAGCTGATCTTGAGGAAGATGTTTGACTTCCATTTATCTTGATGTTTAGCTTCTAATGCTCACAGTTCTGGTGCTCCTCTGCGGTGATCTAATATTCTCTATGCTTTTTCCCCAGTTGAACTGTTGCACGTTTTTAATGGTTAGGAAATCAGTGCCTTTTTCCCTCTCCTTCCAAAAGTTGCATCACTTAAGTGGTATTCCAGTCAGAGTGGTGCTGCGTCTGGTCTAATCTTGTCCACTGCTGGGTCTTAAGGCTTGTCTGGTACCTTACACAGCTGGGTTCTGCTTTTGTCTAGAGCACCCAAGTTCTCCTTGCAGGTAAATGTTAAGTTGCAGGTAAATGTCAGTTACTCTGCTGAGCCTGTTTTGTTCAGTCAAGTGCCTTCACTGTATGTGCATCAGGTTGTGCCCTTGCACTGGGAAGTGATGTTCCCTCGAGCACAAGCAAAGCATGGGTGGAAGTCTGTTAAAATAAAACACTTCCCTTTGTGCTGGGGGGTTCCTTTCTGGACTGCTTCTTCCAAGGGCCTACTTAACCTTTTGTTCTTTAACAGAAGTTGTTGACATCCATGTAATCAAAATTCTGCTTACAGAATATGGTTGAGAATTCTCAGGAGGCAGAAGCGAGGAATTGCCATTGTACAGAACCTTGATGCAGGAGATAAAATGAGCTGACTGGAGTGTTGTAGATCACTTGAACTCTTCCCTTCAACACCTAATTTCTACTGTAACTGGTTCCTGTCAGCTTGTTCTGGCAGCAAGCAGCTATGAATGGAAACAAAGCTGTTTCTCTGCTACCTTTGTCTCACTGCTGGGCACCAAGCCCAGTGCATGTGCAGAGGACAAAAACAACAGTTCAAGTAGATGAACAATGCTAAAATTTGATCTTTAAATGCTGCACAAGTCATGTTTTCTCCAGTTAAAAAGGGTGGGGGTATTCGTTTCTTTTGGTTGGTGACATTTTTTGTTTTTTTAACTGAAAGCAATGCTGAACTCAGCCACTGACATGATGCGAACACTATTAAATATAAGAACATTAGCCATAGATATGGCAGAATCGATTCATCAGGCACAGGGAAAGCTGCTGTATGCTTTTTTTTGCCTGCCATTAGCAATTTGCTGCACATGTGTTCAGGAAAATGTTGGAAACTGGCCACTCTTCAAACTTAACTCAGAATGAACTTGTGAGTGTAAGTGAATGCTAAGCTGCTATCTTCTGAAGCAAACTTGCATGCTGCTTTTTACTGGAATATCAAGCAATGCAATATTTGTATTTTGTCAATGTCTGTTTTCTATGTGTTTTTTCTCTCTAGTTATATATGTGATAGATTATGTTGTTTGTTTGAGAACTGCATATAAGCACATTGCTTCATTTTGTGAATGTGGGAACAAACTGGAAGGCTGTAGGGAACTGTTGACTAGTTCTGAGGACATGGTACTGGAGTCGTGATTCCAGGTTCTTTATGCTAATGGCTATAGCTGCTACTTCTGCTTTCCTAGTATTTTGCTAATAGTGTTGGCCTGCTGCCAAGATGCTACAGAGGCTTTTTAGTTCACATGATTAGAAACTGGTCATTTCTTCCTGTATATGCTTCAGTGACAGTGCTTCAGGCTTCTGTGTGGAAATCTGATCAGAATATAATGCTAAGTAAATGGAGCATGAAAAACTAGTGAAGCCAAGTGCTACGTACAAAAGAACAGACAAAAGGCCATTCAGAAAAGGACCTGAGTACTTGTTTAAGCTTGTGGGTAAATTTTTCTTCAACAGCAGTAAGTGAAGAGCATATGCTTAGAGGTGTGCAAATAAGTTTTTGCTTCCAGTAACTGCAACTCCTTTGACTTTTGTAGGGTTCATGCATAAATTTAAGCACACCCTTAAGTACCCTTCTGAATAAAGGCTGTCATTATATTATGGTGATTATCAGAACAGCTTGTTACAGAATCACACAATACTCAAGGTTCAAGGAGACCTCTGGAGCTCAACCCCCCCCCCCCCCCCCCCCCCCCCCCCCCCCCGCTCAATTGGGGCAGAGCAAGTTGCACAGGACCATGTCCAGTTGGGCTTTTAATATCTCCAGGGGTGGACACTCCACAGTTGTTGCCCTAGGTAACCTGTCCCAGTGTTTGACTAGCCTCACAGCAAGTGTTTTCTTGTCGTGTGTCATTCTTTTTCTACTTACTTCTTCTGGTTGTATATCTAAATGTTCCAATGCTATTTTTGTCTTTTTAGTCCTGTTGGGCTTTGCTTAGGTGAATTTGTGTTTAAGTTGCTCAGTTCTTCAACAGGCTCTGTTCTTATGGACATAACTGCTAAATTGTCTGACACAAAGCTGGGATCAGTGTTGATCAGTGTCTTTAACAGTCACTTCATTTTCATCTCTGGCTTTTCAGTGTTTTCAGCCTCAAGACTTAGCTTCAAGGAAACCGCTGAAAGACCTTGTGCAGTATTTTCTCAAACTCAGCACTGCTGGGGCTTCCTCTAAACTGTTGTCAGTTAAAAGGCTCAACAGTTGGAGGCCTCGTTAACTGTTACAGTATGTACTTGCTCAGGAAAAGCTCTTCTAAAACTTATTACAAATTCAGTAAGTTCTTACTGAGGTCACACTTCTTGCAAGATGTTATAGACACTCGGAATTACATTATCCACAGCGCTACTCAGATTGTACTTGGATTTGCTTTGGGAAAATTTGTGAAAGGTGGGGTTTAAGACTGCAGTGGAATTGGTTTTCCCCAGATTACATGGTGAGCTGGTAGGTTTTATGCTTGTACCCATGGTGATGATTTTTCTAGTACTAGAGGTGAGCACAGTGTCAAACATGTTCTGTATTTCCCTGGTATGCGTGCTACAGCTGCTAGGGTTGTCTGAGAAGGACATAGACTCCTCCAAAAATGCATAATATTTCTCTAGTTCTGTCATCTGTCACAGGTGTAGGTAAGATTCTTCTTACTTGCCACAAAACATGTTAGTATATTCCCAGTTATTATTTGGCGCTCTACTTTTAATTTCTTCTGTAACAGAAACAAGTAATAATTGATGAGTGAATGTGTGCATTTACTTAAATTTAAATTTGTTTTTCTTTTTTCTCATAGTAAACTGCTGGGTATTTGTGTTTAAAGTAGTCAAGCTTGGAAAAAATGTGATTTCAAATGAGAAATAGGCTAATTCAGAGCAGAAACAGACCTCAAAGACCTCTTGTACTTGAAGAAAGAAAACCTGTAAGGAACACTTCCTGTCAAATGTTGCTGAGCATTCTAAAAATCAGTAAGATTAGGTGGGCTTTTTTCTTAATTCTAAAGATAGGGCAGCTGATAGGAGGACATGCTTTTGGATCTCATTTTGACAGACAAAACTAATCAGGCACTGGACTGGAAGTTAGTGGTTGCCTGAGGAGCAATGATCATGGCCTGAATAGATTTATTGTGGAACAGCCAGTAACCTTGACAGCTAATACTTCAAAAATGGGTACTCTGCTTAAGCTGAGGAAAATTGATCGTGGGGATGAAGTTGTTATCAAAATGGAATCTTTGCTCAGTTCTGTCCAGCCATTGCTTCTGTCTGCTGTCTGGGCACTTCTGCTCATTTGGACCTCTCCTGATATCCAAATGCTATTCTTAAACCAGAAAAGCTTTTTCATAAAAAACATTTTTTATTTTTGGTGCACCTTGGTGTTGCCTGTAAGCGTAAAAAAATTTCTGTGGCATAGGATACAGTCTGAAGAGGGCAGCCACACAAGATGCTGGGCTAATTCAAAGCACTGAACAAAACAGACCCAGACAACAGGCTGGCGTTCTATTCCATCATTCTGTTTTGAACCCAGCTGTTTTTATGGCAAAAGACCATTAACCTTTGGCTCCAGTGCCAACACAGGAAATTCTTACAAGGCTTTCAGAATCCAGGTAGCATTTGACAAGCCCTCTGTAATGTGAATTTAATGTCAGGCAACAGCAGGCTCTCTCTCTCTCCTCTAAGCTAACCTTTGATTTCATTGATTAAGAATCTAATCCATGAATCTGTGTTTTCACAAGTGTGAAAATCCTGTAGTTACATTATCCAGTTCAGTGGGGCTTGTCCTCCTAGACACTTGGGTGCTTTGAGAATAATATCTGCCTACCAAATCCTGAAGAACTGAAATAAGCATGTTGTCATCTGTGAAGCATGAAAGGTCATGGGGCAAAAAAGAAGAAAACCACATCAACGGGTAGGCTTAACCTTATCAGACTTCCTCACATGAGAACAACCATCTTGTGAGACATGGGTGGGAGCTGCTGTCATACCTGCAAAAGTGCTCTGCTTTACTTCAGGACAGTGTCAGTTCTGCTGATGCCACTGAAGCTAGGGAAGTTTTTGTCTCTGGAAGGAGAGATGGCTGTCTGCAAGAATTCACTGTCCTTCTGTAGGAAAACCCCAAGCAGCCGTCACTGTTCTACCTTTGAGGAAAGATGTGCAAAGCTTGGGAAGGTAGTGGGGGTGCTGGCCAAGAGTTCATTCCTCCATGTGGAAAAGTAGCTCGAGTGACATGGAGTTCCAGAATAAATATCAATTAGACCTTCTTTTAGACCAGACCACACTGCAGCCTGTTCTGCCTACAGTTCTCTCATCTGTGATCAGCACACTTCTGAATACTGTGATAGAGCCAGGTCCCTAAATCAGCTAGTTCTTCATGCCTGCTAGGTCAAGTAGGTCAGTCTTGCTTCTGGGCTTGGCCAAACATTTGCCTATGAAAGCATCCCCTTCAGAACAGGACTTCAGCCCTGTTCCTGCTTTCTTGTCTTCGAGGTGAAGACAAAGCATTGTTCTGGCAGCAAGAGCTCTGTAATGGGTCTAGTGTCATACACACACGTTTACACAAGGCATTCAGAAAACAGAATTGGAAAGGCCCAGACCACTCCTCAGCCTGCTGTGGGCACAACCTCAACTCCTGGTTGCCCAAGGAGCAGGAGATCCACACAGCTGCCCTTGTAGCTCCTTGCTTTTGCTGTCTGGAAACAGATATTCAAGAACAGTAGCGCAGTTCAGAAATTTTGAAATGGTGAGAGATTCTTATATTGGCTGATTTAAGTGCAGTGCTTCGTGTTGTAGAGCTTACTGCGAAATAGATTTATTTGAACAATGGTGACCCCTTCATACGGTTTTCCGGTTGGCCTAGTATAGCTGTACAAGGAAAAAAGCATCATGGAGATTTTACCGCTTTTTTCTTCTGCCTTTTCACACAGACTTGTCCTGTAAAATACTGGGCTGAGACCAGGCAGCAATGGCATTTTGACCTCAAGTGGGATGTCCAGCAGCTGTGTATATCATCCTCTTAATTGCTGTCGTCTTTGTCCGAGCTAGATGCTCATGGGAGTTGTGTGAGATCTTAATAATCCCCTTGTGCGGCAGTTACTGTAAATGATCTTTAAAGACTTCAAGCAGAGGAAGATAAATAGGGGAGTACTCATAAGCTGGATTCTGCTTCATTACCATACAGCTCTACTTCTTAAACCAAATGCTGTACTTTCATACCATCACTCCCATCTGCTTAGTTGTAATCTGTAATGCAGAAAAGAGGGCCAGCATGAAGAGCCTTGCCAGCAGTTCAAGGGAGATGATCTTTCTCCTTTCCTCAGTACCGATGAGGATGAGGCCACACCTCTGTGGCCTCATCAGTGTGCAGTGCTGGCTTCCCCAGTATGAGAGAGACATGGATGTACTGGAGAGAGTCCAGCAAACGGCTGCGCAGATGATGAAGAGCTGGGAGCATCTGACACGTGGGGAGAGCCTGAGAGAGCTGGGGCTGTTCAGCCTGGAGAAGAGGCAGCTAAGGGGGTATCTTACCCATGTGTGTAAATTCCTGACAGGGTAAAGACAACTGATGCACACTCTTCTTGGTGGTATCCAGTGGAAGGACAAGAGGCAATGAGCACAAATGAAATATAGGAAATTCCATTTAAATGTGAGAAAAAGTGGGTTGGCTTTTTTTTTTCCTGTCAGGGTGGTCAAACACTAGAACAGACCCAAGCCTCTGCTCCTTGAAGTGTTCTCTGGTGGGCTCAATTTACCAGAAGTTGTTCTTGCAACAGGGAAAGTGTGTTTTTGCAATGCTTTGCTCACTAGGGTTAGGGATGGATGTCTCAGAGGCAGTGAGCCAGCTGAGGCAGTGCTGTTGCTGCTGTGTATGACCATGTTCATGAAGTGTTGGTGCAGGCAGCAGCTCTGCAGTAGCTGTTGGTACTCTCCACTTGGACAGTGAGCCCAGTAGGGTCCTGCTGGCCCTTGCCAACAACCGTGTCTTGGCTCCTCTCCCTTCCACTGTCTGGGTGTACAGAATACTTGAAGTGATTAGGGAAGGTTTTATCCCTGTCCAGTTCTCTGTGGCAGAAGAAAAAAAAAAAGCCTCTTAAAAAAAAAAAAATTAAGGGGAAATTTAGAGACATGCTGTAGTAGCTGTCCATCTAATTTGTAGTTCTGTATCTGAAAATAGTTAACACCAGGTGTTTGGGAAGCAACATGTCTCTCAGTTTCATTTTCTTCAATCAGATTTTATGACAAGGTATCTTATTTTCCAGGAACTAAACCTTGGGAGAACTTTTATTTGTTGTACTTCAACAAAATACAAAAATCTAGTGGCCACTGGGCCAATATCGTCTCTTTAAGTCTTACAGCTATGCTAAGGACAGTGTGGTATGTCAAAGGAATTCACCATTACTGGTGGTACCTCTTAGTGCTACTTCACTGACCCTTATTGCATGGAGGAGTTTACCCGTGGTCCCTGCAGACCCTTGTATGCTTTTCCAGGAAGGTGAGTGCTGGCGGGAGCTCCCAGGATGCACCAGCAGCCATGGACACTGTGGCTGCTGCAGCTCGCATCTCCAGGAGCTGAGGCAGGTGAACGGAAGGAGCACAGCAGCCCTGGCATGATGTGCAGTAGTGTTTGATCCTGTTGAGTTGAGTGCTCACCCGGATGGTGCCCTTCTGGGAAAGGCGGTGCTTGGACTTGGCATTCCTCCCATCTTTGAGGAGCTGTGCCCATGTAATCCTGGGTAAGTCAGCAGAGGGCAGCCCTTTAAGGGCAAGGACGTTGTAGCCCTGAATTAAGCCTCAGTTTACTGCTGCACAGCTGGAGCATGCTCCCTTCACAGGTGTAGAGAAGCCAACAATAAGTAGCTGCTTATTTACAGCCCCATTGGCAGCTCTAGTGGTAAGTGACACAAGTCAGTAGGCAGGACAGATGGCGCATAGGGAGTAACAGCAGTAGCTGTGAGTCCAAATGCTGCTCTTGCCATATCCAGCCTTGCGTGGTGTTTATAACTGTCCTGGTGCTACAACTGGACTTCTGGGCTCACCAGAAGTGCTGGCTGGCTGCATGTATAACTAAGGAGCAATGTCTGATCAGGTTACCCAAATACATAGTTTTTCCCTTGCTTTGACAGGGGTCATGAGCTACACAAAAGGCATTACTTAAGAAGTTCTTCACTTGTGGAACTGGAGCAGTCTGTGTCTTGGCTTTCTTATCAAGAGTGGTGAATGTGCAGATGTGATTATCAGGCCACTTTTTTTTTTTTATCTTGAAGTATTTAAAATACATGAAAACATCACAGCTATATCTCAAAGGAATTTTCAAGCTGGGAAACTGAAGAGGTAATAGCATTTATAATCTTCTCCCCAGCAAAAAGGCATGTCTGGATCTGGGTTACTGAGTCCTGCAGGTTTGCTGCAGGAACGCAGGCCCCTATCCAATGGAGTGAAGGAGGAATCTCCTGCTTAAGGTTAATCACATAGTTAAGTGTTTTTCTGGGATAGGCCCATTTGCAGGTGATAAAAAGGCCCACAGATAACCACTGAAGGCAGTGCAAAACAGGATTATTGTCTAATTGTATTTAGTGCCTTTTTTTTTTGATGGCTTGTGAGAAATGAAATCCTAAGCCTGCCACTAACCCTTCAACTTGTTTGGGATGTTTTCAGAGCTGGTCCAGGAGTCCCCTATATATGGTTCCAGATCTTATATCAGTGTGAGCTGCGGACTGATAGATGTTAGCCAAAAAAAATTTGATTCTTCCTTAATGTGTCCTCTGTGCTATGGTGTTACTGGTAAGTGGGAAGGATTCCACTATCAGTCTAATACAATGTCTTCTGCAAATTTTGTTTTCTTGTAGCGTGTGCTGTCCACTAGGCCTGGGGAGGAGGTGGCACACAATACCTTCCAGTGTGTTTCCTCACCTGTCACTGCACGCTGGTGCTGCTGCTCACCCTCTGATCAGCCAGGCAGGTGTGGATGCCCCAATGGCTTGGGAAGCAAACCCCAGGTGGTCTGAAGGCTGGAATGGATGTGGTTAAGAATTTAACTTTTTAGAAAGTTGTGTAAAGATGCATATGTCTCCTTTTGCAGTTATCTTGGGTTGCTGTTTTCTCTGGGAACACTAAGATTTCTGGGGTGAAAGGATTGTGTGTAGTATGGCATCATCCTTCCCTTCGTTTCAAATCTCCTCCTTGGCTGCTGGCTGAAGTAACCTGCACAGCTCTTTGCCCACACCCTGATATTGTGGGTTTTCACCATCAACACACATAATGCAAAACACTGAAATTTCCACTGTTTTTCTAGTGTCACGTCATTAATTCCATGCTTGCTGTAAGGATGGTTCAGTTTTTAAAAGTTGATAGTCAAAAGCTGTTACAGGCTGGGAGTTTTGGATCAGCCAGGAGTTCCCTCTTGCCTGTGAACTCCATGTTGTTTCAGCAGATCGTTTTCCTCTCCCTTTTCTCATTTTTGTCCCTTTTCTCCTTTTTCTTATGTTTTATTGAAGTTTCCTTTTGGGTTGGGTGGGTCATAAAGCCTGGCCAGTAGCAGAGCACATTTCTGTTGAATTTGATTCTTTCCTCAGAAAGAGGAATTCCCTGTCTGAACTTGGTGAGTAGAGGGTGACAGACAAAGGAAGTGGGAAGAGCTGCCTGTCCTAAAGACAGTCTCAGCCTACAGCAAAGACTCTTTCTTTCCTCAGAGAATCTGGTGTTCACTGCTGTTCCTGGGCTTCCAATAAATGCATGTGCCTGGGAAAAGGGCAGTCAATCCATCAGCTGTAGCCCATCAGCTGGAGAGCCTGGTGCTCAGGGCTCTTGGTTGAATCTGCTAAAGGCAAAAGAGAAGCTGCAGTTGTGTACATGGGAAGAAAATGGAAGCGATTTCAATGATGCTTATGTTTTGGAAAGGCCTGGGATGAAAATGACATTGGGGACCTCAAGGCTCTAGTCTCAACGAAGAGGTGAAAATGTTAGTACAGTTGAGTCTGTGAGTTCCCTATGGCAGGCTGAATTCAAGAAAGCAGTTTGGTTATCTGAGGCAGTGCAATTCCTCAGCACCTCCAGAATGCCCCTGCATGTTCTTGGGTGGCTTTCTTATGCTGATAAACCATTACTGGCCTTACTTCCCTGTGAAGAAGGAGATGAAACCACAATCCTTGCAACCTTGGGTTTGTCTTGTCACAGTGGTGCGGTGGCTGCTGTTGTCTTGCCTTAGTACTCCTTGTGCCTGAGACTCTTATTCTGATGTTTGGTCTTCCTGAGAGGGAGTCACAGTTTTCTGCATGTTGTTTTCATGTGATGTGTCCTTCCCGTTGCTTCTATTTTCCTTTTGTTTTCATGCTTAGCTCGAAAAAACAGCCTCACTGTTCACTGGTCTTCCATGCCTGCTTAGCTCAGTTGAGTGGGATGCTGATGGGCAGCTGATCACATGCAGCCCCTCGCTGGCACCAAACCAAGCTCATAACCTTAGTAGGAACTTTTTGCTTCTGACTGGATAAACAAGGAGTGGGTGCTCTAGGGATGATTTTATTTCTTGTCAAGTGACCCGTCACAGCGCTATTCTCAACCCCTTGGCAAACACTCTGGTTCTTGGAGATGTTCCTAATGTAGCAGACCGAAGGCAGAAATGGCACTGCCATAAGTGTTGGCCTCTGATCATTTGTGTTGTGCTGGCTTGTGCTCTCCTGCAGTGCCCAGCCTTCTCTGAGGAACCGCAGGGGCCAGGGGCTCTCCCAAGCAGGCAGGACGAATAGGGCTACCCCATTCTGTGACACGCATCGTTGTGTTACCTGTCTTCTCGCAGCCAGGCAAATGAGACTTAATAATTTTACTTACCAGTATAGCCATAGCCCAGTTCATCACAGTGCAGTCACTGGAGCTGTATGGTGTAATGATCTAAAGTCGTTGGTAAAATCCCTGCAAGAATGTGCATGGGTGTGGGGGTAAGGAAGTGAACCTCAGTGCGCTGCAGCTGGAATCATGCGTCACAACATTTTTTTGCTGCTTAATTTAGACAGATTTGGAAAAGCTTTGTGAAAATGCTAATTCTCTGGCTCAAACTCTCATTTTCTTCTGTCCCTCATCTAGTAGATATTTGATAATTAACAGTAAACTTTTAGATTTGTTTTGCCTCTGGTGTAAAAAATCAGAACAGTGTTTAATATGAAATGGTGTCTGCTGCCCCTTCAGTGAACTGCTAAAAAGCAGAACAATAACTGACTTGCATGCTTTGGAAGTCACAAATAACATTTTGAACAGTTTGGATCATAATAGCTGTATTCATTACCCCCTACAGACTGGCTCTCATAATCGAAACAATTTCTCTATATGTTGTGTGACTTACAGCATGCCTATAATTCCAATGAGGTCTTTGTAGATAGTATTTAACCAGCCGTATGGCACAATATGTGGAAGTTCCTTAAGAGTATGACTACATGGCAACTCTGTCCAATTTGGTACCTTGCTGCAAAGACACAGCACACAATGAAGTAAGTAAAAATATTTAAAAGTAAGGCTTTAATGTACAAAACATGAAGGATCGATGGCTCGCTCTACATCTATTATAATTTCAAAATCACCATCCTTAAAAACAGTGCACAATGACAAAGTAACAAGGACTAGGAATTAACTTCAGTCCTGAGGAACCTTCCTTCCGCTGCCTTCCTTCTTGCCTTTGCAGCCGGGCAGGCATGTGGGATCATGGCCTCCATAATCAAAGCGCTTTCCTATAGCAAACCCTGCAGCCTGGAGATGCTCAGTAATAAGATCTTGTCCTGGATCCAGCTTGGCCTTACAGGAGCACGGCTAGTATAGCAGGGGCGCACCTTGGGCAGAGCTGCATGGAGACCGCCGCTCCAAACGGCCTGCTGCCCCGTATGAACCGAGCCGCCTCGGGCTGGTGTTGTGACAAACGTCCGGTAACTTCGGCTAGAGCCTGGCTGCCTTTGCGTGAGCCCCAGCACCAGCGGGCGACCAAACTGCTGCCGCTTCCCTGGAGCCCCGCCGAGGCGAGCATCCCCTGCGGCTGCGGTGGGGCCGGGGAGCACCTCCCCGGCGGCGGGCGCGGTCTGGCAGCGCCAGGCTCTGGCACCGCACCAGCCCGGGGGGCCGCTGGCTGCCTCCCGCAGAGCCCCAGCCCGGGCTTTGTCTGCCGGAGCGGGATGGGTGTGCGGAGATATGCGGGGGGGGGCAGCCGGCCCCGGGGCGGCACCTGCAGCGGGGACAAAGCGGGGCCGGGCCGGGGGCCGGGGCGGGCCGAGCAGGGGCCCTCCCCGTCCCCGCCCCCGGCCCGGCCCCGCCGCGCCCGCCCGCCGGCAGGGAGGCGGCAGCCCGCGGTTCGGCGCGGCCCCGCAGCGCTCGGCGCGGACCATGTCGCCATGTCGGAAGTGAGGAAGTTCACGAAGCGGCTCAGCAAGCCGGGCACGGCCGCCGAGCTGCGGCAGAGCGTCTCGGAGGCGGTGCGCAGCTCCTTCGTCCTGGTGAGCGCGGCGCGGCTCGGGGGAAGCCGCGGGCGGGAGCCCGGCCCGGCCCGGCCCGGCGGTACCTTGGGCAGCTCCCGGCGGGGGGCCGCGGCCGGCCCGCGGTGAGCGGCGGCGGGGCGCTGGGCGGGCAGCGGGGAGGCGCCCGGCAGCGGCCGGGGAGGGGGCAGAGTCGGGCAGGGGTTGCGCGGAGCGGGGGAAGAGGAGGAGGAAGGGGCTGGAGAAGGGGCAGAGCTAGGGCCGGGCCGGGCAGAGCGGGGGATGCGCGGGGCACGGCCGGGCAGGGGCTGGGAAGCGCTGGGCGAGGGATGGGCAGGGCGCGGCTGAGCAAGGCAGGGGATGGGGAAGGGCAGAATCGCCTCGTTGGGTTCCCCTCGGCGTGTGTCGTGTCGCGCCGTCCCGCCCTCCACCCCGCTCGCCACCCGCCGCCACCGTGCCCGTCCGAGCGCGGTTCGGAGGTGTGAGGATCGCCGGGAACCGGCACTTCTGCCGCCCGGGGTTAGGTAGTGCTTGCGTGGTGGGAGCGGGAGTTAAGGAGGATCTGTCCGTGCAGGGCACTGAGCAAACAGGTGACGGAGCTCACCCCGCATAGGGTGCAGGCAACGTAAAACAGGCGAATAAATAGGGCGGGACTGCAGGGCACGGCCTGGCAAGGTGAGAGGGAGGCATGGGCATTGGCGTAAGCCGCGAGTCCGACGTATCCCAGGAATCGCGCTCAAATGTCTGGGACGAAAGTCATGCGCTTTATCAGATGCATTTCATCCCTGCGTGTGGGATGCTGCAGCAGGTTGTCTTTGTTGTGCTCACAGCTGTGCAAACGTGAGCTGCTGTACCCTGGGTGGATGCTGGGGTCACTTCAAAGCTTCCCTGGGCTCTGTTGGATGTATTTCGCTGTTGCTTATTGAATTACTCTAGCGTGTAATCAACTTTGACCTTGACTTTGATGGAAGGTTAGTCAATGGGATATGGAGAAAGTGTGCAGGACAAGTTCAGTGAATAATTCCCATTGGTCCTCTACTGTCAGATTAAATGGCATGTGCTGTTAAATAAATGGAGGAGTTTAAACAATTCTTCTAAAAACAGAGTTTTCTTGTAAATTTACTGATTTCTAAAGCTGAAAAAAGCCATGGAGATGATCCAGTCTGATTTCCTAGTGCAATGGCTTATTGCTTCCTATGTGCAGTTGTTCAGGGATCCTTACGGGCTCCCATGTGATTGTCTGTCTTTCTTTCATCAACAATACATAGGGACAAATGCTTTGTACAAGCTGATGGAACCTCTCATTAAAAATGAAATTGTTTGTATAGGACCTGAAGAGCTTTGGTATCCTACAGGCAAATGGTTACTCGGTGCCTGTGCCAGGTGCCTTCTGTCAGAAAGGGATGGGATGGGTGGGACTGCAGATGAAAATAAGTAAAAACCTTGACAGCAACCCAAAGGAGCCGGCAGAGTCCAGCATCCATCAGCAGCCGCTCTCTTTCTGATCCTGACTACGGTTTCATTCCTCACACCACCCCTGCCAACTTCTCTCTCTTTCTGACAGGCAAATCCCCTTGAGCTGCTGTACTGCTTAGTGTGTTTGCAGCCAAGCTCAGGAGGAGGGTGAGGGCAGGTGTCTCTGACTCCTAG
This sequence comes from Aquila chrysaetos chrysaetos, assembly GCF_900496995.4. Lineage (NCBI taxonomy): Eukaryota > Metazoa > Chordata > Aves > Accipitriformes > Accipitridae > Aquila > Aquila chrysaetos. Next base: position 10,045,242 of record NC_044024.1, on the reverse strand, counting down.
GTCTTGGCAGAGCTTCCCGCTTTCAACAGTTCAGCAGCAAGGGATGAATCCCAGCACTTCTGCATCTCTAGGAAGAGCCATAAGACGCTGCAGCATTCAGAGAGCGGGGAAGGAGGTGGCATAAGCTTATAGGCCTGTCTCAGATGGCATTTCGTCCGCCCTCAGTGATTAAAGGATGAGGTTCATGCTTTCTGGGTTGCTCCAAGGAAAAGGCGGTTCCTCTCCATCTACTAGGTCATCATCCTTGCAAGGAAGGGATGTCTATGTGCAGGTGTGCTGGCTGTCGGGAGGGTGGAGAGGGGCATCCCGGGGAACAATGGTGGGGAGTGGTGGCGAGAGGATGAGACCGAAAACCCTTAGTTTCTGATCCTGCTCCCAAGGTGAGGCTCAGCCTCGGCGCCGATGAGCTGGGCAGCTACAAAGCGTGGCGTGAGCGCATGTCCTACCCGTCTGCCCCCTCCTTGCCACGGGCAGAGTGGGGGAGACCGAAGGCCCCAGCATCAGGTGTGTGCCAGCAGGCTGCAGTCCCAGCTCTGCCTCACCCTGGGGCAGTGCCGAGCTCACCGGTGCCCCTGGGAGGCAGGGGGTGGTTGATGGGTACGTGGGGAGCAGGGGCTGGTGCTTGGTAAGTAGATGGAGCAGGCTGGCAGCGTGCGGTGCGGTGCGGTGTGTCCCAGGGTGCGGGGAGCTGGGGCTTTCTGGCAGTCTGAAGCAGACTGGAATCGCGCTGGGGACCTTGCTTGGCAGGATCCCATCCCCTTCCTGCAGCCTGGATGCAGCAGGTGTTGTTAAGTCAATAAAAGCATGTGAATAGTTTAATACTCCCCAAGCCCCTGGGGATACCCTGCCTGTCCCTCAATGATCCTGTCAGGTACCTTGGCTGTCTGCTTGCCTTGGGGCAATCGTAGCTGAAACCACTGGTATCTGTGGTGGTGAGAATGGATGAGATGAAGGGGTGGGGAGCAGAGCTAGTGCTGCAGGTACCGGAGCATGCAACTTCATCCGCAGGAGGAGCGGGCTCTGTAGGGCTCTTTCAATGCATAGACTGAGCTCGGCATTTTGGGCATTCAAGGCACTCCCTCAAGACAAGACACTGTCTGGAGTAAGAAGCCATTTGTAGTCAGTGAATGAAATACTAGTAAACGAAAACATCTCAGTGAGGAAAGCTTTTAATGTCATGGAAGCGGTCAGCTTGTACGGAGCCATAATTTGTGCGTTAAAGGAGACACATCTCCAGCCAGCAGCGCTGTGCTCCTGCACGGCCAGCCTGAGCAAGTGTGATGTCTGGTATGATGCAGCTCCAAAACTGCCGTTCTGCAGGTGCAGTGAAGCTCATGTCATCTTATTTCTGTTTCTAATTTTCCGTTTACGCTTGTCCAGAGCTAGGAGAATATTTACGCTTCTCTCTGGTTTGCAAAGCTGGAGGGAAGTTGGTGGGAATTTGGTCGGTGACTTCTGGCAGGCCTCTGCTCCTTTGTGCTTGTGAAAGGGAAGCGTAGGATACGGTGGTGGCTGGACATCGGCAGCAAAGGGAGGTTGTCCCTTTCCGAGGTGTCCTGGGGTACCCATGTCCCACCCATTGCCCTTTGGACCAGCTGCTAGGATGCAGCCAGTGCTGCTCCTGTCATGGCATAAGCGGAGCTGTAATCTGGAGCTGTAGCAGTAAAAGTAAGCTTAGGCTGTGGTGGGGAGCTCAGACGCACTTCAGGCCCCGTGGATGGGGAAGGGTGAAGCGCAGCTTTCACTTGGGGCTCTTTTGTTTCCTCTTATAGCGCTGGTGTTCCCGGCGTCCCGGCTGTCCTTCTGGTCTTGCATCACGTTCACAGATGGGCTGTGTAAAGGAGGTCTTGGCGAGGAAAAGGAGTTCAGCGGGAATCCCTTGAAAGCACGCACAGACCTGCGGAGCGGGGTTGGGAGCGCTGAGGGGGCCACAGGCAGCCGGGGCGTGTGGGAACCCTGGTTCTCTCTGTGCACTTTTCTTTGCAAAGCTGTAGGGCAGATTGTATCAATTTCAGCTTTGAATGGTCCCTTATGTACACTACTGATTATAACTTACGGATGGAGTTTTGGCAGAATAACTGACAAACAAGGTCACTGTTTAAATAAACAGACAAATTGCACAAAAGTTGGCAGGTGGGATAAATTACACGCTAAAAGATGAAGGAGAATTTTCAGATTAGGTTAGAGAGAGGAACACTCCAAGCCTAAGTGTGATAACTTAAACCATTCTTAACCAAGAGATCACCTGCAGCTTAAACCTTGGGGCTCCAACAGTAAAGTACTGTGTTAGAAGTGCAACTTCAGAGCCAGAGTGCGAAGTGCTGGTGATACCTGGGAGAGACATCTGGGCTAGACCTCAAGGAGAGCACCCAGGGACCTTTGGCAGTGGATAGACACGGGTGATCTTGGCTCAGACCTTCACTGCGATCTCCCTCCTCCCATCCTCTCCACGCTCAGGATGTTGCTGATTATTAATGGGAAAGTCGTGCAGCGAGGCAGGAGAAACCTGCACCGCGGCGCTGGCCAACACGGGACCTGGGCAGCCACAGGAACGTTGCAGGACGGAGCTCAGGCCTTGCTGGCAGGATGCACACGCGTGCTCTGGTGTGCGGTCCCCTGCTCTGCACCTCTCCGTCACCCCATCTTTGCTTTCCCCCTGAAAGCGCTGCGGGGCATTGTGGAGTAGAGCAGTTTAAGAGCGCGCACGCGTGTGAGTGAGATCTGTAATCTTGGGCCTTGTGGCACTGCCAGGAAAATAGCAAGGACTCTACCTTCTGCCTCAGGACCCGAATCTGCTGCACGTGGTCACTTTTTTCCCTGTGTGGATGTGAGGCCAAGGCTGAGCTGGAGCCTCCCCGCGCCTCCCCTCTCTCTCTGGGAGTGGTGTGCTTGGCAGCGGCTGAGCCCCTGCAAGGAGACAGCTGTGTCTCAAGCCAGTTGCAAGTTTTCCAAAGGTGTCATTCTCTGTGTCATGACAGAGAAATAGAACGTGTGGGAGACATGAGATCAGAGGAGCAAGCACTTGACAAAACCCAGACAATCCATTTTCCCACAGTGCTGCCAAAACTAGTCATCTGGTGGCAATTTTAAGTGTCCCACAATTACTCTGATTTTCTCTAGATCATTTCTGTACAGATTAACTGAAGATACATTTACTGCTTCGCCATACAGATTTACAAAGGATGCAGACCCGCAGCATCTTATCTGAGAAGAAGCAGCTGCAAAGGATTTGCCCACGTTGAGCGTCAGCCAGCTCAGTGGTGCATCCCCGGGCACCCCAAGGCACAGCTTGGTGGCACCCAGGCACACTCACAGCTCTCGGCCACACATACGCCAGCACATGAACTCCCAGCAACTGCAGTGTGGGAGAACCTTTGCCTGCAAACAACTGCATCGATTCTTGCCATAGAGAGGTATTAAAACTGAGTGTCTGCTCTCCTGTGTTACGTGGTGCTGTGGGACGTGCTCCCTGAAACCTCACCGTGAGATGGTGGGCAGCGTGCCAGGAGAAGATGGGTTTTGTTTGATCCTGGCTGGGCTGGGCTTGTATGGGTGGCTCAGTTTCAGGCAGATGCAAAAAGGAGATAAAAAGCTCCTTAACGGTGATATTAAGAAGGTTTTGACTGGAGGCAAAAAGGCATTTTGTTCTTTCTGCGTTTTTTTTTCAGCTTAAACTATATTATTAGTGTCTGAATTTATACTCATGCAGAGGAAATCAGCTTTCTGCATAGAATCCTCTTTTAATAAGCTAAATTCACTTTGATCAATGTGAAGACTGTTTATATGCAGCGTTTGTAGTGATCTTGGTACTCAAGAGAGACACAGAATATATGCATGTTCCCCCTCGGGTGTAGTCAGTATGCTGTGTTTGCATAATTTACATAGAAAAAGAGACGTATATGAGACAAGGGAGGAAATTCTGCCCCTGCTTAAGTGGGTGGGAGTTTTGCTGCCAGTTCAGCCAGGGCAGGTTTTGCCCACTGCGGCGGGGTGCCTCCGGAGTGGGCCACCACAGCTTGCTCGGGTGACTTCTGTGGAAGTGCTTATGGAGAGATTATTGCTCACAGGGGCTTATTCAAGAAAACACTTAAATGCATTCTTAAAACTAATCACATGCTTTCCTGAATTGGGGCTTGTGTAGGGCGCTGAATTTAGCTCAGCACTGGCTGAGTGCCATGGCGTGGCCCTGGGCAGCACGTGCCGTGGAAATGGTCTGGTTTGTTCCCACCTGAGCACACACCGGTTGTGCAGTGGGTGAAGGGAACCATTTTATGGAGAGGAGCAAGGCCCCAAGTACACTGTGTAGCTATTTGGGGCCACTTAGCAAATCTCCGGCATGTCTCCTACCAATACCCAGTCCCGAAGAGATGAAGCAATACTTTCCTCCCCCATGCACACCTGTGCGCTGAGGAATGGGTACTATAGGCTGAGCTGTAGTCAATGCATCCATTTCTTGAGGTTTTTGGAGGCTACGACAAGCTTTTGATGGGCACTAAATCTTATCCTTCCCAAGGCACCATTTAAATATATGTGTCCTCCTGCCCATTATAAGAAAGCTCTAGGAAGAGACCAAAGCATCCAGCCCTTACACTTGCTGGGCAAGGCTGGGAGTGGTTTGTTCTCTGCCAGGGGCAGTGTCATGAAAATGCAGGTGTCCCTGCATTGACAGCATCTGCCCTGACCTGCCACCGTCGATGCAGTGAAACGGCTGGAACAGATGGCTGTTGGTGGTGCCTGCAGCTAATGCCAGCAATGCGGTTGGGGATTTGGTGCAGTCAAAATCCGGTGAGGGGATGGCTCTCGGGCTTTGTTTCAGCCTTTGCCGCTATCTGGAGATACTTGCGGAGACCCCTCCCAGGACCAGGAGCATTTAAACCTAGACTACCTGCTGTAGTGCATATCGTAGCATCCTTTTATATATGCAGCTTGGTGGCTCTTATAGCATTTCACTTAGCCCTTTCCACCCTGATTTATTATTTCTAATGATGCAAAATTACACAAAGCTTTTGACATTTCTGTGGCCTGAGAATGCAAGTCACAGTCACACACAGTAGCTGAACAGCAGCCAGGCTTGGGGCACACGTGTGCTTTAGCTTCCCTGGTTAATTGGCCTCCTCATTCCTGTTCTGTCCAAGGAAGAAAAGGGTAGTTTCATATGCCTTTGTGGGCATTGCTGTCATCTCAGAAATGCTGGAGTATGTTTCCCTGCCACCAGCTCCCTCCATCTCTTTCATTCCCTTAAAAAGTACAAATCAAAGCTCTGCCTTGCTGGCTCCCCTTTCCTTCAGCACAGCCCTGACTTATCTTTACAGCTTTTCCCTGCCTCCTGCTGCTTCTCTAATGGGGTCGGCTCTGCTCGTTCCTGACCCCCGTCTCACCCCTCTCTCTTTTCTTGCTGAAATGCAATTTTCTCTCTCCCCTATTAATATCTCCTGCCACGGGGCTGTCCCTGGGGAGCGGTTGCGGCTGGAAGAAGACCCTGCCTGTTTCAGTCCAGAGCGCTCCCTGCTCCCTCATCCTGCTCCTGGCCCCGTGCTGGGTGACAACCTCGCTGCAGCCCGGCCGCTCTGTCCCCAGAGTGGGGACACTGCACGGGTGCAGCCAGAAAGATGACATCTCCCCTGTGCAGTATTAGGACCTGGTCACGTCAAAGCGCCGTACGTTGCTTTCTGTAACAGCCATATATATATATATATATATATATATAACTGTACTTGGGTAGTGGTCAGGAGCCTGGGATGTGGGTTGGAGCTGCACTGCAGTGTCTGTGCGTGGAGCAGGGCACATCTCCCAGCAGGTCTGGAGCAAGCCACGGCTCAGGATGGCGACTGGCTCCGTGCCTGCCAGGGCTCTGCCAGCCTGCCAAACCCGCGGCTCTGCGGCTCGGCCCTTGTGGACACGGGCTTAGCTGGAGCGGGGGGACTCCAGGGAAGCGTTGTGCCAGCAGGAAAGGGGTGGAGGGGCCGGGTTTTTGGTAGATGCAGGTAGGAAAGGCACGGTCAGGAGAGGAGAAAGGAGCCTCCATCTCCTGGAGGGAGATGATGGTACTGGCTGGGGCAGGCAGAATGCTCACAAAGCTGGTTTTCAGGGAGGCAAACCCAGCTGCCAACAGACAGCGCGCTTTCCGTGGCAGTTTGGGGCTCGAGGAAAGTTGCACTGGACTCAGACAGGTTTCCCTCGCAGTTCTGCCTTTTCTTCTGTGCCTGGGGAGCCCTAAGCACTCCCTTGTCCCTTTGCATAAAGCTGGAGCTTGCGTGGATGTCTTCATCTGGGGGAACCTTTGAGGTGCTTCTGTCAACAACGGCATTTTGACCGCGGGTGGGGTGAAGCATTGCAGAGCCCATCCGTTGCAGAGCCTGTCCACAGGCCCTCCTGCATTTGCTGGGAAGAAAAGAGTTTAACTTTGCAGCCGCTGCAGCCATCTGCACCAGTGCCCGACGCCTGCAGCCCGAAGATGGAGCGTAGATGTGGGCTGCGACAAAACAACTTCCTGGGCTGGTTAAACCACCACTGACATCTCTGGGGTTTGACTTCACTGCTGGGGGTGTTCACTGTATTGCTAAGGCAACCCAAAACCGTCTTGCGACTTCCTGCTCCGTATTTCCCTGGCAGCGTTGCTCTCTGGGCTTGGGCAAGTCGCTTCACCGTTGCCCGGCTCTGTTTGTGCCCCAGCGAAGCCAAGGAGCGTTTCGCCTGCCCGCCTTCGGGGAGTGGCTGCGCAGTTGGCTTGGCACACGCACAAGTGGTTTCTTGAGTGAAAAACAAGAGTTTTTAAGAGCAGGCAGGAAAGGGAGGAGTTCTGCTTATGTGCAATTAATTGCTTTAAGATGTTCTGAAGCTGGCTATTCTGGAACTGGATGCTAAATATAAAACTGATGCTACATAAATAAATGATGAAATACCAGTGACATCTGAAAAGCGCTTTGGGATGCTCCAGTTAAGAACTGACATAAATAACATGTATTATTGTCATTGTAATTACTATTTTCCATTTTTAGCATGCCTGTGCTTACAGAATGTTTTGAGAAGTCATATCCAGCAGAAATTCAGCTGTCCCATAGAAACCAGTACCCTTTTGCCAATTTCTATTAATGCTATTATTTTCAGAGGAGAAAATCAAAGCTGTGCCATGTTTTCATCTCTCTCATGCTCTGCGGCAGATGCTCAGCTGGATGCAGGTGCAGCTCTGCTGATGTAGAGCTATGCTGATCTCTCCCTCTGCTCCTCGTGCAGAAGGGCTGGATTTGAGCAGGGAGGGACGTGCGGGGCTTCAGGTGGTGTGTCTGGGGACTGGAGATGCCATGGCAGTCTGTACTGAGCTGTCACTGGTGTCTCTCACACAGAAGCATTCGGTGATCCTGAGGAAGGTCAGGGCACAGGGGACAAGGGTACTGAAAGCAATCTCAAATGCTTGCCCTAATTCACTGCCCTGTGCAGGAGCGGTGCTGGATCACCTCAAGTGTGTGCTTATGCCAGAGATGGGCCATGCCCCCAGCTACCGCTCGCCTCTGACGGTGCTTTTCCTATTGACTCTGCACTTATTCAGGGCACCATTTTCAGAGGTGATGTGTGAAGGTGAAGTGCATGTGGGCTGAAGCGGCAGCACTGCCTGGCAGCCTGGGCCGCTCACAGGTTGGCAGTAAACTCTCACTGCTTCATTGCAATGCAGCTTCTTTCTGACGGCTGTTTCCTTTGCTTAAGTGATTTTGCAAGAATCTCAAGCTTTTAGGAAAAAACAGCCTTCCTGGCCTTCATGGCTGCAGAACTGAGTTTCAAAATGTGATCTGCTAAAGGCTGTGAAGTGTGGAGTCCACTTTTAAGTAAATGGAAGGGAAGAGCCATACGCTGATTATCCTGACTTCCTGTAATTTCTAAGCCAATTTGAAGACATTTCAAGGCCTGAATTAGTTTTATTTGCCAGGCCTGATAATGACAGGTAAATGTTTGTATGTCTACACTGACATCAACTTTTGGACTGTTTCTTCAAGCCTTCTCCAAGCTGGTGTCTTGCATTGATGCTACACCACTCTCGGAGACAGTGCTGATAACTGCAAACACTTGCTTTGTCACTAGAGAATTGGGAGGAGACATACAAGTAACAAAATACCCCGAACCCAGTCTGGGTTCGTAGTGCTCAGGTGAGGTTTTGCTGCCACGCAGGGCCATCGATGCAGGAGGAGAGAGGTGTGGGTCAGTGAGATGCTTTTTGCACAGGACTTGAGTGGGGTGGAGGGAAGGAAGCACAGGAGAGGAGGCAGGCTCTTGCTCTGCGCTTTCAGATGGAAAGCATGAGTCATTTCCACTGCAAGCGTTTTCTTGCAGGGTGCCAGGACTGTGCACCCATCCTCCTCTTCCCGGCCACATGCCTTTTTATTTCTCTGAGAGCTCCTGTCAGATGCAGCCATCTCCATTTAATGCAGAGCAGGGGTCACGAGGGGTACAGCAGCCTTGTGCTGTCTGTGCTGTGTTTCAGAGCTGGAATGTGGCACAGACTGGCATATAACTCCTGTATGGAGGTGGGAGTGCAGGGACTCTCACCCAGACCCCTGTCTAATAAGACCCCTAGAACTGATGCACTTGCAGCTGTGTCTACTGCTGTCCAGCCGTTGGGTTCCCTTTGCCCCGTGTACCCATTTCTGGGTGTAAAAGAGACAAAGCGAGTCCTGCAGCTTGCTGTGGGGGTGCTGGGGACTGGGGAAGGGAAAGCCTGCTTGCCTGGACCGCAGCTGGGGAAACATTTGTTTCCAGGGTATAGGATGAGTACTGCAGGGGAAAAAGGAGGTGCTGGGTTACACTGCTGAAGGCATCACTTAACAACTTCTCGGGGACCCCACACTGACCAAGGAAGGATCTCTGTGCTGCTGGGAGAGGAGAGCCCTCGGAGGGCCGGCGTGCCACAGATCTGCTCCCATGTGTTGGTCTGGCCCGTGCAAGCCTGTGTCCTGCTTTCCTCTTTCTGGGCCACAGAGCATCCACGTGCATCCACATGCTGTGAGCATCCATGCAAGGCAGTGCTTCCAGCTTCACTCTGGGATGCAGGATTTGGGTGAGCCGGGAGTGGGGTGCGGGAGAGGCTGCCCTGCAGCAGGCAGTGCCTGCTGGGCAGGCTGGGGCTCTGGGAGCATCGCACTGGAGCTGTCAGCAGTGTTTTGGAGGTTGCTCACCCGCTGCCCGCGGGAGGGCTGTGCAGAGCGTTGCTCTGAGCCGTGTTGGCACGCAATCCCTCCCTGTCAGGGCCCTTCTCCTCACCTCATCCCTCTTCCCTTCCTGGTTGCCCGTGGGGCTCCTCTCTCCTGTCTGCAGTGCACACCCTCTCCACCATCCACTCTTGGCCTCCCTGTCCCCATCTGCTGCCTTTCGCAGCTACAGAGCCCCAGCCTTTGCACAAGCCTCTGCGCTCACCTACCTCCAGCGTGGCCCCATCCCCAGGTGAGCAAAACCTGCATCCCCCATCCCAGCTGCCCTGCACCACCTTGGACCAGCTCCTGACACCCCTTCCCTCTCCCTGCTTCCCCTGCTCCTCCTCCTCCTCCTCCTCGGGAGGTTTTCCTCCCTTGGCATTTCACAAAGTGCTCAGTGTGTTTGTATGTCCGTCTTACAACCCGTCTCTCTCCCCTGTCCCAGGTGTAGACATTTCCCCTGTGGTCTCAAGCTCAGCATTTTTGTGCCTTCAGCACAGCCAGGATTCCTGTCTGGGCATTCCTCTTGTATTTTTAAACTTCCTTCTCTCTGGCCAGTGTAAAAATAGTTTTGGCCTGCTCATACCCAGCTTTATTGACTATTTTTCATCCTTGTGGTTTTACCATAGCCCATCTCTGCGCATCTTGCCCTGGGCCTTGCTGTTACATCCAGCTGAGTGCTGGGTTTGCAGCAGGCTCATGGGCACAAGCTCCCCATCACCTGGTGAGAGCCGCTTCATTCCCTCCCTTCTAATTGCCGCCCAAAATGTGGCTTTGCTGAGAAGCCCACAGACCTCTTGGCAGCGGCAAGGCTGCGTTGTGTTGTGACTGCTGCTATGTGTGCTGACTCACACTGTCTCCCTGTTTGTCCTTTCCCCCCCCATTTCTGTTTCCACCTCTTCCCTCTCTCCTGTGCTTTTGAATGTAAAGTCTTTGGGCTGCAGGCTTTATTCTGGCTTTGCACAGGGTTAAGGCAGTTCCAGGCACTGGATAGCCAAGCTCACGTTTCCCACTTTTCATTGTTCTTTCTCATGCCCAGGTTCCTGGAATGATGAATTATGTGTGAATCTCAGCTTTTTTAAATGAAGCTCTGTAGCCTTTCTGCAAGCTTGAGTTAGAGCATGTAAATGGGATCAGATGGTAGTGCAGAAAAAGTGAGGAATTACAGATGTTCTATTTAAAAAAAAAAAAGCTCTTAAAGACTACACAATTTGAGAGAGCCCTGACCTGAGATCTTTGAAACCCTGGTGTTGGAAAAGCTTTTCTATGGATAGAAATTCCTCTGTTCCATGTGCCTATACAGTTTGCCAAGTGGATTTTCTCATTTCCCAATTAAATTCTCCCATGTACTGTCAGGTTTCATGAGCAAAATAAAAAATGGGGGGTTTTGTCCACTGTCTGCAAGGTATCCTCGCATTTCCAGATCATGCATTGCAGCGCGAAGTGGTCCCTCTCTGCCCTGGGCTGTTGCCAGTCTCAGAAGTGATGTGACTGTGACTAGTATGTCCAAAGGGTAGTTGTACGCTTCTGGTTTTTTCCCCCCTTTAGCTTTTAGTCAATTCCCCAGATTGACTTTGCTTCCTATTTTCTGTGTATTTCACCTACTTGGCCCTTTGGGTTTTGTTTTAAAATTTGGGCTTTGCTAGGCTTTCCACGTAAGTGCATTATAGCATTGCAACAGATGAGGCTGTAAAATTCTCGCTAAATTTTGGGGAACAGTTGTACAGTCTGAGACAATACATTTATATGTACATGTGGTCCGTGCTATTTCCTCTTCTCTCTTTAGCTGCTGTAAAGAACCATCCCTTTTAATATATGGATCACTTGTGTCTCTCTAGCTGCTTTGTGAGTGTGGATGCATGCACTGGGTAGAGCTTCATTTCTGAGGAAGTGAGAAAACACCGTGTCCCGGGTGCTGCCGAACCCGCAAGTTTTTTTTTCAGTCGAAGACACAGAGGAAGCGCTGCAGGGCTGGCTGCGTCGGGCAGAGATGAAGCAGCGTGTGTGCGTGTGTGCGCTGGCCGTTAGCGCTGTGAGAAGCGAAAGTCGAGCATGGTGCAGCTCTTGCGCTGGGCTGGGGGTTGCTCTGGGCTTGGCTTCCGCCGTGCAATGGGAAACTTGCGCTGGCAGCCGACATGGGGCTCGTGTCAACGCAAAGGGATGAGCAAATGGGTTAAAGCAGAGCCAAACCAGCCAGGGTTGCCATTTTCTTCCCTGGATGTTGTTTTAAATGAGAGTCAGCCTGAAAGGACTGAAAACACAAAGGCTTTCTGACAGTTTTCCTTTGGCCACTGTTTTAAAAAAATCCTCGAATGAAACATTTTCCCTTCACTTTCTGTACATTCACATCACTTGGATTATACCTGTTGTAATTCGGGGAGAAAAAGATTTCAGGAAAACATTAATCATATAATAAAAACATTGGCACATTTGTATTGTATACAAACGCAGGACACTAGAAGACAGGTAGCTACTGTTTTTCAGGCAATAAAAGTTTAAAATAGAAATGGCCTTTCCTGTACTTCCCCACATGAATATCTCCAGCTGTCATTGTGAACCTTTGTTTATAAAGCAAATATAAGGAATTTTTTAGGCTTCGCATATGGATACAGAAAGGAGACAATTTAATCTGACTTCTTAAGATTCCCCCCCTCTTGGTTAATGGGTAATTCCCTTGCTAAACCATTTCCTTGAAACTGTGGTGGTTTCTATCCAGTGGGGGTTTGCGCTCGGGCTGGCAGAGGGCAGCAGGACAAGCAGGGCACTGAGGATGAGGACCTTTACTTGGGGTTTTCCTTATGCCGGGCTCTTTGTGCTTGCGCTTGGCCAAAGGCAGAGCCTTGCGTTGGTGTTTGTGGGCATGTTTCTGTTGAAGTCATTTCATTGAATTTCCTGTTAAAATGCCAGCTGACTTGCTTGCTGGTGGAGAGAGTCAATACTCAAATAGATAGGCTGTCGTTTTGCCTGTGCTCAGGGGAGCAGCCGTCTCAGGGCAGAAGCAGAAGGACAGAGTGCAACGTGGTTTTGGGAACAGGCTGGTGTGCGGGGCTTGAACCAGTGGGGTTTTTTAAGAGAGGTGAGTGGGCTCATCTGGGAGGGTACACTGCTCTCCTGTTATCTTTTGATTTAAATGGTGTTTATGTTTTTCCACTATGAGGTCTTTCGCACAGGTCATGATTTTTATCCCAGTGCATTGGGCCGCAGTATTTTGGGCTAGGAGCTGCTGCCAAGTGTGCTTGGGGTGCTGCGAGCGCAGGGGCCACGGGAGAAGGCAGCTCACCCCAACCTGCCCACACTGCTCTTGCGCAAAAGGTCAGAGGAACCTGAGGAGCATCACAGTGCACCCGTCTGCCTGCCCTGGGTGAATAGCTGCTCCATGTATGCCAGAGAACAGTGCTTTGGCAGCACTGCATGTTTTTTCCTGCAGAAATGGGTTGGTTTTGTTGCTGGACTGGCAGCATTTCTTTGCAGTTGGATATTGGCTTTCCCTGTGGAGGAATTTGTGGTTTCTAAGACTCTAATTACTTTAGTCTAATAGTTTTTCCTGTGCTTTCGTAATGACTTTGGTGGGTGCCATCTGCTGTTGTGACAGCACTGGGCAGTGCGAGGCTGAGCCCTGGATGCCGGGAGGTGTGTGCTTTAACCAAGCTCGTCAGAAAAACTAAGAATTTGAAACCTGATTTTCAGGGCTTAAAGCTTTACCTCCAGCCCTGTTGGGACACTGGGCACTAGGGTGGGCCAAAGGGTGAAAAATACTGTGATGGCTCCCTCCTTACTCCGCAGGTCTGTTTGCAGAGGCGTGGGCTTGTCTGGCCCCACTGGGCAGCCAGCACAGTTTGGGATGGATGGAGAAGTCTGTGTTTCCTCGATGGCAGGCAGGGGACAGGCCACATCCTTTCACAAGCAGCTGCTTTGCTTGCAAACAGCTTGACCTACCTCTTTTGGCTTCACTTTAGAGATATTGCCGTGGTTCGTGTTGTGGCCTGTGACAGCCTGGCTGCATCGTGCCGGGTGCGAGCACGGCCGGCGTAACGCCGTGCTGCAGGTGACAGAGGGCTGCTGAAACAGGGAAATCCCACAGCTTGGGTAAGGAGAGCTCTAGGGACTGCATTTCGAACAGCTTCAGAGGAGAAATGCCTGTCTGTGGGTGCTGCAAAGCCCATGTGGGTGACAGCCCTCTGCAGCCCTGCAGGCGCACATCCATCACCTCCTGGAGCTCCCTGGGTCGTTGGCCGTGTGTCCCAGGACTCAGCATGGGATACAGATCACGGCACCAGCCTGCACAACGCTTTTTGTCCAATATCGCTAAATCCACAAGAGTGGAAAGGCTGTGGTGAGTTATTTTAAGGAGCTTTTTCATATCTGTGGTGGGCAGTGCTGTATGGGTTTTGAAGCCTCTCATGTGAGGATGTGGGATCCTTTTCAGTCCTTACCCTTTAATTGTCATCAAATCTCATGAGGGTCACTGCCAGGACTTTGTCTTGCTGGTCATCAGAGATGTCAAAGCTAGAAAAGAAATGTTATCAAGAACCCAACTTTTTAAAAGAACGACTTTAGAAACAGAGTCCCAGTTTCAGGACCATGCTGCAAAATAAAAAAGGACTAAAAATGTTGTGTAATTGGACGGCCTGAGTTCTGCATACCCAAAGCCACTATTTAATGCCATAGCCGTGTAAAAGGCTCTTAGAGTGAATCTAATTTACTGTTACAGCTGCTGCTGGGGCAAGGTGAGACGGGGAGTTGGTGTAAGCAGTGCTCGGGCTCATGGCACTGCTTTAACCAGCTTACGCTGCTGAGTTTTGCTGGGATTGCTGCAGTGATTAGCAGTGAGAAAAGTAAGTTGGACAGGTCGGCAGAGAGCCGTACACCTGGTCTGTAGGGTCCTGCCTGGTCTCGTGGGGTGGCCAAGCTTTGGGGATGCCTGGCCCCAGACCTGCGAATGGGAGAGCAGCTCATGAACGTCCTGTTAATTCACATTAATTTGCAAAGCTTGGTGAATTTTCAGAAGCGCGTAATGTTATCCTGAAATAACACCAGTGTTTCATATGATTAACCAAATTCAATTAAGCATTTAAAGAGCATGAGACTAACTGAGAGAAAATGGGTTCCTTTTCTCCATCTACCTGTTGGGTTTTTGGGACTTCTGTTTTTCAGATGATCTCTCATTTTTTTTTTATGAGAGTCTCGGGTCCTGGAGCTCCACGTGCAGCGAGTCTGGCAGCACGCAACACTGGGGCTGGCAATGTTCGCTACCCCATGCCCCAAATCCCCCATGGCTGGGGGAGCCGAGCAGCAGCACCCGGCCACTCTGACACCCAGTGTGGGCTCTCTGCCGAGTGACCTGTGTCTTTCCCACCGGTAATTTGGTGGGCTTCTCCTGCGACGGCTGCAGTGCTTCTGCTGGTGCTAACATGGCGCTGAGGCTTCCAAGGTTTCTTTCAGGATAGTGCAAGCAGGGAAGCAAAGTTTCCAGAGGGCAATTAAGTGGGAACCATTTCAGATACCTGAGCTAATCCATGCTGGATTCCTGCAGCGTGGAAGAGACATTTTGAATGCAAAACTGTCTGGGGCAGGAGGTATATTTTCCCCAGCCAAGAGTAAGAGTTCTTTGTGGACAGCCAGAAGCACGGCAGAGCGGGTGCTTGGTGAAAGGCTGTGCAGAAATTGCTCTGCCCAGAGGCTTGCGTGGGACCCAGGCGTCGCTTACATTAGCAAAATGGGCCTTAATTGCACAGAGGCTCTGTGCTGTCCTCCATCAGAGAGATGCTGGGATGTCGTTCTGCTGCTGGGATGCGGTCCTGGGAAACACGACATGAAAGGTACCCGCCTTGCATTTCTGAAGTGCTGTGGGGAAAAGCTTTCATCTCAGTTTTGCTTTCTGAACGTATTAAAAGCTCACCTGTCGTGCACCTGGGACAGAGGAATGGCCTCTGCTCAGTGGGGATGTTCCTTTGGGTGAGAAAAGCCAGAGGCAGCCTAAGAGAGATGGCTGCCTTCGCTGCTCCAGCCCAGAGGACCATCCAGGTTTGCTACAGACTCTGGATTTTTATTGTTTTTACCATGTACCAGAGTATGGCAAAAAAAGAAAGAAATTTTTTTCTGCAATTCTTTGATTTTTTTTTAAAGGTGCTGGTGTCTGAAAAGATACCACCATACAAAGATTTTCTGCAACATTTCAGAAAAAGATTAAAACAAGATTAAAATATGACCATCCCCAAACAGCTCCTGCCTGGGGCCGTTACCCCCTTGCGTGATGACTGCCTCCCCAAAGTCCCAGCACCAGCTCCACTTCAATGCAGGAGATGCTCAGTTGTCATTAAAGCAAAACCCTGGCTCACCTTTGCTGCAAAGGGCTGGAAGACATTACTTAATGCATCCCAGAGACTCAGGAGCCAAAGGCACAGCACAGAAACCTATGGCTATGATTGGCTCTGATTGGTTTTGGAAGAGCAATGTTGATTTCTTGGCTTATCTCACGTCACAGGCAATATTGAGCTGTTTGGATGCTTGGTGGTGTGGCTGTTTACCCACTGGTGTTATATGATGCTGAGCTTTTGGTCCTCATTTTGGACTCATTTTCTTAGGCTGCAGGTTTTGCTGTCTTCAGCAAGAGACCTCGTAGCGATCTCATTTTTAACTCAGGGCTATGTGAACAGTTCATCCCAGCAAACCCATTCAGCTGGGGGGGTAAATATTGCTGCCAATGGGGAAGCATCCGATGTTCCTCTTCCAAGGGAGGAGAGCCCAAACACACCATCCTACAAGGGTGTTTTCACCAGAGGCACGTGCCATCCTGGCATCACGCAGCTGCTAGAGGAGTTTGATAAACACTGTCCATGACATGGCCAGGCATCAAGATTTTGGTCAAGATTCAAAACAAGGCAAAGCTGATTTATCAGAATTTGCTTCCCGTTTTATTGTGACCATTCACATACAGAGTCATGGGTTTGCTTTTGGTGTGAAGTTTAATTTTCACAACTGCAGTGCTAAGTGCCTGACTCTTGCTTATGAAATCTGAAGTCTAGGGCTGGGCAGCTGAAATGACATTTGCCTACTTCAGAAGTTGCCCTTGTGTTTTTCTCACATTTTTTTAAGTTCTGTTTTCTGGCCTTGTAACACGGACAAAAGTAATGCAGTAGCAAATGTAATGGCGTTCTCCTAATAGTTTTTACTTGTGACTCCAGGGATTTTGGAGAAGTTCCTCTTGCTTCCCAGAAATGTAAGTGAGAGCAAAACCAGGCCCCAGATTTTTCCAGCCATCGTCTCTGGCTGAGGTGTGATTTATGGAGAGGGCTTTCCTGCCTTTCTAGAGGGATGCTGCTCTTCATTCCACGGCGTGAGATTCCTGCTCTGGAGGTCATAGCAGATGGCTTGCTCTCATCTCGCCAGCGGCACGTTTCCAGAGAGAGCACGACTCTCATCAGCTCCTCTCGCAAACCCAGCTTTGAGCTGAGCAGAGCCACTGTAGGAGGCCTTATTTCTTCTGAGCTGGACGGATGAGCTGCTCAAACATAAATATGCTGAAGCTTGCAGCTGTTAAAGCTGTGGCTTGTCCAGGAGGATTTCTTGCTCCATTAAGAAATTGGAGACTGTGCTTAGACCAGAGCAGCACAGTGCTTTGTTTCTTCCCGCAGCTTATTACCAGGCACAAATAACTTAACCCCTCATTTCCCTCTCTGCAAAACATGCACATTGGTGGTTACCTGCATCACATGAGTATGAGATTGCTGAATTAACGAGCGGTCCATTGGTAACACAGTTTGAAATTGTCAGGCTAAATTAAGCATAAGATGTTAGTTACTGGTTATTTTATATATTATATATATGTAAATGTTTTCATCTTCTGTTTTTCCTGCAGGAAAAAACCAAAGTGGTTGAACCCTTGGACTACGAGAACGTGATCCTTCAACGCAAAGTGCAGATCTACAGTGATCCCCTCCGGGACCTGCTGATATTTCCAATCGAAGATGTATCTGTGAGTTTGTGCTGGCTGTTTCTCATGTTTGTGGCTCACTAATCTCCAGTCCTGCTTACCTTGGAAAGTTGCCACTGTTAACCACATGTTAATTTTGGCTGCATTTCTGACACAAAAAACCAAAATGACACACTGGCGATTTGGGCCCACCACATTTATTTAAAGTAAGGATCAAGCCCTGAAGACCCAGGTTGCACTGAAAACGTGTTCTCCTTTTTGCCACAGATCTCAGTCATCGGTCGACAGAGAAGGACTGTCCAGTCGACGGTGCCAGAAGACGCTCTAAAGAAAGCTCAGAGTCTCTTTGTCAAAGAGGTGGGGGCAAAAGTCCACGCAACGCCTGCCTTCAGCACTTTCTCCCTTAGGCAAGATGCTCTACCATAGCTCCTCGTCTGTGAGGTTGCAGATCACTTAATTTTTCCTGTGTGGGAACCACCGGTCACTGGCAGGCTGGCTGCACGAGATAGTTCTCGCACGTGCCTCTTGTGCGATGCTTCTTTCCAGTGGGTTTTGTACGCAGACGTGGTGTGTGGCTTTGCGCCGCCTGCCTGAGCTGCAAGGTGTGGGCGTGCAGCAGGGCAAGGGCTGGCCTACACGGCCTCCCCAGAGCATCCGGAGTGCCACGCGTTTGTTCTGTAAAGTGCCGCACTCTAGGACCATTCCCTCCAAGTGCAGTGGAACTAAATGCCAAGCGATGGTCAATGATAAGTTAGAGGCACTACATTTCCGAGGGCAGAAAATTGGTGTTTTCTGGAAAACAGTCCCCTCCCAAATCACTACTCCTTTTGTAAAGCCTTGGAGCGATGAAAATACAAAGTTAGTAGCTGTGTGGCAGGCCAGATGCTGTGTGATTTTGCCTCTGTGATGAAAAGGTTCCTTATGAAATTCTGTATTGCGACGCAAAACAAGTGAAGCAGCTCGTTCAGACCCTTTCCACTTGTGCTTACCTCACCCAACAGTCTGTAACCTTTCAGACTTGTGCATGGTTTTGTTTTGCTTGGTGTAGCTTTCAAAGAGCTGTATTGTTTTCCTTTCAGTGCATTAAAACCTACAGCTCAGACTGGCACGTGGTGAACTACAAGTATGAGGAATACTCAGGAGACTTTCGGATGTTGCCATGGTAAGTGTCGCGCTCCCTTGGAATACTAATGCATGGTCACAGGACTGGGGTTTGAGCAGGGTTAGGAGAAACAGTCTGCCCTTCTTCCTGATGCCTGTCCCACAAGCAGCCTCCCCTCCAGAGGTATGTCACTGAAGGTTAGAGAGCCAGAGGTTCATGTTATCATGCCATCGTCACTCAGCTCTGTCAGGGAGATGCTGACAATATTGCCAGCATAGGTCGTTTCTTCACATCCTGCCCACCAGCGTGCAAACGGCCCCCTCCATCCAGGACGAGGACAGACTACAGTCTGGGCACCTGGCAGGATAAATAGTGTTGGCAGTGTCTGCTCGTCTCAAATTGGGAGCCTCGTTGTCCCCCTGGGCTGATGTTCTCTGCGTGCTTGATACAGCGTTCCCGTGCTGAGCAGATCCTCTTTGTGCCCCTTGTTCACTGGGCTGTTGTTTTACACCTCCAATCCGGTGGTGTAGTATCGCTACTAATGCTGGCAGTGCTGGAGAGTTATGTGCTCTGAAATGCTGGCTTGTGCCAGTGATTCCAGCCCCAGAGCTAATCAGGTTTTTCAGACAGGCGTATACATCTCGGATTTCTGCTGGATTGTTATTTTCTCAGTGGTGGCGCCTGCTCTGCTCTCGCTCCCCATGCTCTGTGCATGTCCGGACCACTGTTCAGACCACTCGTGTGCTAGCAGCTTGTTAAGTGCATTTTCTTGTTAATTGGCTAAAGTGGGTCTGTTCTGAGGATCTTGCAGGGGTGTGAAGCGGCAATGGGGCAACACTGTTGATCAAATCGTATTAAAATTTTTTGTGAATAATCTTGCACTCCGATCTTGCTTCTTTTTTAGCAAGATGGAAGATAAACTGGCCTGCTCTGTCTCTGTGTTGCATAAATTCAAGTCAGCAAAAACTCTGCAGAATCAGACGGCTAACACAGAAAAAACTAATTGCATACTGCATGTTCTTAATTTCCACAAAATGCACTCAGAAGTTAGCTTTCTCCAGCTGTAAGGGGCTGTAGGTTTCTTGAAATCTATCTATCTTCTGCAGAAGGACAGTTCTGCTGTGCTCTGTAGTCTGCAGTTTGGCTACTGCTTCTGGATCTAGCATCAGCTGCTGGCTTGGAGGACACTCATGTCCCAGTCGTTAAAAATGAAAATGTGTTGTGATTTCAGCAAATCCTTTAGGCCAGACAAGATTCCAAGCCATGTGTTTGAAATTGATGAAGACTTTGAAAAGGATGAGGTAAGGAGCTTTTTTTTAAAATATTCTGCTCTAAGATCTGTTAAAAAGGAGATTTCACAAGGCAAAGTCAGAATTCAGTTGCCAGGAATGGTTTTCTGGTGAGATGCTTTGTACTGTGAAGATGGGACCAAAACTGAGACAGTGATTTATTTCAAAGTATGACAAGATAATCTCTTGGAGCCAAGGGTCTCCTAAATTAGCTGCAAGATTAGCCATAATATTTTTCATGGCTTTTTCACTTGAAACAGTGCAGCAGCGGAAGAGAAAAAAAGGAAGCCAAACAATTACTAAGTAAAATTCTTCATGTCCAGAATTAAAAGTGGGCAATTTGGTTTTCAACTACACTGCAATATCAGGGTCCTCCTCTTAAAAAGCTTTGTGCTCTACCACATAACCTGCAATTCTTAATCTGTCCCTTCTACCCAATATATTCACAGCGTGTCAGTCCCGTTCTGTATATGCTATGCAAATGTTCCGAGGCATTTGCTTCCTCTGGAAGTTGGCATGTTTGCACTCAGCTGGTTGCAGGGAAGATTTGCAGCCCTGGAGCTCTTCCATGGGGGTGAGCTTGGGGCTCTGACAATTGGGACATCTCAAACGTGGTGGTCATTTTGGAATATGCAAATGCCATGTTTCCCTGTGCATATCACATATGCTACAAGAGGGGTAGCATTTTTCTGTCTCAAGTACCACATGAAGCTTAATTCATGCACATGACATTAAGAAGTTTTAGTTTATGGTGGGAAGAGTTTAGCCCAGCTGTTTAAACTCCTTGTGGCACCAAGATGCTGCTGCTGAGGAACTTACAGAGCAAAAGGGAAGTTTCTTTCTTACAGAGGTGAAGATTTGAAGGGGCTGTTTCACGCACATTTCTTACAATTGCTATGTGTGTCCCCGCACACCTCAGGTCTGGACTGGGATGCCTTTTTTTCAAGTTTGGCCTTAATTTTTTTTGACCGTGTTGTTGGTTTGCATTACATCATTAACTTGAGCTGTTACCTGTTTAGTAATATCTAATTTGGGCTGGAGACAGAGCTGTGCAGTGTGTTATCAGCATGCCTCTGCAAAAAGCAAAAGGACAAAAATATGCTATGAAAATTTGATGGAGACCTTTTTTCTTCTGGTCAGTGTCCCAAATACTCAAACAAGTGAAGTTACTGATGTTGGTTGTGGAAGAGTATTCCTGGTGCTTTTGCAGATATTTTTGGCATTTATCTCTTTTGGCATGGCCATATCTAAAGGATTCTATTACAGTTTCCTGATGGAGTGTTTACATTAGAATTATGTAATGGAAATTCAAGTAAAAGCAATCTCTTGATGAAAAAAAGGTGAGCCATTATAAAGGAGAAATCATGGGTTGTTTTACCCAAGGAAATAAAGCATTAGACAATTTACTTTGTTATTGGAAGTTTGACAAGAAAAGAGTGAAAACCTGCCATTTGGGGTGCGGGAGGCAATATAAACCAGTCCCTTCATAGCTCATCGTCAGGCAGTCCAGGTCCCCCTCTGCTGCTGAGTCACTGGAAGTCCCAGGACGAGTTTTTTTCACCAGTCTGGGATCTCATTTCCCTCCCTCCCCAGTGGGGGTCACAGTTTAGGTATGGATGGAGGGTTGTTCTCTCTTTCTGGGACCACGGGACAGGAGCAGAGATGGAAATCCCAGCTGGTATGCCAAGAACAGCGTGGTTGGGTCGCTTGAAACTTTTTGTTTTGATAGGTGTGAAACCAGTCAGTTACATTTCAGCTATTGGGGTTTGGTGGTTTTTGCCTAAATTTAAAACGGAGAGTGGATTTATACAAAAGGAAATGACAAAATAAGTCTGGATCTCTGCATTTTGCAACTTTCTGAACAGACCATTTTGAAAATTTCCTTCTTCCCCAGGTTTTTGAAATACTGCCTAAGAACCAACATGCAGTTCCTCATTGCAAAATTGCTGTGCAGTTCTGTCAGTGTAGATGTAATCTTTCTTTTTTAAAGATGACCCAAACTAGCCTGTTTTGCCTGTTTCTTGGAAAGAGAGAACCCTGAAATTTTTTGTGATAACACTGTACATGTAGCTGTACATGTTACACGTACATTTGTTCTACATGTTACTGTATTACTGTAGTTAAAGCTGTATTGCTTTCTAGGGTGGACATATGCCTTGTGTCCAAGGGGAATTTTGCGTGGGAGGCAGTTCACCTACCCTCCTCTTTTCCTGACCTTTTGCTCTCTTTCAGGACTCCTCGTCCCTGTGCTCCCAGAAGGGTGGTGTGATAAAGCAAGGCTGGCTGCACAGAGCAAATGTAAATAGCACAATCACTGTTACCATGAAGGTGAGTTTGATCCAGCGTTATGTTAATCATGAACGAGGCGCGAGGTTAAGTTCAGACCACATCTCTAAAGCTAGCAGGAGTGCAATGGGTGGGTTTGGATTTGGATGGGCATCCGTCCCTCTTGTAGAGTATCCCTAGGTGGACTGGAAAACCCAGTCTGGTAACAGATTTTCACCCTTCCCTCCCCAGAATATAGGAAAGACTGGTGCACTTCAAGTCATGACAGGCAAGCTGAACAAAAAGGCGAAGCATGTTCTAGGAAACCAAGATTGTTTTCTGAATGAGCAGCTGAGGCCCAGAAGAGAAAGGCAATTTAAATAACTGGAACAGCTGCCTTGCAAAGAAGACTTTCTGAATTGATAGTTTCCTCGCTGGTAGGAAATATGTATGGAGGCCAGCTTTAAATTGAAAGGGCGAGTCTTTGCTTTAAAAGCAGGGGTGATATCACTGAGGAGATGGAGCATTACTGACCTAGAAGCAACAGCTGCATTGTCTCCTGTTCTCCGCTGTACATAATCTGGCATGACATTGCTTACATTTTGCAATGGAGGTTTTTAATAGTTCCACCGCAGGTTTTTGCTGTGGCAATGAGCCCGTCTGTTGTTCTACCACGCAGCTGCCTTATTACAGCAGAGAGAGGATATTAGGGAGTTATGCTCAACTGTGCAGCTGAAGGATGGCTGCAGTGAGGCTGCTTTGTAGGGATATTAGTAAATCTCAAAAAGCTCGGTTGTTCTGAGGCTCGATTCAATGAGTTATGCTTTCATGAGAAGTGGAACAGGACCGTTCATAGGGCTAATTTTAATTTGAGTTTTTACAATGACTACTCATGAGCTTGAAGGTGATAGACAGAACAGGATTTTCTGATCCTCTGCTTTTCTGAG
The DNA here is from genome assembly GCF_900496995.4 of Aquila chrysaetos chrysaetos. Taxonomy (NCBI): domain Eukaryota; kingdom Metazoa; phylum Chordata; class Aves; order Accipitriformes; family Accipitridae; genus Aquila; species Aquila chrysaetos. Next base: position 10,022,527 of record NC_044024.1, on the reverse strand, counting down.
CAGCAAGTTTGAAGCCATTTCTGCTCCTGTAACTTCTGGAGGAGGTATCATACATGATCAAAGCAATCAGCTGGGTCTGTTCTTAACTGAGCCTCTTGTGCTATTTTGGCCTCCATGCCCAGCACCTCAGACCCACCTTTCAGAGATGTTATCTGAACTACACTGGCTTCGGTTCAATTAATAAGATCCACAGTCTCTGTGAAACTCGGTATCAAAGTACCAAAAATCAGTAGCCATTTTCTGAGCTGGTCCTGGTCACTTCTGTGTCTTACAAAACACCTCCTAAGGCACATGTGAGAAATCTGAGGACTTGGAACATCTTCAGCCTTGTCAACACTTTGAGAGGCTGCTGTGCTTTTGCGGAAGCAGACACGACCATCTTTTGAGTGTTGGTTCTTTCATTGCTGTGATGTGCTGAGCTGTTGGTACCTCACACTGTTGCTAAGCACGTGCAGAGCGTATTTTGTGGAAAGGCAGCCCACGAGCAAACTGTAATTAGGCTACAGGTGCCAACCTTTATTTCAGAGTAACCTTCCCTTTGCAGAGAACTTCCCTGGTTTGGCCCAGCTCTCTTGCTGTCTGTTTTGCAGCGTGTTGGTGTGCTGCATTACAACCACAGTGTGAGGATTTTCTCTCTTTCTTTCTTCGCTGCCCGAATGGACTTCCCCAGTTCTCTAGCCATCCCTCTGCAATTGCAATGCCCACCAACAGCATCTGTAGCCTGATCAGAGGAGATGTTCCCTCTGATCTTAGGTTTATGGTATTCATTTCAAATGACCATAGTCTTCTGATGATTATTTCTGAGCAGTGCTTACAAGGGGAGAAGATCATAGGAATAGTGTTTGCTGCTTGCTTCTGCATTTCCTTTTGAAGAGAATTCAGAAGATGCAAATGGTTTAGCATGAAATCCCATACCCATGAGGGATGTCAACCCTGTAATATCTAGAGAGAGATCTATCATGGGTTTCTGTAGCATCCACTGCCAAAGTTTCTGGGGTTGATTCAGTGAAGTGCTAAATCAGTGTTTAAATTGGTTTAACGCTTAGCATACGTAACTTTCCATGTATTTTTATGATTTGTTGAACTAAAGGTTTAGTTAAATCTTATAAAACTTAAAGCTCAGCAACCTTTGGAGCATCTCTACCGCTAAGTAGTCATCTAAATGATGCCAGAGGTTACCTTTCAGAGGGCTTAGGTTACCATTCAGAGTACAATGCTCCCTTCCAGTTCTGTGCAAGCGAGTGGTTTTATTGAACATGCGCTAGTGTCAGTAATGATGGAAGCAGGAAATTACTAGTAGTCTCCCATGTGGGATGAAAAATGCTGTGTGTATTCGTAGATCTTCCAGATATGCACAACAGTGGAAATACTCACAGTGCTGCTTGCCCCAGCTTCCTTTGTGATTCTCCTAACACAGATATCTAGCAACTGTGAAATGCACCCTGCTCCTTACAGACCTGACAACATATGGTGCTACCATAATTGCTGTGAAAATGTTCTCCTGAATTATAGTTCAGTGCCTTTTGGCTAACAAACGTGAAGGAAGATGTTCTGAGATACTGGACAGCTTTTTTGCATAAAAATCAGTAGCTCAAACATAGGAACGCTTCTCCCAGACTTAGTGCTTTTTGAGGAGAGAATTGAACACTAAGCCGAAGCCAGTTCACGAAAATAGGTTTGTATAAAAAAACCCCCAACAAACTCACAAAACACCAAGCAGTTGAATGGATTACAGCGTCCCTTGGCTTGCATTTGAGTGCTAGGAATTTCCACATGTCTGTTCCAAAGTCTTCCGGAGAATTGCTTTGTAATTCTAACTGAGGTCTTTATCAAAAAGGCTCTGGAAATACCTGCTCTAGGGTGGAATGAATCTTCAAGTGATGTGCTGATCCGAATTTACTGTGCAGCATTACTTTGTAAAGATAAATGAGGCTGGAGCCAGCTGAGAGACAAGCTGGAAGCCCTGGGGCTTTGCTTTAGATAGGCAAACTTATAATAACAAGGACATTAAAATTAAAGAAGATGACGAGTTCTCTCTTTATAAAACCAAAGGGGTGAATCTGCAACACTCTAGGGTCATCAGTGTTTATTGTTACAGTATTTTCTCAATAGCAGGAGGGCAGATACTGAAACTGTGGCTGTGGTTTGTGATATACAACAGAGTGAATACTTACATGAGCAAGACTTTGTACTTTTGCAGGTATTCAAGAGGAGATATTTTTACTTGTCACAACTCACAGATGGCTCCTATATTCTTAATTCCTACAAAGATGAGAAAATTTCAAAAGAATCCAAAGGCTGTATTTTCTTGGACGCTTGCAATGATGTTGTTCAGGTAGGTGTGCTTTCTGCGCAGCTTTACATGGGCTTGTGCATTGCTAGCTCTGAGACAGACATGCTTTCTGAAGGTCTCTGCCACTGAAAGGGTGAAGGCATGGATTTACAAACTAACTCAGAGCTGGTTTGCTCTGTCAGCTAATCTGATTAAAAGTCAGGCAAGGCATTTCATAAGGGTTCCATACTTTTTGGCCAAGAAGACAGCAAGTGGAAGAACTGCTGTCAAAGTAAAAGGGAAGCATTTCATCGTTACCTCATCCCCTGCCTCCCTGCTCTGTCCATCTCCTTTACCTGGTTATCGTAGGTCAGGTGTCTTTCAAGACACCCTGAGTGTTGAAGCCAGTAAGTTATTGGTGTGACTTAGTCTTGGGCACCTTCCTCCTCCGTTTGCTGCTTGAACCAGCTTCTTGTTTCTTAAGTTACATCCTGATAAGTCCATGCAAACATGCAGCCCTTTGGGACTTACGACCTGCAAAGGGCTTGTAAGGTTTTAGGAGCAGGTATTTGTACAGGGCTTAAACCTGGGTTTGCTTTGTTATGCTGAGAGTGAAGTGCAGCAGTGGATTGCTGCTGTGCCTTCTGCTGTTGCTGTCTCTGCAGAAGCTTCAAGCACTGAGTGTGGTGGAGCTGGTACAGGGCAGCTTAAATCACTCCAGCGGTTTGCTTCAGCAGGGATGAGTCAGAGCTGTGTGTTTCCGTTTATCTCTCTGAACACAGTAAAAGCAGTAGTGCACACGCCTCACTGATGTACAGGATGTACTTCCCAAGTTACATCAGATTTGCCTTGGCTTCTGGTTGGAAAATGCTGTTTAAAGGCCAGCAGAGCTCAGAAAAGTTGCATTGAACCACTTGCTTTTAAGATAGATGCTTCTAAGTGTCCTGGAGTGCAACATTACTTACTGTGTCAGACAAATCCAGTTCTTGGCTTCTCTGGGTAAAATATTAAAGGTCTGACAACATAAGAAGGAGCTTGCTCCTGCACCTCAGTCAATGTCTGTGGTTGAGTCTAGCTTTCTTCCACTTTCAGAGTAGCTGGCAACCATGGAGCTGTGTACTGCTTGATCGCAGCCGTGAAGCCCTTTGTGATTACTGCAGGAGAGGTGCTGTGTCAAGGAGGGTGCTTGCATTGTATTTCATGGAATTTCAGTTCAGGATGCTTTCACAGAGAGGAGCCTTATGGCAAGTACTGTGCTGAGTTGTTGAGGAAAATGTAATACAAATCTTTCTTAATTGTTTGTTCAGTGTCCTAAGATGCGCCGTTATGCATTTGAACTGAAGACAATAGACAAGTACAGCCACTATCTCGCAGCTGAAACTGAGCAGGAGATGGAAGAATGGCTGGTAACTCTGAGGAAGATCATTCAGAGCAATACTGAGAGTTTGGTGCAAGAGAAGAAAGATGCTGTGGAATCTGTGCAAGGTCAGTCTATAAATAAACACCTACCTTCAGCCTTCTCCAGCAGGATGCAAGCAGTGCGCCCAGAGAAGTGTATACTTTTCTTTCTGGATTAATAGCAAGAATTATGGCTGACACATGATATCATGCAAAAGGGCTTAGTATAATGTAGTTGATAGTCTGAGGAATGAAAGTGGAGGGAAACATGACCCTTCCTCTAGATGGGAAATCCATGGCCAACTTTCAAGACTCCTGGAAAATTGGCTCTGTGCTGAAGTTCTGCTTTGGAAAGACCTAGCAGGCTGTAATAGTACACCCTGGTACTAGTAATGTATGGAAAAATCTTACTCCTGAGGAATGGAAAAGTCTCCATAAACTGTTTCTGTGCTATTGTAAGCAAATATTGCAGGATGCTTTCTGGCAGAGCGGTGCTCCTGCAGTTGTTTTGAATATCTGGGGTTTGTGTCCTTGCAGATGATGAATCAAGCACACAGGGAAAATCAGAGAACATCCTGGAGAGCCTGGAGAGAAGCATGCATCCAGAGCTGATGAAGGTACCGTGTTTGCAGAGATCGCTCTCCCAGCCCATAGCTAGTTCTCTCCACCATGCCTGTAAAAGGGGTTTTCCACTTTCTGTGTCTTCGGCTCTGGGGGAGCTGGGCAGGCACCAAGTGCTGGTGGGATCGCTGTTATCTCATCTCTCTGTCTCACGGATGGAGCTCCATGGTTTGGGGCTGCATGCTCCTTACCTCCAAGCGTGGGGCCCTTAAGGAAGAACCAGACTTAGAGCAAATGAAGGGCTGTTGTGGTCAGTACTGCTCATTCCTGCTCAGCAGAGGTGACCGTCCTGGCTGTGAGAGCAGAGGGACAGTTAGGTGGCAGCCACCTCCTATTTATGATCCAGAGTGTGGTTGCCTACTTCTGTCTGATTTCTCATTTAGCAGAGTCATATTGGTTTACTGTCGTTGCACCATGTTGGTGGCTACAGCTGCATCATCTCACATATCACAAAGGGAACCTGAAAAATATTTATTTTGTTCTGCTTCCATTCTTTCCAAGCAACGAATGTTTGCCTCTGTGTGGCCAGGCAGTAATATCAATGCTTTCCTTTGTCCTAGTATGGAAGAGAAACAGATCAGCTGAACAAACTGAGCAGAAATGATGGAAGACAAAACCTCTTTTCTTTCGACCCAGAAGTCCAGGTAAACATCCCCATGTTTGCAAATGTGAGGTTTTATTTTCTGTTCATGCCTCCCCTGTTCCCTTGCATGGCCACAGCGTTTGCCTGCAGAGGCAGCGTGTTTTTCGGTGGACTGGAGAACAGAAGTGCAGCCCATGTCCCTGTCAGTGAGAGCTGAACAAGATGTCAATGCTCAGGTGATAGCTCAAATAAAGGGAAGACTCGCAGCAGCCCCGCACATGGCCTCCCTCCAGCTTTGCTGGCTTCTGTGTGATACATCTTGATGTTGCTGGATTTCAAACCCACGATCTGGGCCTCTGGGAGGTTCTTACGGTTGCAGAAGCAGTAGAAGTGGTATTGCAAGGACACCTGCAACGCTGCATGGGCTCAGCATGTCTGGAGTAGGGAACAGTGATGTTAAAGACCATGATAGGGGTTTACAGGGAGAGCTTCAGTCTTCAGGGAGTTTTCAAACGTAGGGGACCTACAAACAGAAAAAACACCCCAAGCAGTTCTCATGCACTGGATTAGGGGTTCATTGACTATTGGCTTGTTTTCTTCTCGGGTTTGACGTTTTTGCTGAGCTCTCTGCCAAGGTCCAGGTGTGGGATTTCGGTGGAATGAGCTGCAATTGTTAACACAGTTTTAGAGGATTGTTCCAAGTTATTTCATAGTTTCTGTTTCTCCTTCTGGCATGCTTTGGCTTGTTCACACCTGTGAAAAAGAACGTTCTGGTTTAACAAGGAAATGTAATTAGTCTTTAAAAGGTTTAGTTGTACAAAATGAGCTTTTCTCTTGGCACTTCTTTAAGGTCTTTAACAGGAAGAAGATAACCATCCGGGAGGCCCTTTTTTTTTTTTTTAAGAGAAGCTTTGAGAAGTTTCCTATATTCTAGTCAGATAATAAAAATGGAAATATTATTCAGTGTGGAGCATCTAAGGTATCTTTTTTTACCTAACCAAATGGTTAGGCTGAGTTCACTGCCCTCCCTCTATACCCAGAACTCTTCATTCTGGTGTGGGTCAGTCAGATCACTCTGGCACTGGGCTTTCAAAATCACTGGGCATTCAAAATCACTGCCCTAGTCAATGCTGGTGTGTACGTGCACACTTGTATGCCTGGTGCTAAGGAAGCTGGGAGCAGGAACGTATACCTGCAACGTACTTTCCTCATCAAAAGGAAATAGGGGAAACAATGGGAAGAGTTCCCCAGAATCGGATTAACAATTGCAGCCTATTTTGCTGAAATTACTTGATTGTGAGATATCAGCGCCCTAAGTTTGGCATGCAGGTTTCTGCAGGATTTGAGGGGAAAAAACAAACAGGACTGTGCCAGATTGTCACGGAGAGGTGTGCTGGTAATTAGGGGTGTTTGGTAGCTCTGTGTCCCCAGTGCCCAGTACGATGAGTATGGTGAAGGCCGAGGGTCTTTATCTGGCTGATGGTATTTTGGTCACGTACACGTCTGCTCTCCGAGAAGGGCGGATGTCGAGGCACAGACTAGGCATGGGTGTTCTGGGTTAGGAAGGAGGTGATTATAATCAAGACTGTTTGGATTTCCCAGCTGGCTCTGCAGACAGTCTTTGTTGTTTCTAACCATGCCGGTTCTTGCTGTGCATCTAGAAATGCCTTCAACTTCAAGATGTTTTTCGTGATCCCAACGGTGTGTGCCTTCTCTCTATTTCAGGCACAGGGACCATCTCTTAAACTAGTCAAACAAAGTAGAAGATACTTTTCTGAGTGTAACCATGACTTATGTTCCGCTTTCTTCCCCAAGCTCTAAATGGGGTTTGGGAAGATCCCCGGGGTTACAGCAAAGCAGGAAGGAACTGAAATCATATTGAGGTTTAGTTTTCTGTGCTCTGCAAACCAGATTGCTAAAAATTGATGCAACCCCATGAATTCATGTCTTTAATACATTTGTGTAACATCACCAAATGGCACTCATTTGTGAATGTCTTGTACCTTTGGTACCACAAAAAAAAAAAATTGGTTAAGATAGTATTGGCCATAATGTGATCCCTTAACATTATTCAGGAGTTTATTTTCTTTTTTAATGAGACCAGATTTGTTTGTTTGCTGTCTAGAGGCTAGACTTCTCAGGGATCGAGCCAGACGTGAAGCCATTTGAGGAAAAGTGCAGCAGGCGCTTCGTGGTGTGCTGCCAGGACTTCTCCCTCAACCTCCTTGCTCAGCTCAGCGACAGATCGGAAGGAGGACCCACCAACGTAAGGGGAGCTCTGGCATGGCCTGCTTTGCGTTCTTTCTCCTCACTGGCAAGAAAAACCCTCAGCAGATTAATCTGGGTGGATAAAAACGTCTCATTTTGCCCTGAGCTGCGATGGGACCTGGGCAGGCGGTGACTGCTGGCCCAGGGTTGTTGCAGGATTTGTCTGCCTTGGTATTTTGGCGTTCCAAAAATGTGTTTGGGGACAGGGTCTGTCCTGACATGCCTCAGCCTGCCAGGGACTGCTGGGAAACCAGCGGTTCAGAGGCATAGGGAATCGGGAGCGTGTGTCTGCCATGTTCTGGGTCCCTGTGAAAGTCCTGTTGGTAAATGATTAAGCTCCATCTCCAAACCACTTACTGCTGTGTTTTATTTCATTTCCCCTAATGGCAAGAGATTTCCCTGTTCTGAAACCTTCTTCTGACTCCCAGCCTAACTGTATTCACAGCCACTTTATTACATGCATTTGTTACTGTGTCAAAGTTGTGCCTGAGCCTAAAAAGCTCTTCCTTGTATTTTCTGAGCCTCTGATGTCTGTAGACAGCTATTACGTCTCCCCTCAGCCTTTGTTCTGCCAGGCTGAAAAGACCAGGCTCCTCCAGTCTTTCCTGCCAAAACATAGTCCCTATTATCATGTCCTGCATTTGCTCGGGCTGGAGGCAACCCTTTATGCAAGGATGCCAGAGCAGCAGATAGCATCACAGGGGAGGCAGCGGCACTGGCACTGTCCGATCTCTGCTGATGGTACCTTGTCTGATGCCTGTTAGATTTGCAAAGGCTTTTTTGTGGTGGTTTCATATTGGCAGCTCAAAGCTAGTACACCAGGCTTGTTCTCCTCGCTAACTCCCAGCAGATGAATGCATCGCTGATAGCAGAGATTCTTGTTATTCATCCTTAATCAGGCCCAGAGTCAGACCTAATCAGCACATTTTTAGTATTGATGTAATGCCTCGAAGTTATGCTGTAATGTCTCGGACACAGTACAGTCTTTTCTTTGGGCCTTCACTTTTATCTTTACATGGATGCATGCCTGCTAGGATCTTTGAATTAAAAATACATGGAATTGTTGCCACTTGCCTTGTGCTGTCAAGGTCAATAGCTACAAATGAGTTGGCAGATTTTGCACATGCAGTTCCTCAGCAGTGTTAGTCTTCTATTTGAGCTCTCCTGGCTGGGAGAGCTAACTTTGCTCCTGTGCCACCCGGCATATAGCAGCTGAGGAACATTTTGAGAGTCTTGCAACTGGGCCATCCGGAGCTGATTGACTTTGGACAATAGGTGAAGTGGTCTTTAGCATGCAAACATAAACACTCTTAAGTTGATTTCTTTCTCATTGCAAAGGATAAACAGCTCTGAAGGATTGGGGTCATCTTTTCTTCCTAACTTCATAGTTTATCACTTATATAAAAAACCCTATGGATTTCATTCTTTACATTTCACTGATGGTTTTAAAGTAGCTTTGTTCAAATTGACTAGATCAAAATCCAGGAAGATGCAGGAAAAAAATGGTTTTATGTATTTATAAAGCAAATAAATATGGATTGTCTGTAAGAATTCTGTAAAATGCTGGTGTACAAAACTAAAGGAAAAAATGGATGCAGAAGGCAAACCAGGCAGGGAAGGCAATGCATGTTGATACTCTTGAGCCTGTACCATGCATTTTTTTTTGACACATATATTCCATCAAATTTCCAGGTTGAGCCCTTTTTCCTAAGCTTGGCATTATTTGACCTGAAAAATAATTGCAAGATTTCAGCTGACTTCCACGTGGACTTGAACCCTCCATCTGTCCGTGACATGCTGCTGGATAACTCTGCGTCCGGAGCGGAGGGCACCAAGGGACATTCACCAGGCGAGAGCCTTGTGCATGGGGTCCCTGAGTCTCACCTGCACTACATAAAACGGGTGAAGAACTGACTTTCTCCTCATTCTGTATCTCTTTTGAGGCTGTGGCTGTTCAGTAGCTTTGCAGTGTGTTGTTCTCCACTGTGTGGAGAAACAGAAGTCAGCTTTTCTCTTGAGCTGTGGGGTTTTGGTCAGTGTCTCATGCCAATTGCCTCTTCGGGCTCACTGGCAGCGATAGGCAAAGCACCGGGTAGAGTTTTTCAAGACTTGACTATGCTCAAGCCTTGTGAGCCCCTGTGGCCCATCCGCAGCAGCAACCAGCGCGGGTCTGTGTGGGTTGTGGGAAGGTACAGCGAGATGATCGGGGCCAAACCCAGCGGTGCAGGTAGGGTGTCCTGCTCTCTGACAGCCTACTGTCTATCTTATTGCAGGGGGTTTTCTCCGTGACTGACCCACATGTGGAGATCTTCCTGGTGGCCCGTGTGGAGAAAGTGCTGCAGGGCAGCATTACACACTGTGCAGAGCCGTACATGAAAAACTCGGACCTGGGGAAGGTATTGGATGGGCCCGTGAGAGTATCTGCTTAGTGATGCTGTCTGCTGCTGCAGGGAGTAGTGTGGTCAGAAACATGCGTTGTTTCTGCTGCCCTTGAGCTTCTTTCTGGCAAATACTGGTCTTCATCCATTCTGCTACTTGTGCTGTTCCCAGCCCAGCTTCAGCTGGGCTGTCCTGGGAGATTTGGTTCCTTCCCCTGGAAAGAGGCAGAGGATTTTTAGAGAGAGCCAAGCAGTTGGGGCAAGGGGACCTTTTTCTGTTACACTTCAACGAGGCAAAGCCTGTACTGATAGCAAAAAAGTGGGACTCTTCATCCCCAGAGAAATGGGCTGCACTGCTACATGGTGCTACACGCAGTGTCTTGGACTGGTCCCAGCTCACTCCTGCTGGGAACAGCGATGTTTTAGTAGGAGCAGAACATGGGCTTCACCCTTTGTTCTGCTTGCTCTGCCTCTGTCTTGCTCCATGCAGAGTGCCATGATCATATGGGGGAACTTACGCAAAGGGTGGTCAGGGAGAGGCCCTGGTGCTGCCAGCATCAGTCTCTGCATGCCAGGTGGAATTGACGCTGCCTTGCTGCAGCCGGTCAAAATTAGTCCCTGGAAAATCAATGCATGGAACACCTGGTATGTGATGGCATTCCCTCGGCCCCCTTCTTAAGTCTGTATAGGATAAGCCAATTACAGTCAGTTTTGGAAAATAAACTAATACCCTATGGCAAATAAAATACTAATACCCTGACAGTTTAACGCAGAATCAAGAGGAGTTTTAATATGACTGTGCCCACAACATGTTTGCTATTGCTTTGCAAAAGTGATAAATGTGCATGGCGTGAAGTGAAAGCCAGGGATGTCTATCAGCTGCTTCGGCAACTGTTGCGCTGTGTGCCTGGGGAGCTGCGCGTTGTGGAGTACAGACAGTTTCTTCTCCCTGGAGCGTGCAGCGCTCTTTGCTCCTTTTCCAGGGCAGCATGGAAGCCGTGGCACGCACTAACCTCTCTTGTGTTTTGCAGACTGCCCAGAAGGTCCATAAGGTGGCCAAGCAGGTGTGCAGCCGCCTGGGGCAGTACAGGATGCCCTTCGGCTGGGCTGCCAGGTTAGTCACCTCGGACCGCGCTTCGGCCGTGGTGGGAGCTGCTGCTGCGAGTTATCCGGGATGTGATCCGGCCGGGCGGGTGAAGGGCCAAGTGACCGAAGTCAGTGAAGTTGCAGCCGGGGGCAGAATCTGGCTCCAGTTCCCAAGACAGAACAGGGGTTTGGCCTGAAATGCTCTGTCTAGAATTAGAAACAAAATATTAAAAAGTAAACAGTGCTGGGAAGACAGTAACCTTCCTGCTGACCTGTAGCTACTGCTATCAGGGCAGAACGTTCCTAGGGACGAATTACACCGTCCCGTGCTACCGCGGGATTTGGCCGTGGGATTTGGCGCAGAAATTCCTTCCTGGCACCAGCCCTTGCCAGGGACAGGATGAGAGTGGAGGGCCTCCTGGCCTGGCGGTGGCAATCAGCTGGGGTTTGTCTCTGTTCTGGGGTTTGTTAGACTCTGCTTTAATTAATGTTCTTGGGAATGACTGGAGATAGTGATCCCATTCCCTCGCTGTTCTTTTACTGGGACTGATAAAAAGTACGTCAGTGCTAACTCCCTTAAATCTCACATCAGAGGAGGGCCTGAAGGCGAGTTCATCCCTCTGCCACCGCCTCCTATTGCTAAATTGCTCTTTGGTGCTGACAAAAGGTATGGTAATGACATGGCAACACCAGATGACTGTCACAGTGGGCTGGGATTTGGTGGTATATGGCTTGCAATGTGTATTCTTGAACTGGATTTTCCTGTGACACTGGCTGCTCGGCTTCCAGATGGTGTTTCTGGGATGCAGCTCACTCCTGGGAGCCAGCACACAGCCTGCACCGTGCCTCAGCCTAACGGTGGGCTCTGTGTGGGCATTGACTTCGACGGGCTTCAGATTTGTTCCTGCTGAGTAAAAAGCTGCATTTGGCAGTTGAGTGGCCTGGTGTGGGGAGCTGTGTTGCTCTGTGTCCCTGCAACAGTTTCCCTGTGGGTTTCAGAGGAAGGTGTTTGACAGAAAAGGAGTACGGGTGCTTTAATGTTCTTACTGTACGCAGACACCCGCAGCCTTTATACTCAAGAGCAAAGATGCTGGTATTCGTCCAGGGCAGAGTCCAATCTCTTGCTCTGGGTTCAGGAGGAAGCTGATGCATGTCCTGAGACTGGTCTTCATTGCACACTCCCTTCCTAGGAGGATTTCCGTGCTCTGACCCCATGCGCAACTAGGAAGATACTTTACCACTTGGTGTTAGTGGGAGGGGATTGAAGGGCATTCATGATTGTGGACCAGGCTTGGAACTGAGCTGGGTCTGTCCTCACCTGGCTGGAGAGAAGGGAAAGGGGTGATATCCCATGCAATCTTATGTGACGCGGTGGATTGCAGTCTGCGTGGGCTCTAAGCACCACGTGAGGATGGGAGAGTGTTCGGGAGGTCTGGTGGTGTTCAGAGCAGTCACAGGCCAGTGAACCTCTCGCCTGATAAACTGCCCTTCAGCCTGACATGTCAAAGACCTCAATGTCTGCATATTTACCAACATTTAAGAAATATGTCTCTTCTTTTCTGCAGACCAGTTTTCAAAGACTCGCAGGGCACTCTCGATGCTGAAGGAAAATTCTCGCCTCTCTACAAGCAAGACAGCAGCAAACTCTCAAATGAAGATATGCTGAAGCTTTTAGCAGAGTATAAGAAGTAAGTGTAAGAGACTGGTACAGAGTCTGAGCAGGCATTTTAATATACATTTTTAAACAGTTAAGCATAGGCATGAGATGACAATTTCTAAAATACTCAGAGGGTAACAAAAAGCGCTGCTGGTGTGTTCAGCATCTGAGCTTTCAAGATTCACACCCTTGTTCCTTTCTCCCTAATGCAGACCAGAGAAGACAAAACTACAGGTCATTCCAGCCCAGTTAAATATCGTCATCAAAGACATCCCGCTAGACTTCACAAGTAAGGATCTTGGATCTTAAAATAAATGCTGATGGCTCTAGCCTCAGGAGTTAACGCTTCGATGGGGAGTTTTGCTGTTTCATTAACAAGAGTATCTTGGGGCTGCAATGAGAAGTGAGTAATTCAGCACAACCACTGACTTGTAAGTCTTTCTGATGGATTCTGTGGAAGGATGTGGTCCAAGTGCAGAGGTTTACCTGAGGGGTGCATCTACTTTGCAGTTTGGCCATCACATCCTAAATCTAAAGGAAGCTACCTTTGCTAAGGAAGCTCCTTAGCTTTTGCTGTTGTTATTACACCAAACTCATACAACATTTTTGATCTGTTAACACCACAGGGCTTCACAAACATGGTCAGTGTGATTCTTTACTTTGCATTTAAAGAAACTGAGGCAAAGAAAGGACTCGAGATGTAGTCAGCGTCACTCCATGGGCCTTTGGCAGCTCCTGTCACAGGTTCTGTAGTCTAGTCCCCTGTCTAAAAAGCTTTTCTAGTGGACTTAATTTTTTCTGTTCTTTGAAAAGTCATCACTTGAGATGAACTCTCCCTCATGGTGGATGTGAGTCCTAGTGAATTAGGCAGGGCTTGTGGACTGATATTTGGAGGCAACATAACCATCAAACGTCTTTCTGAAGCAGAGAGTGGAAAAGGACCGATGCAGTGAGACTGACGCACTTTGAGATGTCAGTCTCAAGTCATTGTCTCAGTAGCCTGTCTGCTTCAGTCAGGTGATGTTTGCATGATTTATAAAACAGTAGCGTAATGGGTCAGATTCCTGGAAGACTCAAGGTGCAGGTCCTGGGCAGAGCGGCTGTCCCTACCCAGACATGGGTCATTCACAAGACCCTTTGACTTTGCCCAGAGCTACAGGAAAGTGCCACTTCTGCAGTCCCCACTGTCAAGAAGAGCAGAGCCCCATGGTGCCTGCGCACCCATCTTTTCTCAGTATTGCTAATGCAGTTGGGGACCACAGATGTTGCATGATCAAGGGAAGAATTTTCCCTTAATCATGTCAGTGGGAGTGGTCCAAGTCCTGCTGCCTGGTCAACACACACGATCCTCTGATGTGAAGGGAACTGGATGCTTGAGAGCAATGGCAGAGTTTCAGACCCACGAATTTCCTTTCCATGGCTGTACTTCCCATGTTCATGGGGTGTGCGCTTATCCAAGCTTCCCTTCTCTTCCAGATTGTGTCACAGCTTCTTATATTCCTATAAAGCCTTTTGAGAAGAGCTGTGAGGACATTGCAGTTGAAGTGGAGGAGCTTGTCCCAGAAGTTGCAAAATACTGTTATCCCTTCACTGTCTACAAAAACCACCTCTATGTCTACCCCTTGCATTTGAAGTATGAGAACCAGAAGGTGTTTGCAAAGGTGGGCAACCTGAAGAGCAGGCTGCAGCCAGACTCAGCGTGGTCTGGGATAATGCTGCTGACCTGTAGCAATGGCTCATCCTCCTCTTCTCCCCCGTTTCAGGCAAGGAATATTGCTGTCTGTGTTGAGTTCAGGGATTCAGATGAAGCTGATGCCAGGCCGTTAAAGGTGGGTACCTGTTAATGGGGCTGCCATTTGCTCGCTGCTGTGTACTGTGTGCGAACCAGGCTGAGCAGGAAAACAGGAAAGCACTGAGTTTCCGTGCTCGCTGTTTTAATTTGGCCAGCTAATTTAGGGTGGCAGCAACCCTGAATTCAGCTCTTCATTTGTGTTTCCAGTGTATATATGGCAAACCTGGAGGCCATCTCCTGACCACAAACGCATATGCTGCCGTGCTGCATCACAACCAGAGTCCAGAGTTCTACGATGAGGTAAAAATGAAATGGTGGGAAATAACAAATTTTCCTGGATGCTACAAAGCCAAGGGGCCTTTCAGGATACCTCTTTTTCCAGGGATGGGTGAAATATGGGTAAAAATAATCACCAGCCCTTTGCCTCAGTAGAAGGGCTCAGCAAAGCCAGAGACTTTGTCAATTTTTTATGCCAGTTTTTCTGCTGTCTTTACTGTCACGCTCTGTGCACTCCAATCACACACCCCCATTAATAAATAATGTGCAAATGTGATGAAAATGTTAGCCACGAGCTATTTAAGGTGGGTAGGAATGTGTCTTGTGTAACTGCATACAACATAGCATTTGTGAAATAAAATAGAACTTAAACTATTACTCCACAACTAAAAATACAGTCTTATCTATCATGATATCATTTTAGATTAAAATTGAGCTTCCAATTCACCTCCATCAAAAGCATCATTTGCTTTTCACCTTCTATCATGTCAGCTGTGAAATTAATACAAAGGCAACATCGAAAAAACAGGACACCGTTGAAACTCAAGGTATGTTTAATGCTTAAATTACTTCTGTTGGAGTGTAAGAGTCCAAGATAAAATGAATGTAAGGACATGAAAAAGTATTCAATTAAAATACTAGCCTATCTGAATTTTCTTTTTTGAAAGCAACAATACAAATCATAGGTCTAAACTGGAATAAACCACAATTTTTTTAGTGTGTACTAAAGCTCACATTTTTGCTGCAATCTGACAGCTATTTTCTGCGTGTTCATGACTTGGCTTGCATGAATGGGCTATCATCAGTCAAGTCACCAACAAAAACTTGACGTGAGATCAGGGCCTCAGGGGCCGATCCTGCCAACACTAGGCATGTGTAAGAGACTGAGCACACCCAGGTCCCACTGGTTGGGATAATTTTCCATTCAGCCAGTCCTCAGGTGACTGAAGGACCCTCATCATGGTGCACAACTATGGTTCATGCACTGTTTCTGCCCCTCAAACCCACTGCTAATCTTGGTTGTGCTGTGTCTGAATTTCACTCACAAAGTCACCAGGTAACACATGCTTTAAGAAGGCTGACATGGTTGATCCCAGCCTTGTTGAAGCCTCTTGCATAGCTGCGAGTTTGATCTTCTCAGGGTGAGACACAGCTCTTTTTGGAGCTTGAGCTAAAGATGTATCACTGAGTGTCTGCTAACTCCAGTCCACTGGTTGCCTCTGCAGTGGGATACGCCTGGGTCCCGTTGCTGAAGGATGGACGGATTGTCACCCTGGAGCGGCATTTGCCGGTTTCATCCAACCTTCCACCTGGCTACCTGGGTCTTGGAGACACAGAGTCACGGAAGGTAGGAAGGCCATTTAAAATGGACTTAAATGTAAAAGGAAGAGGAAAGCTGACCTTTTGTTATCAGTGTAAGTTCTGGGCTTCTGTTGGTGCTCTGCTCAACTGGAAAGATCCCTACTGCAGGGCAGCCCCCAACGCTTAAGGTTCTTAGGGGTGGGAGACAGAACACTTTTATTCCACTTTCTGTGGTTATATAGGTTGCAGAGAATATTTTTGTGGCAGGCTGGACTGGGCTGTTGCAGATGGCGCAGAGCAGGAGAGCGGGCACATGCTCTGTGTGCTCATTCTCGCAGGGATCCCTCTGCCCTGCCACGGCTGCAGTCATGTCACCAGTGTGTTTGTGTTGGGCTGGGGGGGGAACCTGTTCTTCCACCCCAACCCATACCTTCTGGCCGGGTGTCTGTCTGCACAGAGCCACCTTCTCACCGCAGGCTGAAACCAAGTACTTGAATGTTGTCTGTTCACAGCAGCCCAGCGTGGATGCAAAGTGGGTGGATGGAGCAAAGCCACTGTTTAAAATCAGAATCCATTTGGACTCAACCATTTACACCCAGGTAAGTCGAGCACCTCGCTCTTAAAGACTTCCAGCACAAATGCAGAGGCAGCAATTGCTGTATCTCTACTACTGCCATGCTGTAGGTGCTGTGGGAAAGAGGTACCTGTGTTTGCAGAGTAGCGCTGAGATACTTCTGTAGCAGTAGTTCTGGGATTACTTGCAGGGATCTGCTCCTTTGCCTGGATGTGATGAGACAGTTGTGTGAGTGAACGAGCCTAGGGAGAGGCTGATGTTTTCTTGGCCAATTGCACTGTAACTGGCAGGACCAAGGAAACATTTGAGCAAATGAGCTGCTTCGATGACGCAAAAGAGAGAAGAGCTGGTGGAAATGAGAGGTGTCCTCAAATATTAGACTGTTCATTAGGTTTAAAAAAAAAAAGTTTTCTGACAACAGCAGACACAGGAAAACAAGATTCCTGATTTCCCTTTGAAACCAGTTCAGGCTGTTTTACCAAGTCCCCTGTGTTCTGCGATCTTATGGTAGTGATGGACT
Organism: Aquila chrysaetos chrysaetos; assembly: GCF_900496995.4. Lineage (NCBI taxonomy): Eukaryota > Metazoa > Chordata > Aves > Accipitriformes > Accipitridae > Aquila > Aquila chrysaetos. The sequence continues at coordinate 10,005,800 of NC_044024.1, read as the reverse complement.
TCCCCAAGCTTCATGTGATGTACAGCAAAGCTCCGCAGCACATGGTTTGGGGCACCTCCGGTCAGCACTGCTCACGGGGAAAAGCCCTTGGCAGGGCTTGTCCTGTGCTGGATGTAATCAGCTGCATTTATATTCACAGCAACTCGCTTTCAGCATCATCTGAATCTGGTTTTGGGTCTTACTGATTCTGTGCAGCACTGAGAGCAGCACAGTAGTTCCACTCCCCACCAAATTACATTCCCAGATGCTTTTCAGGGTTAAATAACCCAGTAATTAAATTTAACCTTGGAGGAGGAGGGAGAGGAATGGGAAGGAGAGTCTCCTCGGATGGACAGTAGGAGGTCGGTGAGGCAGATGGTGAGGCAGTCTCGAAGAGCCGCAGCTGGGAGAGGCGGGCTCCCGCTCCTCCAGGCAAGTGTTGAGTGAGGATTGGGGCTCAGGGTAGCGCAACCACAGGAGATTTTTAACACTGCTGGCAGTTTTGTGCTTAATCTCAAGATTAGTTGGGAGCCAGGGGATGGGGGGTGGCTGGGTACCTTGGAAAAGTCAGGGAGCAGTACTGTAGTCCTGGGAGAAGGCCGCTGGGGTCCAAGAGTGCCACTGGTAGTGACATGGGGCTTGCTAGGGACATGGCCTACTGCCGCAGGTAAGTCAGCAGATTTTTGAGTCTAAGCTGCAGAGTAAGGGCTGGCAAATATTGAGGCTGCTGCATTGAACTTGTTTGTCTCTTCCAGGACATGCACTTGCACAAATTCTTCCAGTACTGCCAGCTGGTTCAGGCGGGAGCTAAGGAAGTCCCAGGAGAGCTTGTTAAATACCTAAAGGTGAACAGTGCCTGTCGGTGGGCTTCGTTTATGTTTTTACAGACCATCAGTAAATACCCAGACCCCTGCCCTGTAGGAACCCGCACTCGCTGCAGCGCTGGGACCGGTGCGTTGTGCAATATCCTTACCTTTGCTTACTGACACAACTGCCTGCTGCCTGTGTGCTGCTTCCCACTGCCTTTCACAGCAGGTAAAACAAGTAGCCAGCATCGCTCTGCCATGCTCATGGCAAATCCTCCTCCTGGTGGGCTCGCACACTCCTCCCCTGCTGCCCTACCTTTAAACTGTAGCACAACTCCTTGTTTTCAGGATTATCCATTCAAAACAGGAATTTTTTTTCAGGATGAAAAAGATCTGTGAGATTATCAGTCAGTTAAATTTGACCACAGATGACCTGTGACCCAGACCCAGCTTTTTGGCAATCGTTGCAGCATGAGTAAGGGCCTCGGAGCAGGTCCAGCAAAGGCTTCTGCAGTGAATATATTTCTTAGCGGCTGTTTACTGTCCTTGTTTTCTTCCATAACTGCCTGTTTTTGAGAGCGCTGCCGTAGCAACAGCTCCGCTTCCAGTGGTGGGGATTTATCATCACAAAGTTACTGGGTGTGTTTCAGATAATGTATAAATATTTTAAGAAATAGAAATAATGGCAGTTTTGAAGCCAAGCACTAAAATAACACTTGCTTTTTTGTAAGCATTTTGTCAAGGCGCTGGGTAGGTCCCAGCCCTGCCCAGCCATAGCGACCTCGCTGCAGCCTGCAGACAGGGAGACATTTACATGCTAACCACAAGTGAGGGCTTCTTACCACCAATACCTCAATAATTTCAGTAATTTAAATAACTAGATACAGATTTAAGAACCTTTCGTTAGATTTGCAGGTTTGAAAACTGAAAATGAAATGCACTGTCTTTCCTAGACTCGTATGGTGAGATTCAGGCAAAAGAGGTCTATGAGATGGGTGGAGAGTCCATGCACCAGTTGATCTTGACCTTCACCAAGTTACTTAAATGCCATTTCCAATAGCAAGCTATGCTCTTTGGAGAAAAGTCTCACTGCAAGTCGTCGGGCATCAGGTTTCCATGCTCCAAAGGCATTTGTGAAAATAGGACTTGGTCACTTCAAAAAACTGGCACAAGTGACGAGAAGAATTGGGAGCAAAACTTCAGCCTTAAATTCTGGGTTATTGGGGTCAAGTAGTGGCATGTGATCTCTAATTAAGTCATAGCTGCCTGGGCACATCTGAGAGGAGGATTAATACCTGCCACGAGTGATTCATGCTGCTCCCCGAAGGCATGCAGCTGGGATCTGTCAGCTGGAAGGCAGGCAGCGAGTGCTGCTATGGGTCCAAGTTCTCCTGTCCTCTGGCAGGCTGAAGCCCACACCCTGAAGCATTTGCTAATGCCTGTCCTGTTGCCACAGAAATGTCTGTGGACTATAATATTTAACATCTGCAAAATGTTGAACTAAAAGTGTCTGTGTTTTGAACATTTGTTTTAGTGTTTGCACGCCATGGAGATCCAAGTAATGATTCAGTTTCTACCTGTAATTCTTATGCAACTATTTAGAGTCCTTACAAATGTGACCCAGGAAGATGAAGTAGCTGTCAACTGCACCATGTGAGTGTCTGGTAAACCATCCGGGTTTCTTCAGTTACAAATGCAAGGCCACAAACTGCAGTGCAAAGCAGGGTGTGCTTTCCCAGTACAAGGTGCTAAGTGACAGCACTGGCTGTCCGCTGCTGTTTGCGCCCCTGATCCTGCTGTGAAGCTGCTGTCTTCCCTGGCACGCCTGGGTGGCGCGGGGCATCGTGGGGCCCGTGTCCTGGGAGCTGTGTGGGGAAAAATGTGGCACTTTAAAGATACTCCTGGGTTTGTTTTTCAAAAGAAAAAAGGTTTGCTGGCAGGGATGGCTCTGGGAGCCAAGTTATTGGGGCATCGCAAGGCTCCAGAGGGCCCAGGCACGTCCCAGCTGCGGACAGCAGATGTGGTTTCCCCGCGGGAGCAATGCCCCGCTCTCATCCCTGCACACCAGTCCCCTGTGTCAGAAGTATTGCTAAAAATCCCCTGGAGCTGGGTGTGTTACGCTGCAGAAGTAGCCGCTGCATCTGTGTTGGCTCGGAAGATACGGCCAGAAGCGGGCAATGGTTTTTTTAGCGATGCTCTGCCATGGCTGCAGCCCCAAGAGGGCAGCACCGACCAGGGAAGGTTCCTGCTGTGCGCAGGCTTGTGCGGGCCCGAAGGGAGCAGAAGGTGCAAAAGCACCTTCCCTGCCTAGCTCTGGCCACGACACCCCTAAAATGATGAATGCATTAAAACATCCATCTTCCTCCCGTGGTTATTCCTCTGTGAAGTGCTGCGGTGCGAAGGGGGATGCTGGATGCCGCTCGTGGAGATCTTCCTCTGACTCCAGGAGGTACCGTGCATCCATGTACCAAAAGCATCTCGCTCCCATGAAACCGGAGGTCGGAGGCTGAGCCCTGGTCCCCCAGGGATGTGGCGCCCATTGCAGTCGCAGTCCTGCACCATGTGGTGCAGGTCGTGGGGACTTCTGCGCGGAGCACTGTAATCCCACTCTGCTTGAATCACCAGAGGGCAAGGACAGGGGAACAAGTGATCCCGGCTACCTGCTGGGTGACCCGCTCCCACCTTCACTTCCAGAGATTTTTTTTCAAAGCTTGGCCTGATGCTTTCCAGTTTGTCAATAGCTTTCTGTTTAATGACAACTGTTTTCTCGTCCAGACTTTTGGAGTGGAATTTAAAACCCGCTTTTTCTGATAAATGGCTTGTAAACTCCTCCCTGTGGTATGGCCTGTGGCATCTGTGACAATGTGCAATAGTTTGTTTTTCCCTCTGGCTGGGACTGGAATGTAAATCCCCAATGTTGGATGGGGAAACCAGGCGCTTGCTGCCTTCATCAGCCTCCCGGAGTGCTTCCAGAGGGCTGGCATGTTCTCCAGGGTCTGCCTGTCCCCAGTGCAACAGCCCAAAAATAATCCAGTGCATGTAAAAAGGAGCATATGATGTAAATTCAGTAAAATAGAGCATTCCAGAATTAATAAATTCAGGGGGTATCAGGGCATAACAACGATGGAGAATTTTTTCCCTGCTTCTCAGCAGAGATTCTGTGGGGTTTTTGTGTTGAGTTTGCAGACTTGATGTAGTATTATAGTTGTTCATTGTCACTTGTATTATCGTTAGGAAAGGGCTCCCAGTGAGGACAGACTCAACAGATGATAAACTGTACAGTGTGGATGAATCTGTAGCGTGTGCAGGAAGGGCAAGTGGGTTTGCTCTCCATATAGCAGGTCCGTAGACACAGCCAAAGAGAACTGGGTGCAGAGCAGATTAATTTAATATTTTTGTTTTCAACTTATGTAACACCTGAGCATTGTTCAGGTGCCTAATGCAACGTGAATTTGAGTAGCGGCAGGCTTTAATCCTGGCATGCACGGACGCCAAAGAATAGGATACATTCCCTGCAGAGAAATGCTCCACCTCGCCTCCTGGTGCAGGGAGCCTCGAGCACTTGAAGGCACCTGGTCTGGGTGACGCCTGGACCAGCACCAATGTGGAGAAGAGGTTTCGGCCACCTCAGCTCTGAGTGCTCTGTCGAGGGGCTGTGCTGTGGCAAGGACGGTGCAGCCACAGGAGCTGTGAGGGGTGCTAGCTTGCAAGTACTGGCTCTCTGCAAATCAGGCCGTGCCAGCAGTGAGGCTTTTGGGGTTAAGCAGGGTAGGACACAGATGGTGTCCGCTTTCATGAGCTGGAGGAACTTGCATTGCGTGCTCTAACAGAAGCACCACATTTCTTCCCAGGGTTCTTCTGCACATCGTGTCCAAGTGCCATGAAGAAGGTCTAGACCACTATTTGCGCTCCTTCATAAAGGTCAGTCATGACACACCACTCTGCAAAACTCCCTGCTGGGAGCAGGCACACTGCTGACACTGTTCCTCTTGCCTCAGTACGTCTTTCGAGCTGAGAAACCCAGTGGCACACAGGCGAAGATGACCCATGAAATCCTCGTCCTTTCCATGGCCACGATCTTGAAGCAGTCGGCAGATTTTCTAGCCATCAATAAGCTACTCAAGGTGAAGTATTGGCAGTACTTGGCTGCCAAGGGTGGAAGGGAGGAAAAGGGGGTCTGGTATAAAGCCCAACATTTTCACCTATCCAAACCCACCGCAGGAGCAAAGCTACCAGGGCAGCTCCTCGCATCCACATCCTTGAGATTGTCCCCTTACAACAGAGAAGAATTCTTGCAGGGAACCTGGCTGTGTTGAGGCTCATGGCAGGACACAGCAAAGGACTTTTCATTTTGCCAGTTTTATCTATTTTCTTCAAGCTACGCGTGAGGGGTGACTCACAGGAGGCAGACTGAGTTTCTGCCGCTCTGCGCCTTTGCAGGGCTTGCACCCCAAACTCTGCTGGCTCCTTGCAGGGTGCATTGGGGTGCAGAGGGGATGGAGCTATTCCCACCCCAACATCGGCAGGACTCTTCCAGGGAACAAAGGCACCTGCACCAAGCTAGCTGTGCAAGCACAGCTGTGCTTACGAAATGCCATTTGAGTGTGAGCTCTCCCTCCCACTGCTGCTTCCCCACATAGTAAAACATGTTTAGTCCTGCTGAGAAAAATAATAGTATTCTTTGTTCATTCTAGTACTCGTGGTTTTTCTTTGAAGCACTGGCGAAGTCAATGGCAATGTACTTACTGGAAGAAAATAAAATCAAGGTAAAAATAAATTTGTTCGATGCTGCATTACAGAGCCATCACAAACAAACTCTCTTCCAAAAGTTTTTCTGAAAAACTATGTAACTCTTTACTTAAAAAAACCCTGACAAGCTGAACAGCTAGCCAGATCTTTCCTTTTTTTCAACTTTACTTACTTTTCCCTTCTTCCTCTTTTCACTCTCAATTGTAATTTAAAAATTCCAGGTCTTCTTATGGCTCGTGCAGCTTCCTTTTCTGTTACTAGCTACTGCAGTTTCAGCCAGTGCTTTCTTTGTGCCAATGTGCTGTTAGGAAACAACATAAACAAATGCTAAAGGGAACTTGTGCCTGCACCCGGTTCTCCCCAGCTGCTGGCTTGCAGCACTGAGTGTAGGACATGCTTTTGGTTTCAGCTGCCCAGAGGCCAGAGGTTCCCCGACTCCTACCAGCACGCCCTGCATTCGTTGCTGCTCGCCATCATTCCTCACGTGACCATTCGCTATAACGAAATCCCCGAAGAGTCCAGGAATGTCAACTTTAGCTTGGCTAACTTCCTGAAGGTCAGCAGTTTCTTTCCTTCTCCCAGGCTTTTATCAGAAAAAAAAGAAAACACAATTCGAAATAAGCAGCAAGCAAACGAATGTGTTTGTACTTTATTGTCTCTTTGTTTTCTTCAATGATGAAAACTCTGGAGGGGATAAGCTTTCTTAGGAAAGAAACTTTCTCTTTCCAAGAGAGAGACCATAATACTCTATATGTTATCTAGGGTTTTCAGTCATGCCTAGCAAAAGTTCAAAACCTGAGAGGAAATATGTGTACTCTCCTTTTAAATATTTCTGTTGTCCACTGGAGACTTCATCCAAATAATCTCAGAGAAACAGGATCACATACATTTTGGAAAGTCAACAGCAGCCTGGAGGATCAAATCTGGCTGCTGGCAGGACAGTAGTATGGAGATGATTTAGGATGATTGCTTTTATTTTTAATGATTGGTTACATCTTGCTATTTTTCCTCCAGCGTTGTTTGACCTTTATGGACAGAGGATTTGTTTTTAACTTGATAAATGATTACATTTCTGGATTCAGCCCAAAAGACCCTAAGGTAAGCAGTATGTTTCTTGAAAGGTGGCTTGCAGTTGTAAGTATCTACATCAGTCAAAGCTCTGTAGTGATCATTTTATATGACTCTTGGAGGCCTTTTAGACGCTGTTCCTGCAGAGTCTTCTGGAGGCAGAGACCCCTTTGTCTGGGCCAAGAGCCTATATGCAGCTAAGCTTTAGAATAATGTAAAGAGTCAGAACTAAAGGAGAGATTGGTTAATAGGCTGGATGAAAAAGGTAAAGATGACCCAAGTGACAGCTGCAGGCACTGACATTTAGGGGAACAATGCAAAAATTTGCCAATTATTACTGAGTTTCAGCAAATGCTATTTAGATTCCCCAATCCTTGGGCAACACACACACTGAACTGGAAGGAAATGAGTCAAACTGAAAACATAATTTGTGTTTGTCTTTTTTTCCTCAGCTGCTGGTTGAATACAAGTTTGAATTTCTTCAAACCATTTGCAATCATGAGCACTACATTCCTCTGAACTTACCAATGACCTTTTCCAAACCCAAGCTGCAAAGAGTTCAAGGTATGTCCTTTCTCAAGAGACTGGCTAGAGACCTATAATTTATTAGTCTTGATAGCTTCTGACCAGATGGAATTTGGTTTGGTGTCAAGGAAATTTATGTCCTGGTTAGACTGGTTTACATTAACCTCAGGAAAAGATGCCATTTTGGCAGGTTTACATCATTTTGCTCCAGAGTGGTATACAATCAGTCTTTCTAGTATTTCCTCTATTTACGTTTGCATGGGACTAACAATATCTGAAAGAAGTGCCCCTATTTCAGTAAATACACAAATTGTGCAAGTGTAATCCTTTGTTCCCACAAGTGTCAGCATCCCCTGAGAAGCAGGGTGTCTCATCGATAGGTGCTGTAGAGAATGGAGATACAGGAGAACAGATTGCATTCACTGCTCCACTGCCAGTTCTCTTTGTGGCCACAAGAAGGTGACTTAGGTTACCTTCTGCCTTCAGTTTGAACAAGAGTATAGCAGTGTACAGTGCGTTCAAGCTTGTACTCAAACCTGGGCTGAAGGCAGCCAACGGAGAACTTGAGCCCACGCCAATCCTTAGCACGTACCAAGGGCATACATACCGTGGCACTGCCACGTATCCAGGCTGCTCTCGCTGTCACACCATGCCCCCTTTGGTCCTGATGCTGCTCATCGTGGGGCAGATGGGGTTTGCTAGGGGCTGAGCTGGGGCACTGTGCAAGTGTGGATGGCTGCAGCTCTGCTACCGATGACAGTGTGGACCACAGCGCTGAGCCTGGCAGCATGCCTCGCCGGACTCCAAAGGTTGCTATAGACATAGCCTCAGTCTCTCTGGGTCCCAGTTTCTCATCTGTGCTAGATAAATACAGGAAAGTTTACCAGGTTTGGGTGCTAATAGCCTGGCCAAGTTAAGTACCAGAGAGGAGACTGAGGTTTGGGATTCCCCCATGTGAAAGCCCAGTGGATTTATGATTCTATGATTTATTCTGATGGAGGCAAGGGGATGTTTGCTTGTGCCTCAGGGTGCAGTCATACGAGTCCCAAAGTGGCTCCACACATGTCCGGGTAGCAAAAGCAGCAGTAACTGTGAAGTGTCCCTTGTTTTGGTATATTTCTGACTGCTCAGAGCTTTCTGGACCAGCTGCTAATCTCTTGCATCGGTTTGGCTACTTGCCTGGCATAGTTTAACAAAGTGCACTGCTAGAAATGGCTGAGAAAAACACAACCACAGTGCCTCCCCATTGCTTATTAGTGGCATGATAACATAAGGATGCCCTTTCTTGGTTAACATTCATCTTTGCACTTGCGATGGTTAAACTGAAAAGCTGTAAGAGCAGCTTATCTTTCCTCCTCTGTTTTACTGTGACTAGGACCTACCAGCTGAGGTTCACACACATCTCTTGACAGTAGAGCAGCCTATCCTCAGGGAGCAGAAGTGCCTTTGCAGTGTGCTCTGTCTGCCATGGTAGAGACGTGTAGTGATGCAAAGTCAATTGCAAACTTTTCTGTTTTTATGGACAGACCTGTGATTACAGGGACAGTGGGCTCAGAGATGGGGAGGTATGATGTGCACATCACCAAGGAGATACCCTGCTGGCATGCCTCACCTCTTCATCAGCTTATTTGGATGAAGAGAGGGGACGTGCCCAGCCCCCCACTAGTCTGTTTCTGGGAAAAGAAGGAATACCCCCCCCAGGAAGGTGGATAAAGAGGGCTTCTGCAGCAGAAGCTGGTGCAGATGGGCCCGCAGGCAGAGCACATCCCTGTGACCACATCCTGTTGAGTTGGAGCGTTGCATCTTGGAGCAGTTTCTCCGAAATGTCTCAGCTAATAAGGGGATGGTTACTGGTCTGTATCCCAGCTGCCTCACCTGGGGGATGTGTTTTTCATCAAGCAGGGCAAACCCTCAAGCCTGTCCTCAGAACCAGCAGCACAGAATTGTTTTTGCAGTCTTGTGATAGCAAAGAACCCAAGAGGTTGACAGAAGCTGGGAGTTAAGCAAGAGCCTTACAAATAATATTAAAACGTGACATACTGTCCTGTTTCTCCAAGATTTAGAGCATTACTTATTCCTGTTTATTTTTGCTGTCTTTTTATTTGTCCCTTTTCTTTTTACACATGAATTAGATTTTTTTTCATTTGCTGTGGAACGGTTCACTTCAGTAGGTAGGTCCAACTGAGATCACTGAATCCTCAAATGTCAAATTAAATACACAGCTTCCAATCAATTAGCTTGCATCCAACTAATGAAATAACCGTGATGTGTGACACTTAAGCATATGCTAACATGACTAACAATGAAAGCTAGATAATGCTCCAGATTGCTTTCTCTTTCCTCTGAATCAGACTTTCACAAACGAGTAAATGCTACTTATGAATCAACGAACTTAAAAATATCTTCTGCAGCAACAGAGCTGTTGGAACCCTTTGGCTGGGATTTTCAAAGCTGGGTGTATGTACTCTGCCTTACCACAGAAAAACTTTCACACCTGTGGGGTTTTAAAAAAATAAAAAGTCTGAGCTGAGCACACAGCACTTGTAAACTTTGGGGGAAGAACACACAGCTTTGGGGTTGTCCCTCTGGGAGGCTTAAAGCAACAGTCAATCTGTGCCTGTCACGGCTCTGGTTAGGTGTATGGGTTGGCTGACCAAGATAACAGTGTCAGGGCAAGGTCATTCATAGCAGCCCGAGCACACATGCACCCTGCACTGAAATCTGTGTCCCTGTCACTTCTCCGCTGCATTATCCAGGCACGTCAGTGGAAAAGATGCCTTACTCTTGTAGCAGCTGCTCCTTTGATCACAGTGCATAGCCCAAATCTATGTGACATGCAGAGTACAAGTGAAGTTAACCAAGTTGGTTAGGTACTGAGCTGCCTTTCTCCTGGCCGTCAGTGCAGCTTTTAAGGAGCTGTGTTCAATATCTGCTGGTGGGAAGCTAAGGGAGCCTCACAGTTCCTGGCAAGCAGCTGCCTGGAACCCTGCCCTGGCTCCCCGGTCCTTGCAGTGAGGCTGGAAAGCCCGGCTGTGTAAACCACTGGAGGATGCAGTAGCGGTCACTGGGCACCATGCCCTTGTTTGCATCCCTCATCCCAGCAGAAGTATTTGCCTTTTCTCCGCCCTCTGACCTGACAAGAAGCAGTGCAGATTTCACAGAGGATGTGGCACAAGCTGCAGAGATAGCACTGCTAGGGCTGGGCAGCTGTGATAAACGCAGCGTCTCCTCCGCTGCCCTCCGCTCGCAGCTGCTCTGTGGAGGTTGGAACCTCCGCTGCCTGGGCAGTTTGGGGATTTACAGGATAACCCCAGTCAGAGCAAAGCAGCCCCCTGGCAGTAAATTGTGCTGTCTTTCCCTGTTCCATCCATCTCTGACTTTACAAATTACTTTTTGGAGCACTAAGCTTTGTAAAGCATCACTCTGCAGAAATCCTTCTTTTAGCTGCTCCTGAAACGGTGAGGGCTGAAATTAATGATTAGCCTGAACTGGAAGATGCCAAGTTCTTTGATATGACTTAACTCAGCGGTGGAGAAAACTGTAGTCAGTTCAGGCTTTATTGAAGGATCAGTGCACTGTAGGAGAGTGATGAACTGTACTCAGGACTGTTGTGGCTTGCGTGACCATTATGTTATGTCTTGCTCTGAACAGATCCTCAGAACAGTTCCCTTAACCATTGTCTTGTTCTTTCTTTCAGATGTAAATCTTGAATACAGTTTAACTGATGAGTATTGCAGGCATCATTTCCTGGTGGGGATGCTTCTCAGAGAAGCTTCTGTTGCCTTGCAGGACAACTACGATATCAGATATACAGCCATCTCAGTCTTAAAAAATCTCTTGATAAAGCATGCCTTCGACAACAGATATCAGCACAAGGTCGGGCATATTTTGTTGGCTTTTAAACAAAATGTTCTTGAATTGTATGAAAAAACATACGTCAGAATTTTATATCTTGCATGGTGTACCAAGGGTATTCTCATTACTTTTTAGGGAACTGTTGTAAGTAACTGATAGTTATGACATAACAGTAATAGCTCTGAAAAATGATCTAGGAACACAAACAATGCAGCCAGGTAACTGCAGCGCTCTTATTCATGCTGAGTATTTAGATAATACAGCCCTGAGCCATTAAGGAACTTGAGAGTGTTGTTAGCCGAGAGGCTGTTCAACAGAATTAAGCAACATCAATGTTCTTCTGGTCTTGGGCTTAAATTAATATCCTGCATTAATATACTATAATTGGGAAACAGGACTGATCTCTGTTACAAGTCAGCTGCATGTTTTGCTAATTAGTGAATCAGAGGAGAGGCTCTGTGGATTCTCATGAGATGCTGGATTTCCACTGGGTAGCTTTCAATTTTCTTCAGTCAGAGGCTCAGCTGAAAGAGCCTGGAGATGGGCTTGTTTTCTTTCTTGATGCTGCTCCCTGCTGACCCATATGTCCTTGAAAGTGCCCAGCTACCTGTGTAGACACTACTTGTACTTGTTGTAGGCTGAAAACATGCCTCTGTTCAGAGTTTAGCTCCTCAAATTGCTCCTAGTGTGCTGCATTCCTGAGTTTTATCTGGGAATGTGGATAGCCTCCTCGGCATGAAGGGTGGGAGAAGTGACCCGAATGTGCACTGCGCTCCTGCTGTGACCAGGGTTCCTGTGCTCTGCATGGACCCAGAGCCAGCTCCTCTTCTCTCCCATCTCTGCCTTTTTGGAAGGGCTGAGCAGGAGGTGGCCTTGCTTTTCTCTGCAGTGAGGATCCATGGTGATTTGCACTCTCCCTGCCTCCTTAAAAACACCACCTGTCTTAAAATTGTCCCACTGGATTTTTGTACATTTGTTGGGCTCAGGGCTGTGTGACCAGGAAATTGCCTGGAGCCAAGGCAGGATGCTCAGCTGGAGTCCCAAGACACCAAAGCAAAAAATAATGTCATGGGCAGGACAGGCTGAGCATGGCAGGGTCTGTTGCTGCAGTCTCATTCCAGCCAAGGAAACCCTGGCTCCATCCACGGCTGAGAGAGAGTTTTTGCAACCCATGGGCATTTTCAAGATTGCTTTTATCTTTTGTCATACGAAATCAGAATTAAAAATTGGATTCTTGTATCAGTCAAAATGTGCCATTCAATTCACAAGCCTTAAATTTCTTTTTTTTAACCTTTCTGTCAAGTCCAGAATAATAAATTTTTAACAAAAAGGAATTGGATGTGAAAGAGCCCTCCATTTAGAAAACGTCAACCAGAGCATTTTTGATCTGTATCACTTAATCCAAATTAATCGGTTCCTACAAACTGTTTTAACTAGAAGCATTTGCTATGGAGAATTCCTGACTGGAAGCAATAGGCGGCACCAGGTGAGGAGCAAATGTTTTTGTTTCATTACTCCTGAGTGTTGCACTTGAAAATCAAGCTATGTGAGTGAAGTGCCAGTTAAAGAGTTAGGAAATCCAGGATTTAGTTTGTCACACATCCTGTATGATTGGGAATGTTATTCAGCCTGCAAAATCCCTGAGTGTCCCAAGCTTGCTGCTAGAAGGGTAATATCTACCTGGCAGCTCTGGAAGTGGAGATGAGAATCCAAACCAACCCATGTCCTCAGACCATATACATGTATATACCTCAGACACCATATACATTGTGCGTGTATATATATATGTGTGTTTTGGCTCTGGAATTTCCCTTTTTTGCTCCATTGAAAGCCTGGGCTCTTACCTACATCTTACGTCTTTTTTCAGAACCAGCAGGCAAAAATAGCCCAGCTCTACCTGCCGCTGTTCGGGCTGCTCCTGGAGAACCTCCAGCGAGTGGCCAGCCGCGAGGCACTCTACTCCTGTGCAGCCGCCTCCAGCCCTGTGAGTAAACCCAGTGATGCCTCTTTGCCCTTCTCAGTCCTCCTCTCCCCGTACACCTGCTGTGCAGCTTCCACTGCCTGCAGCCAGGCTCAGCTTTAGAAATAAGTGTGGTTTTCTTCTCCCCACAGACCCAGAATGTGCTTATTTCTTTTAGTTTGGCTTTTCCTGTGACTTTGTTCTGTCTGTACCACTGGGTACAACGTCTCTGCCCTTTTGCTTGCCATTGTTTAACGTGTTTCTTTATGGTATGCATAGTGCTGTGAGGTGAGGTAAGTCCCTCCAAGTGAAAGAGTTGCCACAGGACTCAGCCTCCGACTCCAGCAGCTGTTCTGGGGAGTTGCCGATCTGCCTGAGGGTTGTATGTGGTTCCGAGGCCGGCTTAGCCTTGCAGACGACTTTCCTCCTTGTTTGGAGAAAAACAACAACAACAAAAAAGACATTTGAGAAAAACAATTCAAAATTTCAACTCAAATGATAAAAAACAAAAGGGAAAAAACTGCTATGATTTACTTTAATATGTTTTGTGTCGTGGTTTAACCCCAGTCAGCAACTAAGCACCACACAGCTGTTCGCTCACTTCCCCCCCACCCAGGGAGGGGAGAGAATCAAGAAAAAAGTAAAACTCATGGCTTGAGATAAAGACAGTTTAATAGGACAGAAAGGAAGAAAATAATAATAATAATAGGAATAATAATAGGAATCAGAATATACAAAACAAGTGATGCACAAGGCAGTTGCTCACCACTCACCGACCAATGCCCAGGTAGTTCCCGAGCAGCGATCCGCCCCGCCCTGGCCAACTCCCCCCAGTTTATATACTGGGCATGGCATCACATGGTATGGAATACCCCTTTGGCCAGTTTGGGTCAGCTGTCCTGGCCGTGTCCCCTCCCAACTCCTTGTGCCCCTCCAGCCTTCTTGCTGGCTGGGCCTGAGAAGCTGAAAAACCCTTGACTTAGTATAAACACTACTTAGCAACAAATGAAAACATCAGTGTGTTATCAACATTCTTCTCATACTAAATCCAAAATGTAACACTATCCCAGCTACTAGAAAGAAAATTAACTCCATCCCAGCCAAAACCAGGACAGTATCCATCACCTATTCTATACCATTTACATCACACTCAGGTCCCATACTTTCCAATACATCCCAATTAATCACCATCACCTTTCCTGTCCTTTGAGATATATATATATACACACAGAGAGATATCATTCCCTTAGTCTATGGGCCATTCCTATAAAATGTCCGTTGAGTTCATTTAGTCCATGACTTTGGGCTCCATCTATCATAGCAGCCTTTCTGGGCAGGAGGGATGGTGCAAAGTCTGCTCAGTTGGCAGAGCAGGATTGGGCTTCGGTGCAGTGCGGCGGGCGGGTAACATTGGGCGCAGCAGGAGGATGGTGTGTAGTGTTGGATTGTTGCATGCTGAAGGCAGTCCTGGTTCCATCACTACTGCACTTTGCTCAATTTTACCAAAGTTCATTTTTCCTTAATCTAAGTGATTCTTACTGTAATACCATTGATGTGGCATATAATAGTTATAGTAATGATGACATGCAGTGGCAGGGTTATATAGCGATTAACATCATACAGATTAATTCATTGGCTATTCTCACCTAAATTCAAATCCCCTTGAGGCACACACCGGAATTCCCCATCCTTTCACATCACCCACCAAGTACACCCAGGTCCTTGAGCAAAAGCAATCCCACAAATGGGTTTGCCTTTGCCTGAGGCAGGAGTAACCCAGACTGTCTTCCCTAACATATATTTTATGTGCACTACAGGGACTTTATCCCCTTCTACAGTACATAAAAGTTCTGATTGGGCAGGGCCACCCCGATTGGCAGACCCTCTGGTGTTGACTAACCAGGTGGCTTTTGCTAAATGTGTATCCCAATGTTTGAAGGTCCCACCCCCCATTGCTCTCAGTGTAGTCTTTAACAGTCCATTGTATCGTTCGATTTTCCTGGAGGCTGGTGCATGATAGGGGATGTGATACACCCACTCAATGCCATGCTCTTTGGCCCAGGTATACTCCTCCCCAAGTCATTTGTCTCCCTGTTATGGAAATAAGGAAATAGATTTTTTTTTCATCTGCCTTTTTTTATTTCATTATTCTCTTCTGTAAGAGAATAGGTGTTATCTTCCATTGGTCACAAAAACCTTATTTTGCTTTACAGGCATCCAGGGATGAATTCATATGCAGTTTTGCATCCCCCTCAAATAGATCCAGCCTGATTGCAGACAAAGATCCAGGTAAATTAATTTTTCTAAACTTTAACTTTCCCATTTATTTTGAATGTAACTATTACCAGCTCCCAAAACCCATTACTCAAAACCTGAGGTAGTCATCTGCCAAAAGACCTCTCAGAGTTTGTATGCTTTTCCCTGGACGTGGTGTCACCCCAGCTGTCCTTTCCAGATTCATCAGCTTTCAACACAGGGCTTTCGCAAGCCCTGTCTGTGCTGCCCAAATTGCATCTTCCACTCACTGTCCGTGATGTACTGAGGAGTGCCGGTGCCAAGGTGTCGATTGTGGGGTTTGGTTTTTTTCAGCTTGCGGAGCAGCACTTCCAAATGGCCATGCAATAAAGCGAGAGGACTCGAAAGGATCCCTGAACTCAGAGGGGGCAACCGGTTCCCCGGATCAGAGTGAAAATGTAACGTATCTGGGGTTAGAAAGAATGGTGCTTACTGCACCAATCTGTGGGCTGTGTTAAATAAGGGGGAGGGAAAAGGAGTTCCCCATGGTAACTCTCTCAAAGCCAGCTTATAAATATCTCTGTTTGGAAACAGATTCATGTTTAACAGAGGAGGTCAGACTCACGGGTCTGGTATGCTTTCCCTCTTCAGACGTCTCTGAGCCAAAAATATAACTGTTGACAAATAACTTATCAAAGAAGAAAGGCAAAATCCGTGGGGAAAATCTCTGCTCCCATGGTGCGTTTATCCATGCTCAGACGTGCTCCCTGTGTGTGGATGGGTCTGAGCCTGGCCAGGGCCCAGTGCACAGTGCTGGGAACCAGTTTGCACACACAGCTGGGAGACAAAGCACCATGATGTGAGATTGCCAGTGACCACTGACTTAAGAGAAGATGAGGTATTTGTAGGAAAATCAACACAGGCTAATAACCACAGCCCCACATTTGCAGAAGGTGACTGCGGTCACACCACAGAGAGCTCTGACCCCACTATTCAGACAGGGTGTACTCTGTTTGTTGGCAGATTGCGCACATGGAAATCAGGTATTTGTGCAAACCAGCCCCTGGTTTTCCTCAAGGCACTTTCCAGATGTCTTGGGTTGGCGTGAATAATTGATGCATCTTTAAAACCTTTGGTCCTTACATCAAGCAAGGCAAAGATAATCTGGGCTTCTGCTGGCTGTGTGCTGACATGCTTAGGAGAGGTGGGGCCTTTCAAGTTCTCCCACATAAATCACGAAGCTACAAGACCAAGTATAGCCAAATACTTGACTATCAAACTGTTCATATTCAGCAAAGCTCTGAGCATATGCTTCAACCCTGCTGGTGGGGTTTGCAGAAAGCGTTATTGCTTGCAGCTCAGCTCTTCCCCACAGCTAGACATTGTCTTCTGTGTCCTTGAAGGTATGTTTTTCAGAGTCATTGAAAACAGCTTTTCTGTTAGGGAATGCAATACCCACAAACCATGTAGAAGAAATGCCACATAAAGGAGCACAGCTTTAACGCTGCTCTACAGGGGTAGACACGTTGCTTATCGCCTGTTCCCCTGGAGTGAGTTGTGTGCTGACTTGGTAGTTTGACATGGTCAACAGCAAAGTTTTGGCTATAGCACTGTATCTCCAACTCTAAACTGAATGTTTAATTCTGTTTTATTATGACTTACATCTACAGCTTGTCCCAGAATAAACAAGTAAGATCTGTGGGTTGCTGTCCAAACATGTGAGGCACAGTTTTAAGAGAAGCATCCTCCTTAGAGCTTAATCATATCCATTTGTCTGAGGATAGGGCTAGGGTGAGCACAGAGAATGCAAAAAAAATTGGTAACGCTTTAGAAGTCATGTTTCCCACCACACAGTGCCCAAGCCTTTCCCACCCAGATTGACTCACCAGCAGGATTTCACTTCTCTTTGCTTAAGTCACTAAGTAGGGGGAAAAACAAGAGACACTTCCAAAAATCAGGGGAAAAGCCCCAAGTTCTTAAGCTGAAATTTCCTGGGTTTTTAATAACTGACATTTTGTTTTGAAGTGTACATCTTTAGCAGAAAGTTAGATTCTTGCTTTAAACTGTGACCCCTAGTGAACTGTGTTGTTTGACAAGAACTGACTTAAAAAATGTCCGGGAGCTTAGACACTGCAGAGAGCAGGGGAAGTGAAAGCAGGGCTGCCGTGCGTTTTGGCGAATAAGCCATCATTCTTTGCCCAGACATTGTTTTTCTGGGCAGAGAAGCGTTCAACCATGTGCCCAGGATTTCCAGACTGCTCATCACTGGATGGGCAGCAACCCCAAAGGATGGGATGTCTCCATGGTGCTGTGGGGGTGCACATGCAGGGGGACAGGAGGAATGCTGGCACATCTGGTATGTGCCAGGTTTGCTGTGCCCATGCTGCATGGCATCTGGCCCCATGCTCCGTGCGGGCACAGCCCAGGCACCCGTGGCCACTGGCCTCCGCATCACATCTGTGTCCCGTTAGATCCGCAGAAGCTCCACGAGGAGCAGCGTGTCACACTGCAGCCGGCTGGACCAGTTTGAGATCCGGACGCTCCTGATGTGCTATCTCTACATTGTGAAGATGATCTCTGAAGGTTGGTGGCTCTTACTCACCGGAGGACAGCCATAAAGACGAGAGACCATCACCGGCAGTTTTGGTCTGTAAGGTCTCCCTTTAATTTTTTTTAAATCTCAGTGCACTGGTTTTTTTTTTTCTTTCAGATACCCTTTTAGCTTACTGGAACAAATTCTCCCCCCAAGAGCTGATCAATGTCCTTGTGCTTCTGGAGTGAGTATCATGAGGCTGCAATTCAAACACTGCGCCTTTGCGTGAGCAGCATTGGCCAAGAAGAAGACATGAGTGCCATGTGCCTTGCAGGGTGCACGCGGTCCTGTGCAGCGCTAGAGGTGTCTGGCCAAGTTGTACTGAAATGCTCTTCCTCTGTCTGAGGAGAAACAGGAGTATATCAAGGGAGCATGGTGAAGTGGCGGTGCCCTGTGCTCGGTCCGGGCTGTGCAGAGTGTGTCCCACCACCCGCAGGCAAGCAGGGCTCAGGGCACAGCCTCCCGCCGTAACCGGCACAACCTCCGCTTTGCAGCGGGTTTGGTGGAACAAACGGGTGAGGAGACAGGGATGTGCCATAGGGTTTGGAAACCAAGGGTTTGAGGTCAAGTGACTTGTAAATACAGACCCACACGCTCATGCACAGAGGAGTGCATCTGCAGACAAGGAGAGGGTAGATTTTAAATGTTCTGGATCATTCCTGCTCTGCAGGATCTGTAACAGATACATGTTTTGTTTTCTTTCTAGGGTGTGTTTATTTCACTTCAGATACGTGGGGAAGAGAAATATCGCCAGGTACCGTATTCTTCCGTCCAGGGCCAGGATGGGGGAGCCGTGCCCACGCTCCCTGCCGCAGCCGAGGCAGGAGGGGAGCGTGCACAGCCCCGTGGGGCAAACCCAAGCAGGCAGGAAGCCTGCGGGGCCGGGACTCTGCTCAGCACCATGCCGCGAGCAGAGTCCCCTTGCCTTAGCACCCTGCCCCTTCCCTCCCCTCCAGCTCCTGCATGAGACCCCCAGGCCCAGGTGCTCCTGGCTGCCCGCGCAGGTTGGCAGTGTCCCCCGCAGCTGGCTGCAGGTGAGACACGAGTCACGGCTGCACCTCTGCTCCCTGAGCAGCAGCAGCCCTGCAGTTTCATTAGCTCTAGGGCTATCTGGCGCAGGCGAGACCAGGGTAGCCCGGTCAGTCCTGCTGGGATTGTGCGGGATAAACCAGATTAGTGCGTTGGAGGGAGGTCAGGTCTCCATCCTGGTGCCTCGTGCAATCCTGTAGTGGTGTGGCCACAGCTGCTCGTCCAAACCCGCAGTCTTCGCTTCTCCTTGCAGGGTGCACGACGCCTGGTTATCCAAGCACACGGGAACTGATAGGAAATCCCAGACGATGCCAGCGCTCCGCAGCAGAGCTGGGGGCATGCAGGTGCGGCTCCAGCATCTGGGCAGCTTGGAGACCTCCTTCACACTCAACCACAGTACGTACAGCAGAGCGAGACGGGACCGTGGATTATTAGCCTGCTGTAAACTGCATGTAGCCATTTTCCACTTGCTGCTTTTTGCTTCAGGGTATTCAAACTCCGCAGAATTACAATGGTCACCACTCCTCCCTGCAACATTCCTAGACTGGTGGGGGTGACATTTAAGCCAGCCCCTTAAAAATCACCCCTGGGACTTAGGACTTGCGTGGCTTTTTCCTCTCACCTGTCTTGGCTCAGCAACTTGGCTGGGTGTGTTTGCAAGCAACGCCTTGGTTTGAGTGGTGAGCAAGGCAGGCAGGAGAGCTGCCCTGTGCAGAGACCTGGGCCAGGATCTGTTCTAAACTGCTCCACATGGTGAGTTTTGCCCCATTGAAGCACCTTGCCATTTCACCTCTGCGGATACAACCTGGACACCTTGTTCTCTGCCTGGCTTTAAAGACAGTGAGATTAAGGGGAAATACTGACGTTGGTTTTTTCGGTTGGCATCAGGCTGAGGCAGCTTCTCTGAATGGAGCTGGCAAATTCAGCATCTTGCTATCCTTACCTCATCTCCCAAACCCAGTGAAGTGCAAGGGGACAACCTTATCTATATCAGCATTTAGATCTTGTGAACACTGTTTCCTCCTGATTTGCTTTCTGTCCACAGATGCAGGCACCTCAGAAGCAGATATTGTGCACCAGGCATTACTGGAGGGCAATATTGCGACCGAAGTGTGCCTGACAGTCCTGGACACCATCTCTTTTTTCACTCAGAGTTTCAAGGTCAGCATTGAAATCAAAAGTATTGTTGAAAAGTGTGTGTATTTCTGTATGCGTGTTGATTTTGGTGATCCATTCTCCTAGAGTGGCAGATTATGGAAGGCTTTACAAAAGCAAATTGTTTGCAGCTTGTTTATTTTCCAAAATGCTGGGTGTTTCACAGGGTCTCAGAGTAATTATGCACTTTATGCAATCTTGCAATTTCTTCAAAACTGCAAGACCAGAGAAAATTACGTGGACGCTACACCATGAGTGTAGGCATTACAAAAATAGAATAAGAGGAAATGTACATCATATAGAAAGGAGGGACTAGAAGAAAGGGAAATGAAGGTCTAGCATTCTTAGGACAGTCACTGTTTTCTACCATAAATTGTCTAGAAGCGAGGCCCAGATTTCTTTGAATCACTGTACATGAATGTCTCTGGGGCTGAGGCATTCCAGCTGTGGTTACCACTTCAGATAGGACCAGTACCACTGGTAGAAGTCTTCTCCATGTAGTGATTCACACTCCCAGCAGTCATTGCCATCTACAAGAATCAAAGCCTCTGTAGGGAAGAGAACCCCAGGCTGGCAGCAAAATACTGAAATACTGTTCCAGAAAAGCTCTTCCTCTAAGTGTGGTTGGAGGAATCCTGCTCGTAGCAATGGGTTTTGCATAATGTCACAAGAACAACTCCGAATTTCAGAGTAAGTAAAATGAAGATTTCCTTTTTAGATGGATTGAACAACATGAAAAGAAAGGTCATCTTATCCTCTGCTTCTGTTGCAAAGGAAAAAAGCTATCCTGGTACAGACGTTAAATTACTCCTTAAAAGTTTGGCAACAGCAGAAGGATTTAGATGCAAGAGTTAAAACTTGCTTGACTTTCTCAGTTGCCTCTTTTTGAATATGGCTGAACCACAAAACAATGTGCTTTTCAAACCACAGGATAGACTGGATTCCCTTCTGCTTTAATTGGCTTCTGCTTTGCTTTTATGGTCATATGGTGTTACCGCACAGAAGTGTGCTCTATACTGCAGTAAAAGTGCTGATGGTGTTCTTACTGCCAGAGTAAACAAGTTCAGTTAGAAAGCATGGATCCTAAACTTACCCTGCTACAAGATGTATACAGGATGTCAAAAGAAAAATCTGACCCAGCCCAAGGATTGCTTGGGCTGGCAATGAGATAGGAACTATTGATGATCTATCGATATGGGGCATCCACATCCTTGCTGGGTGGCCACGATGCGCCAGGCTTCCTGTGCAGCGGCTGCAAGGGTGACAGCACGCACAGGCAAGATAACTCTGACACCAAACTGTATTAATCCTCTCCACGTAATTCCATTTTACCACATCTCCAGAAGGTGAAACTGTCAAAACTTTCCAGGAGACAAGGGGAGTGTACCGACTTCCTACAGCTATGAATCTGTCCAGTGAAAAGATGTGATAGTCTTTTTTTTTTTTTCTCTCTCTCTCTCTTTTGGGCTGCAAATGAAACGCTTGTCAAGACAAATAAAAAGAAATGGAAAAAACAGTGTGATAGTTATGTTGGAACAGCCCATTTTATTTAAAGTAACTCTAGGCAACTGGAGAAAGTTGTACAGATTATTGAGTTGGGTTTTGGAATTAGTGATAAAATATTTTTGTTTTATTCTCTGCTAGCCTCTGACCAACTAGTGTAAGTTTGTACTGGTTGTCATATTGGTTATATTTTTACTGAGGGCCCTGTTCCTTATCTGGCTTAAGAATTGGTGTGATTAATTATGCAAAATTATCTCGGTCATTTCCAGCTTCAGGCACAACATTTCTGCAAAATAAATTCTCTCGTTGCTTTCTAGACCCAACTTCTAAGCAACGATGGCCACAATCCACTCATGAAGAAGGTTTTCGATATTCATCTGGCTTTTCTCAAAAACGGGCAGTCAGAAGCAGCTCTTAAGCATGTGTTCGCCTCTCTGAGAGCTTTCATTAGCAAGGTATGTAATACATGACTCTAAAAGTGCAGGAGAATTTATATAGGTATGACAGAAGAGACCAGTACACTTAAACTCCTGTTAAAGTGATATTTTGTGCTGTTTGGAGATGTGTTTTAGAAAACAACTTCTTCACTGATTTAAAAACCAGCCCAGGTTAAGTTATCTATTTCAACAATTATTTATTATTTGTTGGATATCAGGAAACAAAAGGAGAAATCGCGAGGAATTCCCCCACTTGCCTTGGTCGCAAAACTGCTGTTAAAGATCACTATCTGTTCAACCAAAAGCTGGTGCTTCTTGAATCTTTGCCCCAAACTGTCAATGTTGCTGATAATGCCATTGCTTGAATGATACTTGTACTGACAAGCTGCTCCTCTCCCACTCTGTTTGAAAGAGAATAGTACTTGCTGAACCTCTTTCTACACTTTTCTGGTATGCAGCAAGGCAGTTTAATCCCCTGAGCTCAAGCAGCATCAAAGCTGCAGCTAACCACATAAGGGCAGTGACTGATGCTATTGCTGACATTTCCCTTTGTGCTTGTCAAAACCTGCTGCTTCTCCAAAGTACATTTTTGAGACCAGATGTACATGCAAACTCCATTCCTTCCAAGCTGCATGCTTGTCATAAATTCAAAATGAATCAAAACCTCTCAAATCACTTGAATGCAACAGATCATTAATGAGGTAAAACCATGTGGCGTGAGACTGCAGCCAGGCAGAGCACAGTATGTGAATGATATGCAGCAAAGTGTTACTTCCAAAGGAAGTCTTGCACTAGTTGCCGAGCTCAGTTTGATTAAAGAAAGAGACTGCTAAACTGTTTTTCAAAGCTGGAAAAAGTCTGTGCTATGTACATTTTACTATAACCCCACAGCAAAGCTAAGAGCTAGTACAAGAATGTCTAGGGCTGAATTTTGATTTATCCTAAGCAAACACATGAGAAGCAGAAAATGCAGAAGTCTTGCTAGCTACCTCTCTGGGTCCAGACAGCGTGGTCTCCTATGAGATGTTTTTCCATGGGGCTTCTTAAAGCCTGCTAGATTGGCAGCTGGCACTGGCAGGAATCACAGTTTTCCTACAGAGTCCAATTATTGCTCTCGAGTGCTTTCGAGTTTCCTGCTTGCCTGTGATCTGCTTAACCTTGAGATCCATCCTGCCGCAGATCTGCATACACCCCACTCGGACACAGTCTCTCTGCACGTCTCTTCCCCTTACTACTCGAAAGTTAGTTTAGCCAGAAATATTTGTTTTGTGCCTATAGCAAATAAGAGACCTTCCTTGCCTCCCTGGCAAGTTTTCTGTGGTTGTTTAAATGTGAAGCCAAACCTGCACACCTGCTCAATTTGATCTCACCATCAGCCTTCAAAACCTGGAGCCTTTCAGGGGTTCCACGCTTGCATTTCAAAATGCCAATTACAGTAATGGAGGCTGCATTCTTGGCTGCTGCAAGGACGGGCAGTGGGGTCATTTTCTTGGATTTATGCCAGCCTGAATCCATGCTGAATTTGGCATCATGTGTCTTCAAAGATGTGAAGGATTGATTTCAGTTAATTTCTCACATTTCCCCTATGACAGGACACAGTGTGGCTTCTGTAAAAGCAAGATATGAGCCCAGCAGATGGTATCTATAAGGAAGTGTTTTCTTTGCCAACTCCATAACCACATGAGTCCCAAACTTCCTTTTAAGTCCTCTGAAGTGCTTTTCTAAGGCCAAAAGAGACAATAAAATAGCTGGGGGGGTGGGGGGTGGGGTGTCACTGCATTTCATGACGAGTGCAAGGATGGCATGTTTTCCTGCAAGTTTGATTTGAAATATGAAAGCTGTACTGCTTTGTTTTGGGTTGCATATCACTGTTAGCTATAAATTAGTGTTAACTTCAAGAAAACCAAAAGTGAGTTATACATATGATGCAGCTAGAATGGACAATTTGTTATTTTTATGGCCTTCTGTAGCTAATAATTACAATGAAAAGAATCCCCCTCTTATCTAGGGCAACAGAAAATGGTTGCTGGGGGGGAAAAAACTCCCAAGATTTATTCTGCATCCCAAAATCTGTCTTAAAGGTAGCTTGCTTTCTGAATTAGATCTGGTTACTTAATAGGCAAAAGACTTTTAAAAAAAAAAGAAATGTCGCAAGAAAGCAAACAGCAAATAAGTTCTATAATTGTTTACATGTTTGACTTTGGCTTTAGAATGAATCCTGCTTGCATGCATGTGTGCTGGGAATTTGGGAAGAAAGCTGTCTCTGTTTCACCGGCTGGGAAGAAGCAACAAAAGCCAGATTGCTCTTGTTTTATACTCTAGGTTTTCTTAACAACTAAATCCTTCTTTTCAGAGCATCACTTACAGATAAATACATAGATACATGCTTGGGAATGGTCTTGAAGTTAAAGGTATTAAAGGAGGTGGCTGAGATAATTTGCCCTGCATTAAAGAGCAGCTCAGACACGTGGATGTGAGAGTGGTGGAAACCCCATGTAGCTGCCCTCTCCGTGCCTGCCTGTCCCTCGCTGTGCTGACGCTAGCAGGGCACGTTAGAGGCATCACAAATCCCAGGCCCTGAAGGACTAGGGCAGCAGAGCCTCGCTCCTTTCCTGCAACAGCCAATTTGGGAAGCTTTTGCCTGTCTGTTAGCAATTCCCCCCGACCATGTCAAGCTGCGCGTTCTCTCCCCGTTAGCGCTCTCAGGATGCAGCATCGTTACAGCCTCCCATGCAGTTGTGCAGGGCACTTGGCATGTCCTGCCCACCGCTGCGGCTGTCCTGCCCTCACACCTCAGGGCCGGATCAGAAACGTGCTCCTCCGGCGCACGCAGAGTCATCGCCACACACGCCGTTTCACAGCTCTTCCCGGCTCACGTTCTCCGGCCAGCCGGAGGGCTGCAGGCAGCACCTGGCCAGATCTCCAGCAGGCGTACACCCTTGGGTCTGCTCCCCCAAACCTGGCACCAGGAGCCATTGCATCTGCTTGGGCTTGGTCTCCAGAAGGAGCTGCGTGGGGACACAGGTTCCCTATGGACAGGGCACGGGTTTTTCTCCAGAGCTGGTGCAGTGTGGAGGGGAGTGCACAGGGGGGATCTGGGGCTTCTTCTGCAGCAGATTCCAAGGCAAAGTTTTTCTCCCTAGCGTTGGGTTGGAAATGTCTGAAAAGCCCCTGCAGGCAAGCAGTGGTCCCTGCTGACAGCAAGTGCCAGCCGTATCTTCTTGGGTGCCCGTGTGCTGCCTGTGCATGCCCAATCGCGCATCGCTGTGGCCGGCTCTGGGCTAAACCCAGTTCTGAGCGTGACCCCATCTCGCTATTGGAGAAGGATTGCATTACAACAGGCAGAAATTACTTAATAGCTCCTTTCCCAAGTGCACACGTGATCCTCTTGGCCCTGTGTTACTATGATGTTTGTTTGCTTCTTTTCTTTCTCCCTTTTTTTTTTCTCTGAAAATATTTTTGGCCAGAGGCAGCGAAAACCAAGTGTTTGGTCAGTGTCTTAATTCTGCCTTGTAACCTGCATGGCTTGGTGTAATCCCAACAGTGTACTCATGCTAGCCACAGCTCCTAGGTTCCTGTTTTGAGACCCTTTCACCAGCATGCCATGGTGGTGGCCACAGCAGTACCTACAAGCTTTTCTGAATCATATATACTTAATGCAAGGAGTGGAGGGCCACGGTAACAGCTCCAGGCTTTGACTTGGAGGATGTGAGTGAATACTCTGACAGTATTTACTGTCACCTCCCACGGGGAGAAGGCAGCGGGGCAGATAGAAGTGGCTCATGGACCGTGCTGCCTGAGGACCATTGGGTCTTGAATGAACTGAGCACATCTTTCCTCTGAGCAGATAAAAACCACGGTTGTCTCTCTTGCCTCTTTGTGCCAGGACATTCCCTGGGGCTGGTCCCCAGCTGCAGCGGAGGGAGCAGAGTGCCGCCGTGCCATGCCCAAACAGCCCCCGCTCCCTCCGGCAGGTGTTGGCATCACCCCTCTCCAGCCAGGTCCCTGCGGTGGCTGCGGAGGCGGCTGCGTGCCAGCACAAAACCCGTCCTTGTTCTGCTTCCCCGTGCCCAGCCCGCTGCGGCTGGGTGGAAGGAAGCCGAGCGCGGTGCCCCCTCCCCGCCAGCCACCGCTCGTCACCGCGGCCGGACAGACACATGCCGGCGGTCCCCGCTCCGCCGAGCCCTGCATGGAGGCTGCTGCCCGCCGGGGCAGGGCACCGCTGCAGCCGTCTGCTTTTCAGGCACAGCTGAGCTTGTCCCCGCAGACGGGCTTGGAAGTAGGTGTTTGGTAAGGTGATAGACACGCTACAGCAGTATGGGGTGTTGGTCTTCCCTTCCTGCTTTTCTTCACCCTGCTGCACATCTCTGAGCCCCGTTGCTACCCGAGGTAGCTCACGCTGCAGTTTGGCTTGATCCTGCTGCTCCCTGCGGCCGGTTCCGTCTGGGGGGCCAGGGCAGGTCACTGTGTATTTTGGGCTCTCTGGGATAAGCAATTCTGTTGTTCGCACTCCTGACCGCAAGCATGATTTTAGGCTTTTTTGGGGGGACGTGTAGAAGTAGCTGTGTGAGCACTGCAGGTCATGTTTCCCAGCAAGGTCAGACTTCTGGGTGGGCTCCAGCGGATTTTCTGATGTCCCGGATGGCAGCCTTTGGTGGGAATGTCCATGGGACCTCCCTTCTCTGCCCTGCTGCTGGTGTTTATGGCTTTTGTAAGAACATAAAACCTCTGTCTGTCCAGTTTGGTGAGAATTTGCCAATGAACCCAAAAGTTGTTGGGGGAGGGGATAGACAGACGTACGCAAACACATCCCCAAAAAATGTGGCAGCAAAGTTCACGTTGCTCTAGGAAGCATGGTTAAAAATAGGCCCCAAATTCATTCCCACAAATATTTTCAGGCTCAAAACTCTGGCCGAAGTTTTATTGAGGCTGTCCAGGCTGGAGCCCAGTGTGTTGCCCCATGCCCCTGCCCATCTGAGCCCTGTGGGTGTAATTTAGTGGTGTATTTTCTAATATTTGCATGCCTCTTGTGAAGTTTCCCTCAGCATTTTTCAAGGGAAGGGTGAACATGTGCGCTGCCCTCTGCTACGAGATCCTGAAGTGTTGCACTTCCAAGGTGTCCTCCACGAGGAATGAAGCCTCGGCTCTTCTGTATCTCCTGATGAGAAATAACTTTGAGTTCACCAAAAGGAGAACATTTCTGAGAACGCACCTTCAGGTCAGTGTCTGGGGAAAAGCTAGAGAGCAGGACACCTCAGATTTAATGAACAGATACATCAATATAACTATGTCACCTCAGATCTGCAGAGGATCTTGCTGTGTTGTATGGACAAAAACCCTCTTGATTTCCAGGCTTTGCCTAATTCCTGTTTCTGGTGATTGACCCAGGGCCCTTTGGGTGAAATACACTGCCATCAAGTACTCCAAGTTGTTGAGTTTTTGGAATCAGAGACACAAGACACATCTCTGCCCCAGAGGCTGGCTGGGATGGGGTGGAAAGGACAGCAAGAAGAGCTGCCTTTGAGGCAGGAGAAGGGATTTTCCTGGAGCTGCTTTTGCAGCACTGGTTTTTTGAAGCAAATTTAGATACCTAGTGGGGCAGATGAATACCGTCTGGGTTGTAATGAGTCATGGAAGAAGGTAACTAATGTACAACCAGGGATTTGTACTATGATTGTTATATTGTTAATTCTGTGAACTCACTGTTCAGCAAAGCAGTTTGGTCCTCTGGGGAGTATTTGTCCTTGGGACATGTGACAGCAAAGCCACAACAACAACCATTGCTTATGTTGTGGGAAAGACGTGATGTTTTCCCGTAAGCATTTTATGTAACTGTGACAATAAAACTCTTCTATTAGGGCTTGTTTAAATAAAGCCCCTACCCTGTCCCAACAGATAATAATTGCAGTGAGCCAATTAATAGCAGATGTGGCACTCAGCGGCGGGACAAGATTTCAGGACTCCTTGCTCATCATTAACAACTTTGCAAACAGTGACAGGCCTATGAAGGTAAGTTGGAGACATTAAATCACATCATGTGCTATCAGCCATTAATGCAAGACTGGGGACGCACTCAAGGAAATCATGTTTAAGGGTAGGTCTAATGATTGGAACTATGATTTATAAGCTCAGAGTGGGCTGTGTTTGCTCAGTAAACAAGGATTATGCCAACAGCAGTAGGGTCAGCTGCACAGGCAGGTCATGCTCCATCTGTGAGGCCTCACACTTAGAGGAGGGAGCTCTGCCATTCAGGCTACGCTTTGCAAAGCGTGCTGCTTGCAAGGGTGTCCAAAG
This sequence comes from Aquila chrysaetos chrysaetos, assembly GCF_900496995.4. Lineage (NCBI taxonomy): Eukaryota > Metazoa > Chordata > Aves > Accipitriformes > Accipitridae > Aquila > Aquila chrysaetos. The sequence goes on along the minus strand of NC_044024.1, from coordinate 9,977,612 downwards.
AGCTTCTCAAGAACTTCCAGCTTTGAGACGAATGACAAGGGAGGGTCTGGTATTTCTGTTGGCTGAAGGTAATAATTAGCAGGAATTAATTTTAATTAATCGAGTGTCGGTAATATTAAGAAGGCACTCTTTCATGGAGATTAATGGCTGTATTCCTTCGGAAAATAATTGTCTGTCTTGCGCTAGAATTAACAGCTTCTACCCAACCCATTGAACAATATATCATCACTGCAGCTTGCTCCACTGCACACAGTGTAGCTGCCAAAGTAGGATAGAGGAAAATGGGAAGCGTTTTTACAGTTCTGTGATTATCCTATGACCTAAAGGTGGAATGGGAACCTCAGTTAGGTGTTGAATCATGCTATAACAAAGTTATAGTTAGGGTATACCTGGCAAACACTTCTGTACAGAGGTGCGTATAAGGGTTTCTCTGAGCCATACTTTGCTGCTCATATTTTACATCATGAGACCATCATTATATCCAGTTTATGTATTTATATAAGTGCAAGAGTACAAGAGAGATTTCAGTACACTGGAGAGGGTACCACGCACAGCCACAGAGATAGCTAGGGAGCAGGAGCCTGAGGAGAGGGAACATGAGCCAGGCTTACCACAGAGGAGAGAAAGCTGAGGGGAGACCTAACTGCTGCTTTCCACTACCGAAAGGGAGGTTATAGAGATGAGGAGGTCAGGCTCTTCTCAGAGGTGTGGTGCGTCAGGACAAGAGGCAATGGGCATGAGTTTCTGCAAGGGAAATTCCAACTTTACTTAAAGAAAAAATTATTTCCCAAGAACATGGTGCAGCCCTGGGGCAGGTCCAGAAAGGAGGTGGGATTTCTGTCCTTGGAGATTATAAAACTTGGCCAGACAAGCCTTGCTCTAACTCGATGATGGCCCTGCTCTGAGCAGAGGATCAGACTGGAGCCGGTTTTTATTTATTTATTTATTTATTACATTCCTGTGGTGGGAAGCTCTACAAATGCTTTGGTGCTTTAGGAATTGAAGAGTGGCCACATCAGAGGCTACCAAGCCGGATGTTGAATGACATGAAAAATACTTCAGGCATGGTTTATGGTCCCATCCTGAGACATTTGCATGCATGGAGCACTTCTGTCTCGCTCTCACACCGGCTCCTCAGGATGCCAAAGTATCTGCCTCACTGTAGCATGGGAACAGCCAACTTGGCGTCCTGCCCATGACCAGGAGAGATTGGCCCTGTGCACGCCCAGATTGAAAAGCCTCTAATTGCCTATGAAATACTGTACACTGTATGCAGCGTGAGTTCAATAAGTAAAAGCTAGTTAGTCTTACCTCCTGTGTTCTCGGTGTTTTCAGTTTGGCAGTAGGTGGAGTGTTGGCTGAAAGGGTAGTGACGGTCTTTCTTTGGCAAAGCCTGGAACACCTTTTATTTCCGTATTTGCTTCTAATTAGATTTGTTTTGTGTCAGGCAACTGCTTTTCCCTCCGAAGTCAAAGATTTGACAAAGAGAATCCGTACAGTGCTTATGGCTACCGCTCAAATGAAAGAACATGAAAAGGACCCAGAAATGTTGATAGATCTACAGTACAGTTTAGCCAAATCTTATGCAAGTACCCCCGAGCTCCGGAAAACGTGGCTGGACAGTATGGCAAAGATACATGTAAAAAACGGAGACTTTTCAGAGGTAATTCATGTAATTAAAAACATGGTGCACAACAAGACAGATGTACAGATGACGTTTTAATTTTCCCTTTGTACTTTGCAGGCAGCCATGTGTTACGTTCATGTAGCAGCCCTCGTTGCAGAGTTTCTACACAGGAAAAGTAAGTGTGTGCTGTTCGGAGGCACAAGGAAGACAATGCAGTGGTGGGTTTTGGGGGGATCAGAATCTTTTTAAAGACAAGTTTCTCTCGATTTGGTAAATGATCATATTAGAAACAAGCTAAAAAGGAAAAAAAATGAATGCAGTGAATAAAGCTAGAAGAAGATGAGGGTTTTTTAAGAAAGGAATCCAGTTGTTCATACACAGGCATTTACTAGGCTGCCCAGGTCTGCTTAGACAGTCATGTTGGCACCTTGCTGAGTGAAATAACAACTGACACATTGTGTCTCGGTTTAAATGTTCAGTTGTATTTTACATTAGGAAATGTACTCACAGGGGAAGCCCATGTTAAAAACTGGCTGTCAATATGTTCATCAGAAGTATCACAATAAGCAGTACAGAAAACTATAGACTAAAGCAGTCAAAATTCAGTCAAAAAATGAGACTATAGCCTAACTATACAAATATGTAAAGAACAATCAGGAAAAAAGTGTTGTGGCTTAATGCAAAACAGGAAGGAAAGACAAACTTGTGTGTTCTCAAGTAATACCACTTTGCAGGTTTTCTTTTAAATATCTGTTCCACAGTTGATATATTGACCCCACTTCTCATTTCTGTGTAAAGGAGTAATTGTTGAAATGGACACAACATTTCGGAAAGTTAAGGCTCCATAAAAGCTGCTTACATGCACTGCCTTGGCTGGAAAGGTCTTAAGTGCCTTGCTCGGGGAGCTTGGATTCCCTTCAAATTCTGTACTTTGTGTTGGCTAAGTGGGGAAAATCAGGACTTGTTTTTCTGATACATATACATATTTCACATGGCGGCAGAAGAGAGAGTATTGAAAGTCGGCAATTCTTTATTTGTACCCTGGAGGCTGCTTACCACAGCCGCTGATACAGGAGAACTTGTAAAATGGAAGAGGAACAAATCCAAAGGAATATCAAGTGAAAACATTGAGTTATCTCTGTCACTGGCACTCCTTACATATACATAGGCTGCAAAGGGTTCAGTAAAGGCTGAACTACTCAAAGTTTTGGGGTACATAACTGTGCTTTCTGCTAGGAGTGTACAATCCTGTTCACTTACCACCCAGCTCTCCAGCATCCAATGATAGCTTTCTTCTTGCACCTTCTGCGCAAAGATATACTCTTGTCCTTCTCTCTTGACTTTCAGTTGGTTGCAGCTGGTTATGTTGGACAAATGTGACTTCCAGATAGCACACTGGGAAATCTGTTGTGCTTGGTGTTAGTTATGTACTAGGAATGACCCCCATAGCAAATGGCTGGGGAGGTTCTGATGTGTTCAGTCTCATATAGCAAATCAGTAGCAAAAATGTGAGTCAGGTCCCCTGCTACTTGTAGGACTTCACTATCAGCTAGACTGCTTCCCTGGCCATTAAAGCATGACACATTTGAGATACGTTATTCCACTAATCCATCTGCTTTTGTCTGCTACAGAACTCTTCCCCAGTGGATGCACTGCCTTCAGGAAAATCACTCCCAACATTGATGAAGAAGGTGCAATGAAAGAAGATGGTGGGATGATGGATGTACATTACAGTGAGGTGAGGTCCTGCAGTATAGACTACAGGATATTTGATAGCTGATTAGGATTTAGTTTTAGACTTTGTTCACATGAGCTCTACCAAATTATAGTTGTGCACTGGCATCTGTAAGGAAGACTGTTCCACAGCAATCTCCCAAGAGAAATCTGCATTGAAGGATTTTCCGTGTACAATTAAGATAGGTAAAACTGGTGTAAGTTCTTGGTTCCTTTGAAAGGCTTTTCTAGCACTGAGACTGAAAAAGCTACACCACAATCTTTGCCTGCCATGTTATGCAAATGCCCATTCTGCCTGCACAGGGCAGCACAGCATGGTATTTCCAAGGAGGGACAGAATGCAAGTCAAGCTATGCTGAGTGAGAGGTCAGCTTAGGTTCCCCTTGAGTGAGGGCTGTGCTGCAGGACACCACATTAGCAGAACAATCCAGAAACCATAGCAGGGCACTGGGGAAGTGGGTAGATCCTCCTGTGAGTCATAAAGTCTCACAATTACTTCTGCACCATCCCTGTACAACTGTGTTGGGTGGGCCACGTGGCTGAGCAAGGTGGCCCTGCAGCCCAGCTGCCCAATTGCCCATTCATCAGGACTAGGCTTGAGGATCATTAGCGTCACATCCCACTGCTATTCACACACGTTACTTAGACGTGTTTCTTAGACTTGTACCTCTGACTTCAGTGCTGTCATCTCCATACCCTCCCAGAGTTTTGGCATTCTCCTTGGGGGGTAGCTAAATACCAACAGTTACATGCTGGCTATTGTGCTAACGATTTATTAAGAATGAATGAACTTTTAAAAAATAACTTGTCCTTTTTTCTTCCCTCCCCCCCAAAATTTAGAATACGTTTGGAAAGGCCAGGAACACACAGGGTTTAAACTTACGTAACTGTGGCTACCTACACTTGGACCTGTTAAAGTATCTGAAGTTAAAATGCTTTTCTCTTCTAATTTTGACTGTTATTAACAACACCCATTTGGTTGCTTTCGTAGGAAGTCCTGGTGGAGCTGCTGGAACAGTGTGTAGATGGCCTGTGGAAAGCAGAGCGTTACGAAACAATTTCTGAAGTTTCCAAACTGATCATTCCTATTTATGAAAAGCGGCGTGAATTTGAGGTAGGTATTTTGAACTAGTTTGCATATATCAGGTAATTTTCTAGATCGCTAAGAAAAAAACAGGAGGCTTTTTTATTTTTGAAGTTATGAGTTAATGAATTGGTGTCAGTAAAGCACACACTGTGCTTCATTGCTGGTCATTAAACAAATTAGTAAAAGCAATGGTCTGGAGGGTAATTATTAAAGCTAAAGACATGGAAGACTCATATTTAGTGAATAGTTCTCACCTTCTTTCCCCTAAAATAAAGCTGTCATCATCCCATATGCTCATCAAAGCTAGATTCTTTTTGAGACTTGAGCATTTTAAGGGTTAAAAACAGAGGGAGAACTGTTCAAAGAAAGGACTAGATCTGCAGGTAATTCAGTGGCAACTGGAGAGGAAGGAAGGAAGCTGTGACCATCCCACCGCCTTGCTCCTTCCCAACACCTGCTGTGACCCGTGCTTCTATGGTGAGGCTGTTGCTCGACTGCTGGATAGTGCTCCTCTTTCCCTCCCTCTCCCATGACCCGCTCCACATCAGGACACCATCCAACTATATAATTGAATCTCAGGGAAGCCTTCATCTATTTTTTCATCATAAAGCTGGTTTTCATCAAAAAAGAATTCCTGGGTAAAATACTGCAAGCTGCTCTACCCTTAAAGGCTCAGTCAGGGAAGATGCTGAGACAGTAGGCTCAGCCTTCTCTCTAAGGATAGTGGTGTTACTGCAGTCTGTGGTACCTTTCAGACCTGAAGAGAAGCATGTACCTAAGACTGAGGTTTTTCCAAAGAAAACTGCGTGAGTTCAACCTCTTTAGAAATTCAAGTTGGAATTCCCTAAAGGATTGTGTTCAGATATCTCAGTAGCTTCTAGTGTCAGCTAGAATTTCCTGCTTGCGAAATTCTGGTTTAATGATGTCAAGATTTGATTTCCAGAAACTTACTCAGCTGTACAGAACGCTTCACGGAGCATATGCTAAGATATTGGAAGTAATGCACACAAGGAAGAGGCTTCTTGGAACCTTTTTCAGAGTGGCCTTTTATGGACAAGTAAGTATATACACCGGCTCGCCAGCCACCCCTCACCAGGCAGCCTGGCCGCTAAAGCTGCTGCTCTGCTGAAAAGCCTGCCAGCTCCTCTGGTGCAGCCACCGGCGCGTCTACGTGAGCGTTTTGCTATTGCATCCTTGAGGTGAGGGTTTGTGTCTCTCTCCAGGAGCATTTGATTTAGTATAAAGCTTATGTTTCTGCTGGTGGGCTTTTCATAAAACAACTCAGCAGTTAGGAAATGGCTTAGTGGGTTCAGAAAACACCGGGGGGGGGGGTTGTAATTATAGTTATAATAAGTTACACAAACACAATTTAGTGTGTATAGTATATAACCAGTAACAGTATATAACCATAGTATATAAACAGTAGTAGTAACAGACATTTTCTTCTACAGACAATTGCTGCTCCCTTCGAGGTATTATAGGGTAAAAGGTTATGGAAGAAGCTGCAGGCAAAATATGTATCAGGGTTGGTTATGTACTTGCAGAGATAGGTAGTATTTTTGTTAGCTGAGGTAGCTGGAAACGTGGACATCATCTTGGGCTCAGAGTCCCAAGAAAGAGCATGATCTTATCACATCTGATGAAGTCTTCTGAGCCTGAAAGCAGTTGTGGTTTTATTTTTTTTCTCCAGCTATTTGTGGGTTAATCTAATAAAGTGTGTTACCCCTCATGTCCCTTGTGTCTCTAAACTATCTGCTTCTGCTTGTGGACCCATAACTATGGAGGAGATGCAGGACCCCTCTTTCGAAAATGCCATGTAAATGATATTAGCCCTGCTTCTCGTTGTTCCTTCTTTCAGAGGAGGTGATGAATACCCCTGAGACCATCTTGGGTTTGTACCTTTGAACACCACTGTTATTACACACACAACGTCTGAGAGCGTTGACTTTTGCTGCAGCAAACATACAATTTATTTTTGTCCTCATCTTATCTTTAACTTTGGATATGTAAAAAGTAAATAAGGTTACCAATAGATGAAAGGAAACAACTGCTAGCTTAGTTTTCTAGAAGCTGTAGAAATAACTGGATCAGCCCCTAAAATTAAGCTATGTAACGTATCATCCTGACAACCAATACTTGAGCCAGTTTTGCACTTTAAAGCTTTGCTGGCTTTATATGCCAGCTACACAGAGATAGTCTTAGCACTCTGTCACAATTTCTGACTGGAACAACTTGCCAAAGCATGAAGCTTTCATGCTGTTTCCATTACAGGGAGGACTGTTGATGCAGGCACGACCTTTAATGCAATTTTGTCTCTATTTACAGCAAATACACCAAGTTCCTCTTCCCTGAATACAAGAGGAATCAAAGCAGTGGAAACCCATTTCTTTTTTTATTGCTTGGAGTCCCTTTCAGCCTACACAAAATCCTTCTCTACAGGCTGTTCATGTGGCTCTGCTATCAGGGCTACCTCAACTTATGTGTCTTTCTGCTCCTTCTCTACGCCTTGTTTTTGTGGTTTTTCTCCTGCTTGCCTCTTTCCAGCCTTCCAAAAAGTCAACTGCTGGCCAAACCCATCTTCCACATTGTTTAGATTTCTCACTAGTCATATTCAAGCCTTTGTGTTCAGCAGTGACGTGTTTGTGTTGGTTGAGGAATTTTATGATTTTTTTACACAATTCTTGAAGGAAATTATTAAACAGGCCAAGTTCAGTGAGACTTTAAACAAGCTGTAGCCTTCTAAACCTTCTTGACTTTCTGAAATATTAGTAGAAACTTGCTTTCAAAGTAGCAAATATAAAATAGTTTTCCAAGCGAAGAAACCCAGCTGTTCCTCACTACTTGTTTGTGGTTAATGCTAGACGTTCTTTGAAGAAGAAGATGGGAAGGAATACATCTATAAGGAACCCAAGCTGACAGGCCTCTCGGAGATCTCCTTCAGACTTCTTAAACTTTATGGAGAAAAATTTGGGTCGGAGACTGTAAAGATTATCCAGGATTCTAACAAGGTAGAGTTAAACTTCATGAACAAGCTAATGAAATGCTATTAGCAGTGAACATCAGGGCCACGTAATAGAGAGCAGCATGCTGATGAGCGTGACAAAATTATGGACTGTATTCTAATACTCATCAGGGCTTGGGACTGCACTGCTCTAAGCACTGTGCAAATGGAGCCCAGAAGGATGAGCTTCGCTCTGTGGAGCTGAAGATGGGAGATGACAGAGCATCCCTTCCTTCTGCCAGTAGGAAGGGAGCAGCGAGCCCTCCCACCCTCTTACAAGCACCTTGCTTCCAATTGCCCCTTGCATCCTCATGTTCCTATGTGGACATATTGCACAGCTTGACAAGTTTTGGTGCTGATCTGGCTCCCAGGTGGAAAGAAATGAATTGGGAATTACAAATGGGAAATTGCAATCCACATCTCACTGAGCCCTCTTGTTGGGAGGCCTTAGGAGCCAGCTCAGAGGAGCAGATGACTGGAAGCAGAGTTACTTGTTGCTTTGACACTGCAAGTCTAAAAGAAAATCTTTTGTGGCCTTGCAGCCATAGCTCCTTCCTTTTCCTATGGAATACCCATTCGTGCTCCCTGCAAGGGCTGTTCACACCCTTAGGTTGCAACCATGGATCTGTCTTGAGTTACCAAAGACATTGCTGGTGATCCTAAAGCTTGCTTCGTGCAAGCCTGCAGATTTGCATGCCACAGCACAGTACTGTATGAGTGCTAGCTCATGGTGTGGAAGCAATACGGTCATATTAGAAGGACTAAGTAGCTCAGGCATGTGCTGCATTGCTGGATAAGGCGATATGGCTAACTGTTCCAGATGCAGCTTGTTTGGCACCGGATGAGGTATTTCTTGTGCCACACCTTGTCTTGTGTGTCTGCTGGGCGATGGTCTAGACATCACTGCTGAGGTCAAATGGAGTGTTTGGTATGTCATTCACACATAATTAACCAATTATAAGTTAAGTTATTAACCTTTGTTCTTCTAAGGAGTAACCCCCTTATTTCACAGGTCAATGTTAAAGACCTCGATCCTAAGTATGCCCATATTCAAGTGACTTACGTGAAGCCCTATTTTGAAGAAAAAGAAATCTCTGAAAGAAAGACTGAATTTGAAAGAAATCATAACATCAATAGATTTGTATTTGAAACTCCTTACACTTTATCCGGGAAAAAGCATGGCAGCGTGGAAGAACAGTGTAAAAAAAGGACCATTCTAACTAGTAAGTACAAGCATCTGAACATGAGACAGTATGTATCAGCAACTATTTTTAGACTATTTTAGCTCATGAAAATATCCCAAAAGAATCAGAAATTCTCTCAACTACTTAATCAGAATTGTGATACAATATTCTGGTTGGGAGGAGGAATTTACCTTATATTTCTGTGTGCAAATTTTTACAAATTAATAGATCATGCTGGTAAATTACAGCCTTGTTTGCGATTTCACACACACCGAGTAAAACCCTGAGGGCAAGGATCTGCTTGTGTATGTTCTATGAAAAGTACTCATATTTGCTGCATGACTTTTCAATCTATAAATTTCCTTTGCTGCTTCTGCTAGCTTTGAACTCCTTTCCATATGTAAAGAAGAGAATTCCAGTCAATTATGAGCATCAGGTTAATTTAAAACCAATTGATGTCGCTACCGATGAAATAAAAGACAAGACGGCAGAGCTGCAGAAACTCTGCTCCACTGGTGATGTTGACATGATCCAGCTGCAACTCAAATTGCAAGGCTGTGTTTCTGTGCAGGTAAGGCTTGATGTCCATTCAAAATTGCATTTATATACACATCTCAGAGTGAGTCATCTTTTCACAACGCAACACATTCACTTTCCAGAAATCATTAACTACCTCGTTTGCAGCACTGCAGCCATCAACTTGCCAGCACAGCTTGCCCTGCTGCTTACAGTGGTACATTAGCTGGTGGCTCAAGGTAATAAGCATTTTGTCCAGTGGTGTTTACAGTGTCAAGTCCAAGTGTAACTGCACATTACCTGGCCGTGGCTGAATGCTGAAAGATACTTAACTCTTGAAGACTGTACTGTAGGTATCCGGCAGAGATAGCCTTTTTGTAAGCCTGACTTCTCCAGCTGGGTAAATGACCTTGAGACTCAGACCATACTGCTCTTCCAAATGGAAATAAGAGGAAAGTATGAGGAAACAGATTGCATCTCTCTTATCTCCATTTATCTTTTAAAAGATATCTTATCTCTTAAAAAACCTAGATAGAAAAACTAATACTCAACTTTTGAAACTTCAGGTCCCTCTTGTGACATTATGCAGAGTTGGTGGCATAATGTTGCAGAGTTGGTGGCAATCAAATAGTATGCTAATGTTTGGGTGTGGTTTTTTTAAAATTGTTATACCCTTCACAACTGCCTTTAGCAGGTCAACAGAAGTTCTAGCATAAATGATTTCTTACTTCTTTGGTTCTAGGTTAATGCTGGTCCCTTGGCCTATGCCAGAGCTTTCCTAAGTGACAGCCAGTCCGGCAAATATCCTACTAAGAAGGTGAATGAGTTAAAAGAAATGTTCAGGTAGGATTTCTAATGTAATAAAAACTAGCCAGCTGGCTGGAACCTGGTATCTGCTTTGCTTATATTTTTGTCTGTCTCCAAAATCAGCAGATGCTGAATGCTTAGATGTCTTAGCATTAAGACATTAATCTTAGGCTTAGTGCCTTATAAAGATCCAAGTCTCACAGGGATGTGGGTGCTCAGACACATGAAAAAAACCAATGTAACTATATACATCAGGAGTTCCCAAGCTCAGGGCTGTGATCTCCATGCGGAGATTTGCTTGAACACCTGCTTAAACGGTTTATGTGGGTATTTGAAATTACCATGTGAAGAAAGTATGTTTGAAAACCAGAGGTCTGACAGTCTTGTGTTCGGCGATCTTTCATATGGTGCATTGTTTCCCAATCTTTCCAAGGGGATTTTTTTACTAGAAAATTATGAACTTGAATTGTTTTAAATCAAATCCCTTCCCAGTTTATGGAAAACCATCGTTCTTGTTCCTGTTGCTAATTTTTGAAACTATGTGACTTGCACAGGTGTTTTTCTAACTCCTGTCCATTAGGGTTGGTTTTGCCTCCCACTTGAGAGTGTCCCCCAAGATATAATCAGGCAGCTCCTGCTTCACCTCAGGAACATGAGCCTTTGCCACACTATTTTTCTGGACCTCTCAGGAGCAATCAGTTGCCCACCAGCTCCTGCATTCATTACTGGGTGCTGGTGACTCCCACTTCACCCATCAGTCAGTGTATGGAGAAGGCAGCATTTGGGCCAATCCTATTTTCCTTCAGTGTACTGAGTAACCTAGCAAACCACAGAACAAATAAGGGAACAATCCCTGCAAACCTGCCACACGTGGATGCAGAACAGAGGGAAGGCGGTTTTACTTTCCAGCCTCGCAGTGCAGCCAGGGCAGACACAATCTCTATTTCATGCAAAAAATCCCAGAAAATCCCAGTTGTGCTTGTATGTTCTTTGTAGTCTATAAAAAAGGAGAAATATGTGCGTGAAACGAAGCAAAGAAAATCAGTAACAGTAACCAAGAACACAATATTACAGCTCCCCGTGATCTAAATTTCTTTCTGGAGGGTGTGTCTGCTGTTAGCAGCTTGACCTCTCAACCACACACGCTCCATCACGTACACCCAGACCTGCCAAGCCCCGTGCGACTGATTTCCTCTCTCTGCCTCACCATGGCCTCCCCCTGGTTTGTGACCCTGTGTGCAGCTGGTTGGGCTTATCCGGGATCTGCAAGCTGTGTGTGGTCCTACAGGTCGGGGTGAAGGTGCGAGACCGCTGTGTCGTACTGCAGGTGCGCGTGTCCCATCTACTGAGCATCCTGGCTCGAAGGAGCTCCAGCGGAAAGCCCAGTACCTGTGTTGCAGTCCCTCCCCATTCCCTGATACACTGTGTCAGGGATGCACCCAGAAAGTGACTTGTCCCAAGTGTTGGAGAAAAGGGGGGAAAAATGAGATTTGCCTATCTGTTTGGTTGTTTGCTGTGGTAGAAGACTGGGCTATTGTAATGCCAAAGTTCATTTCTTTCCTCCCCAGGAAGTTTATACAAGCCTGTGGAATTGCTCTGGAGCTCAACGAGCGACTCATTAAGGAGGACCAAGTGGAGTACCATGAGGGGCTAAAATCAAACTTTCGGGATATGGTGAAAGAGCTTTCTGACATCATCCACGAACAGGCATGTACTGCGTGTCAGGAGCCCACAGAGGTGGTTCTCTGTGCTTGAAAACTAGCTAATGTTGAAAACTAATTGAAAACTTGATCACTCTTCATATTATTTAGCTAAATATAAAAAGGCGAGTAACTGAATGTGAAAAGTAAATTATACACTTGGTGGATTCCTAAAACCAGTTTCCGTTGATTGAAAGTCACAGCCTGGTGTTGGTATACAATGTGCTTCAGGGTGGAGTCTTTGCTGACACATACCGTTAGTTTCCTGGCTGCCGTGATCATCAGAAATCCTGTGCCATGTTTTGCCTCATGTTTTCTACATCGTAAGAATCCTGTGATAAGTCACAAGTCAAAATTCTCTGGCAAAATTTCCATTTCCTTAGTTATATCCAGCTGAAGTTCCTTTTTTTTTTTTTTTTATTTTTCATTAAATGATGTTTTCTTTTAATTTTGGCCTAATGCCAACGTGCTATTTATATGCACCATTAAAATATTTGTGCGAATTTATCTGACCTATGTTTTAATGTTTTCTTGGATCTTTCTAGGAAAATACATTTGAATAGTAGCATCAGAGAGGTGAGAGATTCAAAGAATAGCTGCACTTCTACCTAGTATCATCCTGTGAAATTAGATGAAAACTGGCTTTCTGAAGTAATCTCCGCACCTCTGCTCTTTAATTTTGCCTTCATTATGACAAAAGGAAGCTCATTGTAGATTTATAGTATCAAGCACATAAAATGAATGGTACAGACTGCATTGTGATTCATAGTACTTGAAATTTAGAAGAATGTTTTCAGAATCTCCCAGTTACTCAACTTACAGTCCATGTGTGACTATTAATTAAAAATGCAACATTTTAAGTCACTAAAAATATATAGGCAAATTCCACAATAAGTTGAGCAGTTGTTCAAACTAATGCTAAAATGTGCAAGTGGCAAAATAATACAACTGCACCAGGCTGCTATTTGTAAGTCAGGTTTTTTTACAATAAAATAATGCTTATGGAAGTCAAACAGAGTCTTGTTATGGAAGAGTACAATATCATTTCAGGGAAACAGTCTCATGATGGGGCTGAATTTTGTTGTAGGAGTATAAGGGAGGATCCATTTGAGAGTAAGTGACTGCTGGATCCCCCTTGCTTTTGTTAGATTTCCCTGCTATTCTGCTCAGGACCACCATTTTCTTAGTGTGCAAATTACTAATTTAGCACATTCGGCACACTCTTTTTTTTCATGTACATGAAAACCGTGTATACTCCACTGCTGAATTTTGCTCAGAGTTGTTCGTTCATAGGAGTTGCCACCTGCTTACTCTAAGCTGTTTGCAAGTAAACCTTTCCAAGACATTTAATTTGCATGCAGCTGTTGGAACTTTTGCGGTTTCTGAATTCTGTAATAGTCAAATCAAAACCAAATCACTCAGTTCTGTACCGTCACAGTACAATAGTTAATATTATCTTAGAACCAAGAAGCATTGTTAAAGCACACTCCCTAGTATCTTGATAGATTTACAAATCCACTGTCATGTTGCCTTTGGTTAATGGGCAAAATACTACGGCAACTGAAATGTCGAAGCGAAGGCCTCACTGGCAAGGATATACTTCTCACTTTCTTCTTGTGTTAGATCAAAAGGCAGCATAAAAGATCATGTTTACGAGCACTGTTCTTTATGGCTGTACAACATTATGTAGATAACTGCTGACTTGAACTTTGTATTGCCATCAAATGACCTAAGTATCTAACAAATTAAATTTCATGAGACATGCTTTCCTCTTCTGCAAAATTACGCAGTTAAACATAAAAAGTATACTACATTAGTTTAGGGTTCTGTTGCAAATAACATATGCTTTTCTAAATATTGTCAGTGCCCCAAAACAACACAGGCAGTGCACTTAGTTTGAGATGGCAGAGCAGATGGATAACTCACTGGGCCAGCCAGTGACCTATCTTTTAAGTTAGGGAAATGTAAACACAAAAAATTGATAAACTGCAGCTGAACAGGTACAGGAAGCCTCGGAGAGTAGCAGAAAATTGATGTCCAGAAACTGTTTACGATGGCCAGTGATCTCAGTTTCTCTAATGTAAAGTCAGGCTAACTAACTTGTTGACTGGTGAACCACAGGGTGAAAAACAAATACACAGTCAGCTCTAGAGCAGCTCTACCAGTCTGGTTAGATCCTGTGCTGTAAGACCATCCTTCAAGTTATAAAGTACAAAATCTTGCAACGTGGCACGGATGTAGTGAGTGTTTGCTGTATTTAGGTACAGGTGCTGCCCGTGCTTACCAAGAAAACTATTAGAATTCTGTTACTGCTAATATATAATTTAAAAAATGGCTATACAGAGAATTGTTTCTTTCCTATACTGGATAGTTGTAACTAAAAATGATCCAGTAATACACAGAGCAGTGTATATATGAATGCTACAGAAATTGCTAAATTACTCTTCTTTCTCATTTCTTTGTTATGCTGCCTTTGCGAAACAGCTTTGAAGACAAGGTTGGATATCTCTTTTGCATACCTTTTTAAACAGCTTGATAATAATAATGAACTGAAACTTTTCTTGAATTTGTGATTATTTTGTTTTGTCTAGATCTACCATGAAGATACAATGCATTCGCCGTGGATGCATGACTCCCTACATGTCTTCTGTGCGATCAGTGGAACATCTAGTGATGGAAGTTACTGTTCTCTCAGACCCACTGCTGAAATATAAACATATCAGTCATATTTTACAGAGCTTTCTCAGGAATACTTGGAACTGTACAAAGGATGTTTAAAAAAATCCATGATGAGCAAAGATTCAATTTTTCTTTTTTTTTTTTTTTTTTTTTCTCCAGAAGTTGCCATGCTTTCAAACAGGGTGCTTGCTTATTTTGCTGAGCAACATTGAAAGTGCCTGGACATTGCACCACTGTGCTTGTTTTCTACTATTTTTTTTTAAGCTAAATGTATAACAGGACATGGAAAGGCAGTTATCTAAGTATGTATTGAATTGCTGAACTATGAATTGAAATGATAACGGTACTATGTAAAGTTGTACAATGGAATATAATAAAATGTAAAACTACTTTGTAAATAGAAGGAGCGTAGAGTATATAGAAATTAGCATTATATCATATTTGCTGCTAAAAGCTTTGTTGGACAGGGAACATGAAGGAGAAATTGTAGTCACTAGTAAGAGACCTTCCTCTTCTAAAAAGTGACTTGGGGTCCAGATGCCCATGTTGCACTCAGGCAATGAGAGTAAACTTGCCCTAGTCTGGAATAGCTAAAACCTAAGTCAGAAATTATAATTTTCATACATCCTCTGAGCAGATAATTCTAAAGTAACCTCCATGAGAGCTGAGCTTACTCTAGCTGATTTCAATTTTGACTAACCTTTCACGGCTGCAGGAGCATGGATTGTACTCACTGAGGACAACCTAAGAGATTTGTCATTTGATACGAGTTTTTCTATTTACCAGTTGGTCTCACACAAATATAAACTCTGAGGACACCTTAAATTGAGTTGGAAATTATAAAGTGCTTTAACACCTTTCAGAAAAATTCTAATAATCTGTGAGATGTGCTTTAAAAAAAAAAAAAACAGCCACACATCAAAATAACTCATACAAAATTGAGGGGGTTTTTTAACATCATATGACATGCATGTTCCCTCCTGTTAACCAGACCTGTTTTCTGAAAGCCCGTTATTTTTGTCTGACAGGTGGTTGGAGAAAATGTATTTTCCAGAATTCTTTTATTCCTTCTTCCCCTCTCCAAAGCTTTAATACATTATCTCTGTCTCTTTTTAATAAGACACTTTCAGATGCAGGAAGAAGAAAACATCAGTAATTCTTTCATCCAGCAACATTTTTAACATCTGTGTTTTTCAAAATCCCATCAATTGTAAATATGGTTCCAGTAGTTCATATGGGAAGGGTGGGGTTTTTTAAGGATGTGTAACAAAATGCCATAATAAAAGGACTCCAGCTGGGTATTAACTTGGCTATATTGTCTGTAAAATGTTAAGCTTCTAATTTCTGTAACAAAAATTATCTTCAAATCGTAACTGGACCACACTTCAAAATGTTTATTATGCATGATACTAAATATCTAAAAATAATTGTCTTCTGAGAAAATAATGTTGTGATCCGTAAATTCACCCATTAGCTGTTGCAAGCAAAATAGAGATGTGCCTATGTAACAAACAGACCATATTTCTGCTTGTATGTGCTTTTATGCCAGGCAGGCTCTAAATTTAGCTTAACAGAAAGAGGATGAGAAACTAGTATGTTTAAATATGGTTACTACCTTATTGATTTTCATCTTTCAACAAATAATATTTAAAGGCAGATAGTGAGAGTTTTCCAGATTACTTTACTAAAAGGTGATGAAGCTGTTTAATAGTGGATACATTACAAGATTGTCTGGGGAGCTAGTTAAAACTCTAAACATCAGTACTAAAGGCGTATCATGAATACAATCAGCAATGATGAGATGTGGACATGCAAAAGCTCTTGCACTATAGCTCTTTTAAACACTACAGCTAACCTAGTAGTTTTGCTGGAGTTGCAGTGAAATTCTTATCCATGTTTTTTGATGGATGTCTTCAATGTTCTGAAATAACATAGTTGGCTGAATTTTCAATCGCTGCTCCCTATTTTTACTGGAATTTCTGTGAAATTCTTACTCATCTCTTCGGATGTCTTTAATGGTCCAAGATGAATTTTTGTATGAACTTCTCAATTTATTCTTGGTATTGGAGTTGTTCTGTCATTTCAATTTAATATACTGCAAAGCCGTCTTGGTAATTCAGCCAAAAAAAGTATTTAATACCAGTCCAATTAGAATATATACAGTCAGTACAGTTCAGAATACACACTTATATGCAGTTCTGATGAATCACAAAAATGATCATGCCCGAAGGACTTGCCTTCTGTCCTGCAGGTAAATAATTTGACTGTTTTTTTAACAGAAAAAATCTCAAAGGAAAATTCATCGGTTTTAGGTGGGTTATAAAAAGACTGGTAACAAACCAGCTTGGTTTTTCTTTACATTTTCACCAATCTAGAAATGATAGAGAGTGGTCATTAGATATTTTACAGCTGTATCTGGACAAAGGTACCAAGAAGGTGTTCACATTTTCTCTTCCTGTCCTTTTCCTATGTAACTGTCCCAGTTTAAAGAAGTCCTCCAGATTTTTTTCTTATTTCTGGCTGGAATAGCTTAATTCACAGATCTATCTGGGGAGTGTACTATATATGTGCTTGTTTTATGTAGCTGGTACTCACATTGGGTACTTCCTATTTGCTACCTTTTTTTGGAAGAATATAAGTGTTTATTGTTCATTAACACTTTTGTTTTTCTTATACCACCTAAGGAATGGTGGGAGTTTTTTGGTCTGTAAAAATCAGTAGACATGCTTCAAATTTTACAACCTGGCATGCACCCCTTCTATATATCAATATAGCTACCCATACATATTTTATATGTACACCTCTAATTACTTTTGCTGCAAAACTGCTGTCTAACACATCAAGTCTTCAGAAGGGATGCATTGGTAATTTTGCGTAAAAGGAGAAGAAATAGGATTAAGTATCTGTCCATAAGCATTAAGAGCACTTGGCTACTCTCAGTATCAGGACTAGTTTGGATAATGGCATGTGTTAGAGCCAGATTGTTTGCAAACAGGACGTATAAAGCGAGACAGGGTCTCCCAGCACTTTATGTACAAGAACATGCTTTTAGAGATTTATACACCTAGATAGAGTAAGCAAAATGTAAACATTACTCTATTCTTTGACTTACTGCTTTTCTCTATGCAGAGAGATTATAAAGTAGTATTTTAAGACAAATAACTTCAGAGTTACATTTCTTTCCCCAAAAAAATCCGGAATGCAGAATTTACTGCAGCCAAGGATATATTACTACATACTTAATGTTCTAAATTTCTTCTGATAACAGAAATTTTCATGAGATGATAGGCTAACAAATGGGAAGTCATAGATGTGTAACATAGTGTGTAACGTGGTTATTTTGTTCCAGAAGCCTTTTGAACATATGCCACGTGGTATTTTGATATAGAATAAGAGGTTACATAAACATAATACCTTTTGTCTCAAAGTAGATAAAATATGTTTGTTTTCCCTTCCTGTAGAGATGGAGTGCCGTGGACTTTATAGCAGGCTTCAGAATAACCCGTATTGTTCATTTACAGTTTTGTTTCCTTATACCGCCTGTGTTTGACATAACACAGCCCAAAAGAACTGGAGGAAAACATAAGTGGAAGTCACGGGCTCAAAAGTCTCATACAAATTAAATCACATCTTACTCAGTTTACCCACTTGAGGAGAATAGCATGTGTTCATTTGATGTTCACTGAGCTGAGTTCTTCTAAGTAAACAAGGCATTCTTATCGGGCTGAGGAATACTGTGTACAGCTAATCATTATGCAACCACAGACCGTAGTACTTAACCTTTAAATAATATGCTTGTGCCAAGCAATGGTGAACCAATTATGATATACACATAATATTTCAGCTATTCTGGATGTAATTTACTCTCTTTTCATGTAAATTTAACACCTGCTACTCCATAACAGAAGTGCTTTTATCGTGCATGTTGTCTATACGTGTGTTGTACAAGCCCTGTTTAACCTTGCATGTGTGATGGCAGAACGGTACATCCCGTTTGCGTCGGTTGTTAACCGATGTACCTGTGACACTGAGTAATACACAACGCTGCTCCAGAGCTTTCTGAGACCAGCGATCTTATATTGCTCTTTTTATTCTTGTTTTCTTTTTCTTGAAGAATCAATAATTTTGGCAAGAAGCCAGGGCAAAATCACATTTCAGTCGATCCAGATAAAAGAGAGTTTATTCCAGGTCAAAATAAAAGACTACAAAACCAGGAAAAATAAGTGTTGCAATAAGCTTGTTTTGCGTAGGGGTTTTTTTCCCTTCACAGAACAGGATGAATGATCTGAAGCTAATACTGATGTAAGATTCACGGGACTAAAACCTAGTCAAATGAGCTATCGCATAAGCTGCCTCTAAAGAAGATTACTGTAATAAATCTTCAAATACCTAAGTACACCAAATGAAATTCTTAACAGTATATTCAGCAGCAAATAGAAGATGTTGATTCAGAGATCCTGAAGGAGCACAAAGGCCGTGCATCCACCTCAGAGGATCCCAAAACCACGATTCCCTAGGAAACCTGAGACAGACACAGAAATGCATACCAATTTATAAGTAGAAATAAGGTGTGAATCACTAGTAAGAAATGTCCCGGCAAATCACCCTACTTTCCCAAAGAACATTCAGTAAGTTTGTGATCAGGCTTTTGCTCTGTTTTGTACTTCCAATTTTCAAACCCAGACTGTTGCTCTTTGGGAATGTATTTATTGTCGCTGTTCTCCAACTAACTTACATGGCTAGTATACTAACACATATGCCAAGCTCAGGCAGTTGTAGTGACTGTTACATGATGTAAAGGAAGTCAGGTATAACTATTGTTATTTACCTCATCAGCAGATAAAGGACAAACTGCTTTTTCTACTGCTGTCTTCTACTGCTGCGTCTTCCTGTACGCGGCTCTTGCAAGCCTTGGCCAAACAGCTGTAGAACCAGGTTCATGCACTTCCTCCCTTGATGGGTGAAGGATTTACTCCCTTGCCAAATAAATAGATTTAATAAAATAGACCTTGCTGTTTAGGGAACTGTGAGCAGAAAAGTTGATGCATGGACTTGCAATAGCAATTTATTGGAGAGGGATACAATTTTTGTACAAGCATACTTGGTTCCACATCTACCCAAAAGTGCTCTTCAAAGGTCATAGTTTTTATTCCGCGTAATTTCTGATTTCCGGTGATGCTTGGGCAGCAGCTCAGAGAGAGCTTGCAGAGTTCATGGCCGTTTTGAACACACGTATCACAAAACTCTAGATGTCCCCCAGATAACACTGAGGTTGAAAAGGGAGAGGCCCCATGAGTCAGACTGGGTTTTCTCAGCTCACAAGTTTGGATTTTTGTGCCTCAGATCCAGCTGTATTCTAATTGAGCCCTTTTTTTGGACTGACCCCAGCCATCTTCTGAAGAGCCTATAATTATGTCAGTTGAGACCTGAAGTATTGACAGAAGCTGCTGCAAAATCAGAAATTAAAAAGGAGGAATCTCACCATCGGTGTGGGGCAACTGAGGACTCTACTGCTCCCGAAAGGGACAATTGCCCACAGCCCCATGCTGCTAATTACCACTGCCTCTTGTTGGACCTAGTAATCACGCAGCCATACCACGCAGCAGCATCATTTGTTAGCCTGAGTTAGGGAACATGTACAGAAAAGAATTGTTTGTTGGGTTTTTTTAATGCATCGGCAAACTCGCTGCACGGCCCCAAGATCACTAGCTTTGGTTGCGTGGGTGGAAACGTCATGAATGCATGGCCAAGGGCAAATCACCAGCATGATCGTAAGTCAGTTTACACCAAGCCTGAAGCCATACCCCAAGTACTTACTTAACAGATCATTTTAAAGATACCTCAGGTGTGTCTATATGAGTTCCAGTCACTACACCACAGGCATATTGTCTAACGAGAACATGAACGAGCATGAGATTTGCAACAGAAAGATGCAGGACGGGACTCAATGAGATTGAGAAATGGGAAGTCTCGGGTAGGTGGCTGGAATCAAAGGCTTTGGCAGGAGTTCTGATTACTGTGCACTGGGACGGGAACGTGATGACAAGCCAAGAGCTTGGGGAAGAGGGAGGGAGCTGAAGAAAAACATTTCAGCTGCCTCCGACGATGGGCAGGCAGCCAAAAGCATGCAAACCATTGGATATGTGCTTGGCACCAGCTCTCCAAGGAGAAAGAGTGGACAAAACAGAGAGAAGGAAGGAAAGAAAACATTAGCAAGGAAACCGAAAGCAAGGGAGAGGTCGCTGTATCTTGGATCAGCTTTACCCTACAAAGGTCATCACTAGCAGGCATAGTCCATGCCGGCTATACGTAGTCGCACAGTCTGATCACAGTCACACAGCTTCAACGTTCCACATCCCGGAACTCTAAGTCACAATTTTTATTTGATTGTAACTGCAGACCCTTGGGCACTTTCTAACAGCAACTAGGAAACTTGCTAAATCCTCTTCTTTTCCCAGGAGTATAAAAACAAACAGGCAGAAAAGCAAAAAAAACCCCAACATTGACAGAGGATATTACCCACCCTATCATAAAAAGATCTGCTTCCCTTTTTCTAAAAGGAGTGTCTAAAAAAGCAGATGAACTCTTGCAAAACTCCTTGAAGGGCTGAGTAAATACTGATACGTTCTGTTGGCTTAGGAATAAGTAATTTTCACTAATGAATTTTGGTTTGCCTTGAAACTTAGCCAAAGTTTCCTCTCTGCTGGATCTGTACTATTTTTACAATACCTGTATTTGGGTGGCAACTGGGAGCAAGCTTACTAGCTACCACAAAAATCTAGTTCAGAAGAGCGAGCCTTATCCCAAATGCTTTCTTATCTTGAAACGTATCAAAATATCACTTGCGTGATATTCCTGCTTCTGTGAATATTTGGGAAAACCACTCGCCGCGTCACACCCATAAGAGTGAGAGCAAAATTGCAAGTCACCGTATCATGTTTGGAAGGGGCTGAAGCAGAGGGCATTTGGGGAAGTTTGTAGAAAGAACCATCTGTAGTAGGAGAACAGTACGCATTTTTAGCACAGATGAAACCTATAGAAATGACCTGAATTTGCAGGAGGGCTTTTGAAAAGAGGAGTTCTGCCAGGGGGATTGAATAACTAGGTTTAACATCAAGAGAACTCGTCGGGGATGTGCTGACATAGTTGCTTTCCTGGTGAGAGGGTATGAATGCCCTGGGCACGTTTCAGTAATAGGAGGAGCCGCGCGTCGCTCTGGTTGTAAAGGGCAGATGACTTTGACTCCCCAGACAAGATCTTTCAGAGTTTGTGGCCGTGCCGAAGCGCGACGTGAGGGGTGTTGGCAGGGTGCTGCGGGAGGGCGCGGTGGGGCAGCGGGCTGGAGCCGGGGAAGCGGCGTGGGGCCGGCCGAGGCCCCGCAGAGGCTCTGCGGGCGGCCCCCGGGGTCCCTGCGCGGCACTGGAGTTCAGGCTCCGCGGCGGGGCTCGGGCAGGGCCCCCGCGCGGCACAGGCGGCTCCGGGGGAAAGCAGAGCGTCTCCGTGGCGTGGGTGCGGGAGGCGGCGGTGGCCGGCGGAAGGAAGGCGGGCAGGGAGTGGCACACGGGGCGGCTGACACCAGGGGGGACAAGAGCGGGCGGGCGGCGGGGGCAGCGCGGGGCCAGGGCACGTCGTGCCGAGCTCCCCCCGCGGCGGCGGCCAGCCCCGGGGCAGCGCCGGCGGGGGCCGGCGGGGGCCGGGAGCCCGGCCCCGGGGCGGGCAGGGCGGCGGGGCGGGGGCGGCGCTGCCCAGGTAGCGGGGGCGGACGGCTGCCGCCGCCAGCCCTGGCCGCCGCTGCCGGCTCGGCTCGGGTTACCTGGGCGGGCCGCGGCGCGGCTCTTCCCGTCTGGCCCGGCCCCCGCGACGGGAAGTGGGAGCGAGGGGCCGCGCTACGGCCGGCCGGGACGCCGGAGACATGGATCCTGGCGGAGCCTCGCCGCGCTGCCGGCTTCTCCTCGCCGTCTGCTGGGTGGTCGCCGCGGGGACGGCGGCAGGTAGGAGCGGGAAGGGAAGAAGGGGCGGCGGGGACCGGGACCACCGGCCGGCTGCCGGCCCCGCTCCGGGCTCCCCCCGCCCCGCTCCCCGCGGCGGCGGAGCCGGGGCCGCGGTCGCCGCTCGCTGCCGGCCGGAGCCGGGGCCGGGGCCGGGACGCCCGCGGGGCAGCCGGGGCGGGACGTTGCCGTGCGTGGGGCGGCGGCGGCAGGAGCTGCGCTGCCGGCGCGGCGGTGGGCTCGGTGCACGTACGGTCGTGTACTTAAATGAAATGCTTTCGTTCTGCGGTGCAAACGGCCCGCAGCGCGTCGGCTGTGCGCGAGGGCAGTGCCGGTAGCGCGCCCTGCCCCGTACCGGGCAGAGGAACGGGGACGCCCCCAAATCTGCTTTTCTCTCTCAGTGAGGCAGCGTTTGACAGGGTCGGCAGAAATCTTGTCGGCTCAGTCTTGGGCAGTCTCTGCCTTAAAAACGAAAGCAGAAGCCCACCGCCTTTCTCTCTGCGTCTTGCGGCGGATTCCTGGAAATGAGGCGAAGGCAGGCGCGGCGGGACCCGGGCTTGCCGGCTGCCGGAGCCCGGGGCGTTCGCCGTGTCCCCGGCCGTGGGCTTTGTCCGTTACCTTTGCCGTTACTTCTGGCTTCCCCGCTTTTGGAAGCACGAACGTATAGTTGCAGGAAAGACGTGCGTGTGCCTGTGAGCGTTCCGTCAGAACCGGGGCTCGAAGCTTCACTCGTTCTGTCTTTGCTAATGTTATGCAAAAATACAGCCGCAACCGTTAGAGAATTGTTATTTTTCAGCTGGCTACAATTCGGTTTATAACTATGAAATCAACCTTCGGAAAATACGGGAGGACAAAATACAAAGTCTTTTATGATACTTCACAACACTTTCACGATACTTGATGCGAAGTATTTGTTGATGTTTCCACAGGACGGCTTTTAGAAATAAAATGTTTTCTATGCAGGATTGCCTCAGCTAATCTCAGCTAGTTGCTGCTGCACCTTGTTTTCTTAGAAGCATCACCGTGGTTTTGGTTTTTTAAGAGTGAAATAGCGTCTCGCCTATGTTTTGTGGTTGGTCTTTGAGTTGTCCTGCTAAATTGCTGTAGCGATGAGATTTCAATAACAAAAGTATTAGACTGTATGTATATTTTATACAACAAAGGTGTGAGACTGGCCAAGCCTATGAATAAAAGCAAATCTTCAGCTGAACGTAACATTAAAGCACGAGCTTCGGAATTGTATAGATTAATCTGAAACCTACTACGTTTAAACTTTTTATGCTAATACAATTTATTAATTTATTTATAAACCTTGAATACTTCCACTTCTTTCTTTGTGCAGTTAGAAATCTGCATACTTAAGCACAATTACTTCTAATCAAAACTATTAAAAGAAAATGTGTAGAACTTCAGAACGGCAATCGGGGATGACACTGTAAATTTTTTTAATGGTTCGTGGCTTTTGTAGGCAATAAAAGTTTGAAAAAGCATGAAAAGAAAATGCTTGGAGCTGTGTAGTCTTGTTGAATAATTTTTTTTTTTTTTACATGATCTAAAGGACTCAGTATTTGCAAACTTAAGGCCCCAATGCTGTTCCTAAAACCTGTCACAAGTTTTTGTTAGTGGAACAGTTTCTCAGTTCACTTAGTGGAACTAGTTTTCTCAGAGGAGAGTGTATTTTTGCAAGAACATACATTTCTTTTCTCTGCTCCCAAGGTTAGCTGTAAAACTGAACAAACAAACAATCCCAAAAGTTTTAAATATTCTAAAAAGCTAAGCATATTCAGACTAAAATGGTAAATCCTAGTAATTATTCTCATTTTCTGTGCGAGCATACATTTATCCGCACACGTACGGACACGCGGATGGTAACAATGTCTGATCTCTATCATTGCCTGTCCTTTAACTATGCAAAGGTCTGAGCAAGCTCCAGGAGTTTGATGAATTTTCTTCAAGCTTTCGTAGCTCTGGCTGTCGGGAAATGTAAGATAATGGTGTCATGGATGCTTTGAGCAGAGTTCTTGCTGAAATAAGCTGGTTTGCCTTTCCATCTGCACTCTTCCTTGTGCTAGCAGAAGGAAATGGGGCTGCACCATAACCTGGATGGGAAAACTGCTCTCGGTGGAATTATTCTGCCCTTTCCCTATGCGTTCCGTCAAATGTTGGGGCGGGTTGAGCCTGGTTTCCTGGCACAAGCAAGTTTCCTGGGATAAGCAAGACCTGCAGCGCTAGCTGATACCAGTTTGAAGTGTTTGTGAAACTACTGCGTAACAAGGGTACTTTCTTTCCACACACAAATAGGTGGTGGTGCCTCAGTGATGATACCTGTAGATAGCCTTGAGAAGCAGTCTCAGTTGGCCTCTTATTCAATATCTTCTAATAGTACACATTAGAGTAGGTCTTTAAAAAAAAAAATATTCACTTTCATTTTCTCAGGGAATTACCAGTTGGTAGTTTTTTCTAGAGTTGGAGTCTGACACATACTTTAATTTTTCCTGTCAGTTTTCTATTTTCTGCCATATTTCCCTTTTTTTGTTTTCTAATACGATCGTCAAGGTGTGTGACTGGGTATTGAGTAGGCTGTGACTCAGTGTGCAAGAGTAAGGAAGAGTCAATGCACAGATGCATTTATCCCAGCAACTACCTCTGAGTCATGGCTCTTCCTCTGCTTCTATCTTGCTTTGGGGGAGGTGAAAAAATGTACTGCTGAAGTGTGCCAGCAGTAAATTACTGTTTGTCCCACACTGGTTTTGCTCACGGTGCCAGAGCACAGCATTAAAAGTTTAATAGGCGAGTAATTGAAAAAGCATTGTGGTTTCTTTGTTGTTTTTTTACATTCTCGGTTTTGCTTGGATTGGGCTAAACTGTGGTTCTAACGTACAGCTGTTGCTTGCAAGATGTAATCATTTGTCTTTTAAAAGTTTTCTCTCTAAAACTGCATCGATGGATAATTTTGGGGTAGAATAAAGTATTAATTACTCTACAAAATGTATATACTATTTTTACTAGAGTCAGCATGTGATACAAACTCGCAGCAGAAAGGACCTAAAAAATGAGACTCATCTGCCCTCCACAAGCATAAGTTTCATTTCCACAGCAGCTACGTTGTTGCATGTTGCAATTTCTTAAAAATTACTTTTCAATGATTTTTTTGTGTGTGCGCGTTTCTTATAATTATTTAAATGGTTGGTGGACTGAGATAGCAGGAGTAGTAGAAACAATTTAGTGAGCGGTAGCTTATCCGATAGCAAATATGAACCAACAAAGTTGAGAAGTTATTTGTGTTCTTTTCTGTTGGAGAGTTAAAAATCCATCTATATTACTAACGGTAAAATGTGGACCAATAGGATTGTTACACTGATAACTTCTTTCTTCTAGAAGCAGAAGTTCTTCCACCTCCATCCAACCTGGAATACTCATTTATACAAATCTGCACCCTGAACTGGACTTGGAGCCCCCCAGAGAACATCAGCAGTAGCTGCGACCTGGAGTATTCCAGCGACATTGTGATTGGTGAGGTCCCTCAGGACAAAAGAGTAAGTGCATCACCTCTTTAAACTCTGCTATGCTCCAGTGAATGTCTTCCTGTGATAAAACTGTGTGTATAAGCATATATACATATATAAATACAGTTTTAATGTAGCCTTTGATTCTTGTCGTGGGATCAAAACCTCAAAAATGAGTCATACCAGCATGTGGGATCTTCAGACCAGAAAAATCTGTTGCTCTCTGATAATTGAGCTGCTACCAGTAACACAGGAGTACCATAATAATAATGTGAAAAGTCTTGTTTCAATCTTTGCTTATGCAGCTTTCTAGAAAAAGAGAAATATATACAGGGCAGTCTACATCCTTAAGACTTAAAGGGGATTTTGCAAAGGCCAATCTCCTTCACTTTGAATTCAATTTAAGGAGGAGGTGTGTACATTAACCTTGGTGTAGCTGTGATTTGACAACATAGTGTCTCTTGGAGGTAATGCCAAGTATTAACATATTCCCACATTTGCCCTGTCCCTGCACTTACAATTATTCATGGGGGTTGTGTTACGAAGACAACATGGAACACATTTGTTCCCCAGAACAGTAATTGTAAAACTTTGGTTTGGGCTTTTGTTTTCATGTCTGTGTGTATTGGGTTTGTGTGGCAAGGTTTTGGTAGTGGGGGGGTTGTTACAGGGGTGGCTTCTGTGAGAAGCTGCTGGAAGCTTCCCCTGTGTCCGACAGAGCCAATACCAGCCGGCTCTAAGTCGGACCCGCCACCGGCCAAGGCAGAGCCCATCAGCGGTAGTGGTAGCACTTCTGTGATAACATATTTAAGAAGGAAAAAAAAGTTGGGGGGCACACAGAAAAAATGGCAGCTGGAGAGAGGAGTGAGAACATGTAAGAGAAACAACCCTGCAGACCCCGAGGTCAGTGAAGAAGGAGGCGGAGGAGATGCTCCAGGCGCCGGAGCAGAGATTCCCCTGCAGCCCGTGGGGAAGACCATGGTGAGGCAGGCTGTCCCCCTGCAGCCCAGGGAGGTCCACAGTGGAGCAGATCTCCACCTGCAGCCCGGGGAGGACCCCACGCCGGAGCAGGTGGGTGCCCGAAGGAGGCTGTGACCCCATGGGAAGCCCGCGCTGGAGCAGGCTCCTGGCAGGATCTGTGACCCGTGGGGGACCCACGCTGGAGCAGTTCGTGAAGAACCGCAGCCCGTGGAAAGGACCCATGTTGGAGAAGTTCGTGGAGGACTGTGTCCCGTGGGAGGGACCCCACGCTGGAGCAGGGGAAGAGTGGGATGAGTCCTGCCCCTGAGGAGGATGAAGTGGCAGAAATAACGTGTGATGAACTGACCGTAACCCCCATTCCCCGTCCCCCTGCGCCACTGGGGGGGTAGGAAGAGAATCCGGGAGTGAAGCTGTGCCCGGGAAGAAGGGAGGGATGGAGGGAAGGTGTTCTGAGATTTGGTTTTATTTCTTATTACCCTACTCTGGTTGATTGGTAATAAATTGAGTTAATTTTCCCCAAGTTGAGTCTGTTTTGCCCGTGACGGTAATTGGTGAGTGATCTTTCCTGTCCTTATCTCAACCCACGAGCCCTTTGTTATATTTTCTCTCCCCTGTGCAGCTGAGGAGGGGGGAGTGATAGAACGGCTTTGGTGGGCACCTGGTGTTCAGCCAGGGTCAACCCGCCACAGTGTGTTAGATGGTTTGCAGCCCAGATGTGATCCTTGGTGTGGATTAACAGCTGTTTGGTCAGGACTGAGAGCAGCATTGCCATGGTACTGAAGGGGCTGTAGGACAAATATTTTTACAATTTATTGCCAGTAAGATAATATGCTATCAGTCCATAATTCCAAACGGTGAGAATTGGAAGCCTTGAATACACACCAGCTGTGTGGGGTTGGCAGTGCTGCTATTCCAGATATGGTTAAAATTGATAGGATGCCTCTTGAAACAGTCCCCTGTTGTTGAGCCCTGTTACAGTTTTATGGCCTGATGTTTACAATGGCCTCTTCACAGTGACTGCTGTATTCTTTCTGGCAGCTCCAGGATATCCTGGACTTGAAGTAAGGCTGCGGTTTCGCAAACAGCTGAGCTGATTTAATGGCTTAGGCTAAAAGGGTGATATTTCATTTTTGACACCCCCTTCTCTAATGATCTTCATCGGCCTGTTAGATGAGTCAGTCAAACTTGCTAACTCAGCAAAAACCTGTTTATCTCTTCTGATGGGTTAATTAACAAATTAACAAGTTGAAAGTCTGCTTGGTGAATGAGCTGAATGAGTTTGTGGAAGGGTCTAACAGATGTTAAGGTCAGCAGGAGTGAAAGCTGTGGGACAGCAGTTTCACATGACAGGATAAACCAGACTGTGTATCGTCTTGCTGCATCTTTTTGCATTACAGCTGGTAGAATCTAGTCCGTTCATTGCTGTTTGATTTCCTTGCCCTCTCATTAGTGCCAATATTTTTTTTTTTTTTTTTAATGCACGAGTGGTTATACCATTCTTTGGTCATTACAAAGATTTTTTTTTTTTTTTTGTATTCTGTTTCCAGTTAAGTAAAAGGCACGTCCCTAGCCCAATAAAAGATGCTCAAGAAAGTGTATGATAAAAGGGTAAGCCTTTTTCTCACACAAACACATACTCTCTTCTGAAAATGGAAGCTTGTGGACTGCTTAGGCCAGATGTGGTATCGCTGTATTTAATAGCCGTTTGTGGATTTGTTTTGATAATTTTTTCCTTTTGCTCCTTAAATCCATACAAACTCTTCTCATTGCTTTTTGGTTATGTCTTCAAATGTTCTTTCTTCTGTTCATCATGCACTCATGTGCACACACACAGGAAGATGAAGGTTAGATCTGTAAGCTCCTGTTTATATAGCTGTAGTATAAACATGCTTATTTTGCATTATCCATGAAGACTTACTCTAAGATCATTTTCCCCACTTTATACTTGTTCCTTGATCTCTGTGCTCGTGTCTACAGGACACTGGAGTAGAAGTAGTTTTCCTTTGGTGAGTTCTGAGCGCGCCTGATGAGGAAAAAGAAAAGCTAAGTGATGCTGAAGCTTCCCACATTATCAGACCCTCATTTCATTTGGCTTTGAGCTGCAGTCTTTCTGAGGGGCTGTAACGTATTCTTACATTAATAGTAATTCCCACGTGTCTGATACAGTATGCCAAATGTTCTCGTTTTCTTTCCCCCCCATCTAAACCCAGGAATGGAGTAAGAGTCGCTTCCGTGTGACGGATATGTTCTTGAATGAGGAAATGCGTTTCAAAGTGAGAAGCGAATGCAAGCACAATAACGCCAGCAAGCCCAGCCGGTGGGTGGAGACGTCCCTTCCGCCGAAAGGTAACACGTGCGGCAGCCGGACCCGAGGCAGACCTGCCTCTCTTGGCCTGGCGAGGCACAACCTCGTTTTCTCTGCTATTTTAACAAAATATCATAGAAACGTGTCATAGAGAAGTAGGGAGATGCCAGACGCGAGGGCTAGTGCGATTGATAGAGCTTAAACAGAACGATTATACTACATTTAAACACAGCTGGAGTCTTCTGGCGCTTAAAGCCTTGTGGGCGAACTTGTAAAATTTAAATGTTCTTCCAAGACGACAACGTGATTCCTGTCATTCCTCTTGCCCCTGCCTTGCTGTGGTTGTGGGATAAGAGATAACTTAGGTCGTATTAAGCCTGCTGACTTCATGACTAACGTCTAAGTCAGTTTGTTTTGTATAATTTTTCTGTACAAGCAGAAGTCCCTAAAATAACCCTACGTTTGTAAATGTTAGCGGGATGAATCTAGCAAATTTAACAACTTGTTGAATAAATAAGTGACTTAATTATTTAATTATAGTAGGGTTCTCTCCCTTTCAAAAGAGATGACTGGGGTCCACAAAGCTGCACATAGCAAAATGAGTAGAGAAAAATATTTTTTGTTTCTTGACATCCAGAAATAAGGGGTCCATAGCAAAACTGTTAGGAAGCAAACTTTAAGGAATAATGTATTCTGCTGGATGTTAGGAGGTACAGAAGAAAATAGAGCATCTTGCCTTGAGTAGTAAAAGTCTGTCTAACCCAGGAGCATGACTTGACATGGACGAAAAGCACATGTGGACGGGAGAATCTGAGACCTTATCAAGCTTGTCTGCGTGTCTGTCAAAAGGGTATTCTGGAAAATCAGGGAAGCAGGTCGTTAGGACAGCATGTACTAAACAGGTTGGGGCCTTTAAAAGTCTGCTTGCAGATAAAATATTTAAAAATACTTCTTGGAATAGGAAAACCAGTTTCATTTTCCTATACTTTCAGACAGTTGCTACTTCAGGGAGAATGCAAGCTTGGAAGTAGAAGGTAGTATGGGGTTTGCTATCAATAAAAGTCTGGACTGTTGACAAAATTGACATGCATTTTATTTTTAGTTTGTGAAGATGTTGCTACTTGTTACAAGGAAAAAATATCTAATATGCTGTAATATGATGTCCTGGTTTCAGCTGGGATAGAGTTAATTTTCTTTCTAGTAGCTGGTATAGTGTTATGTTTTGGATTTAGTATGAGAAGAATGTTGATAACACACTGATGTTTTCATTTGTTGCTAAATAGTGTTTAGACTAAGTCAAGGATTTTTCAGCTTCTCGTGCCCAGCCAGCAAGAAGGCTGGAGGGGCACAAGAAGTTGGGAAGGGACGCGGCCAGGACAGCTGACCCAAACTGGCCAAAGGGGTATTCCATACCATGGGACGTCATGCCCAGTATATAAACTGGGGGGATCTGGCCGGGGGGTGTGGATCACTGCTCGGGAACTAACTGGGCATTGGTCAGCAAGTGGTGAACAGTTGCCTTGTGCATCACTTGTTTTGTATATTCTGATTCCTTTATTATTATTATTATTATTGTCATTTTATTATTGTTATTATCATCATTATTATTTTCTTCCTTTCTGTCCTATTAAACTGTTCTTACCTCAACCCACGAGTTTTACTTTTTTTTTTTTTTTTTTTTTTTTTTTTTCCCCCCCCTGATTCCCATCCCTTTGGGTGGGGGGGAAGTGAGTGAGCCCTTGCATGGTGCTTAGTTGCTGGCTGAGGTTAAACCACAACATAGGATAATACAGTATAAAGAACTTGTACCATACAAAAATGCAAGATTGAATCTGAATCTGGAAGACTTCATTCTGTAATTGCTCTGCCTGGGAGATGCTTTGACGTCTCTATTCACAATTGCTGTGTACTCATTTGTATTTATGTTCTGTAATTTGGGTTTTCAATATGTTGAAGAAGTTGAATATCTAGAGGTATATGGGTGTCAATTAAAAGTTCAACTTACCCAGTGTTGCTTTTCTCCAGATTTAATATCTACAGGTATTGCCATATTCAGAATACTGAGAAACTAATTCAGAATACTGAGAAAGCTAAGTGCTATCCCTATAATTGCCAGTTACTTTAACTCCTTTTTAAAGTACCTGTAGTTTAATAGAACAAAATATTTTCCTGACTCAACACCTTGTCCTTAGCATCAGGTAACTCTAAGTAATATTTCAGATGTGATGGAAACTGAGATTCACTGTTATGATTAGCTTGCATGTAGAAGTTACTCTGCTGAGATTTCAGCTATTGCAAGCGATAAACAGCTAGAATTCATCATTTGCTGTGCTAAGACAGGCAGTGCAGTCTGAGAGGTAACCCATCTTTGCCTTCCAGGCAGTTTCAGTTTACTTCTGGAAACTGGGGAGAAGACTTTGCTGACAAAATGAATCTTAAGAGACCTTTCCAACTTGCCTTGCAGGTATTCCAGGTACTGCTGCTGTTGACTTGAGCTGCGTTTGGCACAATTTGGAGTACATGGTTTGTACGTGGCGTCCTGGGGAGAATGCGAGCAGTGATACCAATTATACATTGTTCTACTGGTTTGTATGAACTTTTTATTCCCAACTCTAAAGTTCTTTAGCACTCATCTTTAGTTTTACATTACCGGTTTTTACTTGTCTGCTTCCTGTTGCTTTGAAAGGTCCCAGGGCATTGCATACAAGTTAGTGTTGGGTCCAGTCCAACAGAAAACTTCACTGCTGAAGGGTCAAGAGGTTGCTGTTGCTGAGTCGTTTTGGGAAGTTGACATAACTATTATGTGAAGCACTGGCTGCTTCTGTAGCCCATTTTAAAATAACTGCTATTGCTTTCTAATTTTTTCTAATTCTGGATTCAAAGAAGGAAGAATTAAGAACTGAGCTAGACCAATTTATTAATTGCTTTTTTTATGTGAATTGCAGCCCAACAAACATGGACCGTTTAAGTCAGAATTGCTCACTAATGTGTGTCTCAGCTCTTAAATCATTGGAAAATGTTATGAAAGCATTAATAACCACTCAGCAGTATTTTTGTTTGTATCTTCAATGTCGTGAATAACCGATTCACCTCGAAAGTTATGGAGAACATCTTTTTATCATCATGCCCGCTTGCCAGCTGACTGCCATAAATAGACTCTTGTTCCAAAGGAACAGAGTTGTGGTGTGAGCAAAAACTTGGCATCCAGATCTGTGCACGCTAATCTGTGCATACTTCTGCGTGTTGATGGGGCTTGTGAAATGCCAGATTGCATTAGCTTCTGTAGAAATATTGAAGTTTTCCTTCTGGAAGCCCCTTGTTGTAGTTTTAAATCATCTTTATGTCTTGTCTGAACTAACTAAATAAACTTTTTCCTCTTCCTCTCCAGTGGCAGTCTGGCAGGCTAGCTGTTCGTTTTAATGCATTTGGACAGCAAACAGCAGAAAACTTGCTGCTTTAGTTAAATGCGGGGAGGACTGTTCTCGCTCTAAACTGCTACTCAAAGAAATTTTTTCTTTATTACAAGAACAGTACCAATGAGATGTTGAAGATCAGAATTTCTGGGTATATGGATACTTACTGGAATAACGCTTTGGATTAGAGCTATATATTTTCAACTTAGCCCTTAATTTTAATGAAAGATGTAGTCTTTTAATTCATGCTGCTTAGAAAGAAAAATACTTTTTTGATTTTAAAGCTGAAAACTAAGGAAACACTTGATTTTTGGACTGAAAGATGCATTTTCCATAATGCAGGTGAGGCGGGGTTTTTTGGTTTTGGTTTTGGTTTTCAGAAATGAGTGAACAATTACCTGAAAAATTATTGCTTAGTTCCATTTTATATTCTTCTTTGATATTTTCCTCTAAACCCCTGTCTTTTTATCCAAAGTGAACATGAATATAAAGTTAGCTTAGAACAAACAAGTATTACTGTCCAGTCAGTGCACAGTAATACTTGCTGAAACAGAGGCTTACAAGGGCAGGTTGATGCATTGGCATGGTGCTGTCTGCTCTGAATGCCACCCATCTTAATCAGCCCTTGGGCAAGGAGGTGAGAAGTGTGGATAAAAAAGGGGTCTGTCCTGAAAACAGGACAGACGGTTTTGGCTTCCCCAGCCCCTATATATTGAGATGTTAAGTAGGGGAACGTCATTCCTATTGTGCTCCTAAATGAAGCTCTGATTTACTCTGTGTTGCTTTCAAATAAATAAAAACTCAGTTTTCTCAGGAGGAAAAAGCTATTGGTGTATTTTCATTGGGACATGGGGAACAAACAGAAGCAAGGAAGAAGGTTGTCATAGCTTCTCTGTTATTGGAAGTGAATACTGACATTTTGAAAAGCAAATGCAGGCAATAGGTGAAACTCGACCGCCTTAAGCAAAAGCTGCGATACCTGAGGCATAGCTAAAGGAGATAGATCAGCTCATTCTATCACAGAAGTGAAATTCTGTTGACCGGAAGTGATCCAAATTAGTTTGCTTTCTAAATTATTTTTTTTCCTTTAAATTGTTTTCCCATGTGGAAAATGTGAACCAAAGCTGAAAGCAGCTGTTATCTTTGACGCTTCGATATAAAGCAAACCTGCCTTTCTTTCTACTACTTGACACTCTTTACAAAAATAATATTCTTTCTAAAGCTTGAGATAAATTAGAAGCTTCTTACTTTGCTTAGCTTTACTTATATATATGTTATAGCACAGGTTTAGTGCACGATTAGTCTTTAGAATTTGTAACACAGGTTTAAAAACAAGCTTGCCCCTTGCTGTCCTATTCTTTTGAAGTTTAAAAAAATATTTTTATTCCTATAGGTTTGATGGTTTGAAAAAACATAAGAAGTGCAGCAACTATTCTGTGCACCAAGGTATCTTTGGATGCATTTTCAATCTTACCTTCCCAAAAGTCACCAATACTTACCCGGCTATAAGTATCCTGATTAGAGATGATTCTGAAGAAATTAGGCCTGTGTGTGCAAGTAAAAATCCCACCACACTTGGTAAGTTTAACACCACTTTATAAAAAAAAATTTGTAGAAGTTTGCCAGTATATCATTGTGTTTGAGAAGCTTGCACCTCATAGGCTGTGGATGAGACAACATGATTAAATGCTCCCTTCTTCTATTGATCTTTGATTTGGGAATTATATAGACAAGGTTTGTTTTTTGGGGTTGGGTGTTTGGGGGTTGGGGGGGTCATTTTCCACTCATTTTTACTCTTACTCCTTAGTTCTTTTTATTTTTTCTTCTTTTCTTTTTGGTGCTAACTTTTTCCTCTTTCTGTATAAACTGGTATAAGTGTAATATTATGCAGTACAGGACTCAAACAATTTTTCTAAGCAGTGGAATATACTTTTTAACTAATTCTTCCATTTTGCATTTCAGTAAAACCTGCTACACCAAGACAAGTTACACTGTCAAAGATTAATGATGAAATACATGTAGAATGGAGTCAATCAGACACCTTTCCAAAAAATTGTTTATTTTATGAAGTTGAATATCACAATGGTGATTTGGACACCGCTCCGATAATTAAAGTAATTTGTCATTACATTACTTACTTTTCATTACTTTTATAACTTGTGTTGATATTCACAGTAACTCAAATGTTTGCTGTTTAAAAATGAAAAAATATGTATGCTGCATGTGAATGGGTCTGGTGTACTGGCTGCAAGTGTTGTGTGGACATAAGATTTTTCTCCTGTACAGTAGGTTTCTGGTAGTAATATCTATACAATGCAATTCATATGAGTCTTGAATCCTTGCCATCATTTTTTATGGCAAAGCAGTAATGTGTAAGAACAGTCTGATAAAGAAATAATACACTAAACTAAACAACACTCATCAGGAAATACACTGTGGTGCATGTACCTGTTTGCTTCTCAGTGATATGGGACTTTGGTCTGGTATTGAGTTTTCCTGTTGTTGGGTACACTCGGTCAGATGACTGCCTTGTCCTTGAATGATGTGACTTGATTACTGTAAAGCAAAATTAATTGCTGGCACACACGAGGACACACAATGTTATACAGAAAAGTAAGGGGATAAAAAGACTGAGGATGGGGGGGGGAAGAAAAAGGTGTGCACTCCTAGATATACTGATTTTAATGTACACATAAGAAGACTTGACTTCAGTGTCTGGATGTACTCATGCCTGTATCTGCATAGCCAAACTGACTGTACTGTTTGTTCAGAATGGTGAACAACATGATAAATTTAAATGTCAGGTGGTAGTCTTCTCCTGTGGAGCATATTTAGTTGTTTGTCCTACCTCAAATTAAGCAAACTGGAATAATATCAGTGTTCCTCAGGAAACTGGCATTTTGGATCAAAAATAAGTGAAGTTTGATCCCAGGTAGTGTGTTTGCCTGTCTCTGTAGAGTCATCCCAGAAGACTCTCACAGGGTCAAAGTTGGATCAGCATTGCTGCCCTGACAGAGAGGGGAAGGCAGTGTAAATCACAGATGTTTTGCAAAAAAGAAGGCACTGTTCCAGACACCGAGTCTTACTTTAATCATTGATGCCAAATGCTGTATGATAGATGTAGCAGTGAGTAAGATTAAATCTTAGCTTTGGAATCTCTGTTTAGGCAGTCTGTGCTAGTTAAATGCTACTGTGTTCTTTTTTATGAAGTTCAGTATTCACAAAAAGATCTTCCATCAAAACAGTCAGAATACATTATCTGCACAGTGAAAATAGGCTTGTAGATGACTGAGAATGCGTTGGTAATTGAACAAAGCAAATGACCTTTTCTTTTTACCTTAGGTTGAAAATACTAGTATGTCAATTCCTAGCGTTGATCCTAATAGCAAGTACACCTTCAAAGTGAGAGCAAACCCAAAGCCCGAGTGTTACAGCAGCAAGCTCTATAGTGACTGGAGCGAAGAAAAGAGTATTGGTGAGAGCAGTTGTTCCTGGAATTTGTTGTACTTTGTTCTTCATCTGTAAGGCATCTAATACCTTTTGTCTGCTAAATAAATAGGAGTGGAAGATCATCTTCCTATGTATCTATTTTAGGTGAAAAGAGGGCAAGAGAGTCCTAGTCCTCCAGCAGTGCCATCTGTTACTGCCTGTACTGCTCTATATATTGATGGGGTTGCCATCCGTGTAGCTGTGCAATGACCTCTTTCCAGTGCTATCAGTTTTTCAGCCCTGAGTCTTGCTGGTTTTCATTTTCTTGCCAAATGTATCTACGTTATAAGATCATGCTTTGAAAATGAGTCCTTGCCTGCGAAAGTGTATTTGAAAAACATTCAGTCTGTGGATTAATTAGAGAATGAATTAATTTGTTGTCATTATTCCTAAAAAGCTTCTCAAAATATCCCTAAGTTTCCACAGTTTTTGTTTTCCAGGTGAGAAGACGGACTCTACATTCTATGTTGTTTTAATAATTGCCATTCCATTAATAGTAGCAGTATCTACTATAATTCTGCTAGTTTATCTAAAAAGGTAAATAATGGTCTCCCTTTATTTCCAATCCACTAATTCTGTTTGGTCTTTGACTTGCGTTACGATTAATCTCTCTTCCAGGTAACTGTCCATGATGTGGCACATTTCAATAGCATCTGTTTTATCCATAACATGCATTGCGTAACAAAAATGGCAGCGCTGTTGTGCCTCAGTCATTAGAATTAGGTTTACAGACCATATACATGCTCTGGTTGCACTTGTGTTTATGTACGCTTAGTCAGATTCTTGTTGCGCAGCTATTGCATCCCCTCTCTTTAAGCAATGAAGTCCAAATTCAAAATTAAGCTTATATATAAAGTATATTTTATCAGATTTTTTTAAAAAGTTCTACTTTTGCTGCTGTCTTTGTCAACAGTGAAAGTTACTTAGAATCTGTCTGTGTGAATATTCCCATTTCCTTTTGGTTTGGGGAGTAAAAATGAGAATTGGGATACAGCTGCAGAGAATGAAAGCTGGCCAGTGATGTCAAAGCTGACTCTACAAATTTTCTTGACCATACCCAAGTATGACATTGAAATGGTGATTTTTAAATTAATACACCTTTCATCTAAAGCTTTTCTTTTTAATTTTCTGAAGGCTGAAGATATTAATTCTTCCACCAATTCCGGACCCTAGAGAAATTCTTAAGCGCATGTTTGGAGAGCAGAATGAGGATTCCCAGGTTAGTAAGAAGCTGTTGGGCCAACTAATCTATTGAAGGAGAATCTGTAGGCTTCCAATTTTCTTGTTCTTAATACCTATGTCTATCTTAAAACCAACTGTATATAAGTAAGTATATCGTATGAAGATTAAGTATTTATGACAGTAAGAGTTGTTCAGAAAAAATTACCTAAAGCTGAGAGGGATTTTTTTTCCATCAAATTGCATATACTTTTCTAGATACATTAGTAGAATTGCATTATTCTGTTATTTCACAAACTGCTAGTCCCTTAAATGTGTTTTGCTAGTTGCTCATTTTTATGATGCTGAATAAAGCTATTATATTTGACTTCCAGAAACTTATATTTTTAGCACTTCCACATTTATCACAGTCAGCTATGAAGTAAATCAGGACACTTAGCTTCTCATTCGCAAAAGAACAAAACTAGCTATAGCTGCTTCAAGCTTTGGTTGATGAAAGACTTGCTATAGGCCCTTATTTCAGGAAAAATAAACATAATGCTGATTATGGAAACTCTTCTTTCTAAACAAATCTAACTCAGTAGCTCTTTATAAAAATCCTAAGGGAAGTACACTGACAAGCCCTAATTCAAACCTGGACATGAGGCAATGTACATTGCTCTCGGAACACAGTCCTTGTATGGAAGGGACCTTCTGACTCACTGTGGCATCTCAAAATTTATGCCACCTATGAAACATTTGTAGAGGATAATGACTATCTGGGTGTTTGGTGCTGCATGTGCATTGGATATTCTCAGATGAACAGGAGTTGCAGGAATCGCTGACTTTTTGAAAATAAGTCTCCTTTTGTGGCCCCCAATTGCAAATGGAGTCAGAGTCCAAAATCCAGTATTCCCTTTTTCCACATGGGTATTCTGAGGTCACCTAATAATAAACCATGCTATGTGGGAAGCATGGATCTGGCCTCCTCATTTGCTACCTTTTGGATAAATATTTCACCATGTATTGGTCATTATGGGACCCTTGGCCATGAGGATCATAAGTATGGTAGCTGTTATGCTTTGTCATGCTTTGACAAGTGCTTCGTTACTGCCCCAAGTAACGCTACGTTCTCGCCTCTGAGTATTATCTTAATCTTCTCTGTGCGTTCAAGGTCTCAGTGAAAACTCTGCTAAGCGGGTGCATCCTCACTTCTCCATCCTCCTGCCTGAGCTTCACCCATTAGCTGTAGCTGGAAGTGCTCTTAAGTTGGGGACCAACCTTCAGTTCTTCCTCATCTCCAGAGAGGACAACTCTTCTGTCAACCAGGCCTAAGCCATGTCCCTAATAAGCACAGTTTGTTACCCAGCTACCTTGGCTTTTTCACCATAATATAGGCTATATGTTGTGAAATGGGTCTGTCTTACTGGGCTGGAAGAAAAAATGCTCGCCATGAAGAAGCGCTGTTAAAAATGTTGTTGTTCTCTTTCAGAGCTGTGCAAAGGATGATTCTCTGAATGCTTATGACAGGTTAATTAAGGAAGAAGAAATTCATTCTTTAATTTTAACAGAAACTCCAGAGTACGCTAATTCTGAAAAAGAAAACTGATAAACTCTGCTTTACCAGTGAAAAATGAGGAAACTTTCATTCCTGCTCCCATACCTCAGGTGACAATACAGATGTGAAGAGACCTGCAAGACATGCACCAACTTTCACCTTAGTGAGTCCTCTCTGAGCCTTCCTTCTCTGATGCTCAGAAGGTACATCACTAACAGTGGCCATTCCTGCATCTCTGCTAGAAATACTCATCTTGGGTCATTCAAGATAAGCATGTACATAAATTTCATGGGACTGCATTGCAGCATATCTCATTCTGGCTCCAGCCAGCTCTGCCCTATGAACTTGTCATTTGCACTTGTGTTTGTGCCTCACATTAGACTGTAAATGGGTTTTTTGGAGCAAGCACTGTGCCTTCTCTGAAGTATTTGACTCTATTTTGCAGCAGGTGAGATGAGGCTTGTTTACAGTAGATGGCTCATTACTGCTACTCCGTGGAAGTGCTGCCAGGTAGGATGCCAGAGCAGGGACTGTTTGTGGATGGCCTGTTTGTGTGCTCTGGGGCAGGGCGCTTTCCAGAGGGCATTTATGGACTGACCTTCTTATGCTTCTGGTTGTTGTGCGTCAGCTCTGGCCTGGTCAAACCCCATAAAAGAGGGTTGTTTTTTCTTTAAAGATGTGTATGAAAAGCCTCTCCGCTTCCCAGCTGGTATTCAGACTATTCATAGAAAAGGCTTAGTTTTTTTTATCCTTTCAAGTGCCTGTCCTCACGTGCCTTGCCTTCATGGACTTCTTGGGTTAATTATACTTTGTTTAAAATGATAAATAGAATTTTTTACTTGTGCTGTGCAGTGGCAGATAACTGTATTGAGTCTCACCAGACTGTGATTCTACTTTGGCCATATTGGCCTGAAAACACCTGGTTTTTGGAAGCTAAGTCATCCTGAGTCTGTCCAGCAAAATTACCAGGAAGGATGCATGAGTCTAAGGAGCTGTGGTCAAACTGATTAGCAAGTGCTAAACCACTGAAACTGAATTAATTCAAAGGCTTCAAGACCCATCCTTACTGCTGAGCTGATGGATTTGGGGGAAGAAGGGATGACAACCTTGGCCTGCTTTCTAAGGGATAAGCTGTATTCTTTCTATAGTGATAAGGCTGTGATTTGAACTTCCCCTCTAGGAGCTTAGCAATTTAAAACAAGGTGCTGGTTTGACTTTTAAAAAAAATTTTCTTCTAGATTTTACTGCTGCAGCTTGATGACTTTTTTTTTTTTTTTTTTTTTTTTCAAATCATGAATTGATTTGTTCATTTTCTGACGGTTTTGTTTTGAGGTTGCTTTACCCAGCAGAGCTCAACAGATGTTTTCTGGCACAACTGTAACATTTCTTTGCTCTGAATTCTGAGCACTGGTTTCTCCCCTGTGCTGCAAGGGTGTGTACCTTGATTGTGCAGGAGGCAGAAAGTAATGTAATGGGGAGAAAGGGATCCATGCAAGCTGTTTATGGTTAATGTTCAGGAATTTCTTGCTCCTCCCAGCTAAGTGCAGACACGTTAATCGTTGATGTAGTCTTAGCAGACTGGGAAGAGATCTCCTCAGAAGTTTGCTAGAAGCAAACTCTATAGCCGCTAACCTTTTAAAGTTCAGCCCTGTCCTCAAACCCCATTCAATCAAAAATCTGAAATGAAATGCTGTATTTTTAGAACATATTGTTCTGCGAGAAGTAGAACTGACGGAGCTTGCTTTTTAGCTACAAATTTACTTCCTTTACCTTCTAATGTACTCCCTCCCTCTCAATAAATCCAATTCTTTCCTCAGTCCCCACTGAGCCTCTGAAGTATAGTTTCCTCCACATCTCTTACCTACCTCTTGTTCCTGGTGGTAGAAAGGGGAGGAGTAATGTAGCAGAACTAGCGGACCCCATATTAGCTTAAATCTTTTACTTACAATCAGGCTAAAAAAAAGACATTATAAAAATTGGTTAATGACACAAAATGAGAATAAAGCCTCAGGGATTTCAGTGAGATAAAACAGAACTCAGGTTATACGAAGTCAGCTGGCAGCACTACCTGATATTCCAGAGGTAAAGGAATAGCATGGGGGAAAGGGTAATTAAATTCCTGTGCCAACTTCACTCCCTCTCCCCCACAACATTTATATCATTATAGCAATATAGATATTTCTCAAATCTACCTCATCTGGAATGTTGCTCATCATAGACCACTAGACAAACAGAAATGTATGATTTCAAGATAAGTAAGCGTAATGGTGTAATATAAAGTTTTGTGGCTTTCAGTGTAGCAATCTAGAGAGATGATCCTTGGTACTTTACCCTAAACTCTTTTGACTTTCGATGTTTATGGTAAAACCAAAGCTTATTTGTTTGAAAAACAAAAAAACCCACCAACAACAAAAAAACAAATTCATAAAGCCAAAGGAGTAGAAAAAACAGACAGAAGGTGTTAGGCCAAAAGGAAGACTTAATGCAGAGGATGGTTTAGATCATATAGAAATGTTTTGGGTAATTCTTTGTTTCCCAAATAATAGTAATTGACACACTTCCTAACGGATAGATTTCTTGAGCCTGTGTTTTGGCATGTAAAGTAAGCGTCTGAGTATATTTTCATCTTTAACATGTCATGTTTATGGTTAGGGTTTTTTTT
Source organism: Aquila chrysaetos chrysaetos (assembly GCF_900496995.4). NCBI lineage: Eukaryota > Metazoa > Chordata > Aves > Accipitriformes > Accipitridae > Aquila > Aquila chrysaetos. The sequence continues at coordinate 9,936,217 of NC_044024.1, read as the reverse complement.
AGCTTGAAATTTTCCAACTTTTGCTATCATTTGTTTGTTCTTCATTGCAGTTACTTGATCTGTAAGTTTGTTTAAAGAATGAATAAATATGTTTGAATGTTTTTCAATATAATTGCATGGCATTTCATTCTTGGGTTGAGAAGATAAACTGAGACAGAAGAGATAGCAGAGCTTTAATGAGAAACCACGTTTGAGGCATGCCGAACCCAGAGAAGAAAAACTGAGCGTTGCTTTGCCCTCTTCCCTTTCAAAAGTGAACTCAGCCCACGCAATCAGTGGGGAATGCTACAGCTGCTGTTTTTTTGGCTGGGGTAATGAAATGGAGATGGAGTTGTGCACAAGACTTGTGCTCTCACCCTCTGTGTACTCAATGTCACGCTACTTTCTGACACTAGCATGTTTTTTCATAACACTGTAGAGAGTTAATACATTCTCAAGCTGGAATTTGACTGAGGTTGCTGCAGCCTTACCAAAGGTAGTTCTGGTATTTTATGTCTGTTAGCTGCTGAAGTCATTGAAAATGCCAGGTTGCTAAACTGATGAAAGCCATTACCTAGTTGCTTAGACCCAAATGTGTTCAAGTGCCAAATAAACACATTAGCAATGGCTTCTTTGAAAGATTCAGAGAACGTATACTTTGTTGCCTTCAGGTCAGTGAGCAGATCCTTCAAAATTAAGGAATAAACTGGGAAGTTAAAAAAATTTGGATTTTTCTTTTCCAATTCTACAGTTTTTGTGGCAATAATTATTTTAATCACTCCCCATAAGTGACCTTTTCCTCTTTTAATACATTATGTTAAATAATTTAAGTTTTCTGTATTTGGCATGCTAGAAAAATTAAACACGGTATTTTTTTGTGAATTTTAATTTATTTCAATTAAGGAAAGCATGACATAGTTGGGTAGTTTTAAAGGAGTCAATAGATGAACACATCGAATTGTAAGCCATGGTGTTTCAATGCTCGCAAGGTAGAACTATTCACAGATTAGGTATTTCCATTCACTGGAAAGTATTCAATAAACTTAGTTCTGAACTGGAACTTCAAATACCCAGAATTTCCCCTGGAAGGGAAATGTTGATTTATTTTTTCACTTTAAAAAAAAAAAAGATGACACTTTCAGTTTTGGAGGGTTTTTCCCTCACCCAAGCAAGAGTGGGAGGTAGGTGAGTGGAAGCCCAGGTATGGTGAGGGTGCTGCAGGAACCTCTCTCCCTTTTCCTCGCCCCAGCACTGTGGTTGGGCAGCGGCTGAGGTCTTCAGTCCAGGAATGGGCACGGTGGGGCTGGGAGGAGCAGGTCTGCCAGGGTCATTGAAGGTTCATCAAGATGATTCCCAAATACTTCAGTTTTACTCCATTTTTGCAAAAAATGTTTTACAGGAACAAGCCCCATGAGTTGCATTGCCAGCTGTAGAAATGTGGCTTCTAGATAATACTTAAAATCCGAATGCAAAACCAGATTAAAATCTCTCTAGTTGGATGAGCTTCCTGCTAGCTATGTTGAATCACGGTGAAAGTAGGAGACTTGAGATCACTTTGATGTAACTAAATCCACGCTATCACCACAGCAAAGCGATATGGGTTTGGGTGGGAGGCACAGGAGAGAGACAAACTTTCTTTCAGGTCCGGAAACTCTGCCTCAGATTTGGAGCACGTAAGAGCCTGAAAGCTTGTTGATGACTTTGGGGGTTTTTTTTTTTTTGCTCTGTTTTCTCCAACTATGTTGGTTAGGTTAATTAAATCCTTTCCCTTTGCTTGTAAACCTAGTGTTGTTTATCACTAAAGTATCCCTTCTACAGCTGTGCTCTGATTATTGCCAAGTAGTCTTCTGAAGGTAATAACTCAGTGGGGAAAGACGATTGCTTCTGTAACCACAGAGCTATAAACCAGCCAGTGTATTCTAGTAATACTCTCTGCTCCTTGTTTTGCTTTTGCAAAAGTACTGCAATTATTTTGATGACTCTTGCACAAAGCAGCTACAAAGAGATGCTTTCCAGTTAACCCGTACTTCCAGTAATCATACTCTTAGCTTATTAAATTGAAGTTTTCCTCTATTTAATTTGGCTCGAACTGCTAAAATGGACTTGGCTAAGAGCATGGTGAGACTGAAAGCTTAGTGAGAAGGAGGTTTTGCTAAGCTCAGGTGCTGTTACTTTTTGGAACCTGGACAAAACTTACTAAGCTAGATCAAAAGTTAGGAGCAGCTTGAACCAGGAGTTAGTTTAACGTCTTGCTTTAAAGGTAGAGCTGGCTCTACAACTTCTGTGCTAAAAAAAAAAGAAAAACCAAAAAAACCCCACCCAACTGGCTATGTGCTTCATGCTAGGAACAAATTGGTGCATGCAGTGGGCATCCTTTCCTATTGATCTAATGAAAGATCAGTTAGATCCCACGCTATCAGCAATTGCTGTTTCAGAGCTCCCTGCACATGTACAGTGTAATTCTGTAAAGTCTGAAATACCAGAAATTAGGCATTTTTAAGGTACTTAGCTATGTCATTGCCACTTCTCCTTAACCTGTTTTAATGTAGCAAGTTGAAACAAAATCCACTGGGTTTTTTTGCTTTTTTTTTTTTTTTTTTTTTTTTTTTTTTTTTTACAATGGCAGTGACAGGCCCAAAATTAGCTTGTGTCTGTCTGGTTTGCCTGTTGGAGCCTTTCACCCTCCTGCACTTCAAAGCCTCTTAGACTCACTAGTTTTCTATCCTTCACACTAAATGTCAGTGTAGAAACTTCAAAAATGCCAGCTAGGTACTCTCAAAAGGTGTGAAACTGCTCAGCCCTTCAAATGTCAAAGTCGGCTACAGGGAAAGTTATTCAGGGTATTGCTTTTTAGTTTTATCTTCACATCCCATCATGTTCTAGGAGAATATGCAACTGTAGATAACCCTGACTAGATCAGCAGGTACAGAGGCAAAGCCATTAGCTGACATTTTTCCACAGCTGATTTTCATAGAGCTTTTATTGCCTACAAGACTTTGTCTCTTGTTTTCCTAGGGGCAATAAAAGGTAGAGAAGCAGGTAACATACCAGTCAGAGAAGGGCATCAGCCTTTCTGTATGCAGGCTGTGTTTGAGCTTGGCTTGGAACAAAAATCCTGCAGCCTTGGAAACACTGGGCCATTTTTATTAGGTGTGTAACATTAATTTTTTTTGGTTTCTGGGATGTATGTAAAGCAGTATTGATCATTCATTTATTATAGCTTAGGTAGGGCTGGAAAAGTTGTCAGAGTACCACCTGCCCCATGCTCTTCTGCTGAGCAGTGCCAAGACAGAGAACTCTTGTTGGAAGTTCGTTCAACTTGTAAAAAAATCTCTAGTGAACGAGTCTCCCAAATGTTCTGTCCCAGTGCTGTATTCTCCTTAATGAGAAGACTCTCCCAGTAACTGACCTAAATTGATTTTGCTGCAAATTAAGTTGCCTTCTCCTCCTTCCTCCCCTCGCCAGGGGCCGTGGTTGTCTAGCACCTGGTTTGCGCTCTGATCACACTGCCTTGAGTTCTGTCTCTCCTCTTTTCTGCTTTGAAAAAAAAGCCTGAATCTTTCAACCTCATCTCCTAAGTTATGGTTTCTAAATTATTCATCGTTCCTGTTGGTCTTCACTAGAGCTGAGCGTGTTGCTAAGCCAGACTGCATCATCCCCAAACAAGCAGAACAATTACCTTATTTGTCTTGCAGTCCTCTTTCCCCAAGTTCATCCAGAACGAGTAGCTTCTCCTCCTTTCTCTGGCAAGGGATTGTTGTATAGCTGCTCCTCAGTTAGTGGCTTTCTACGATATCTGAGATTTTTAGCAATGCTGCTGCCCTGTCAGTCACTCCTTACTGCAAAGTTGATTTCTTCTGCCTAAAAGGAATACTTTTAACAATTTTATTAGATTGCATTTTTGTCGCTTGTGTTGCTGTCCCATTTGGAAAGCTGCTGCAATTTTTTTTTATACTCTAATGGTGTCCCTGAACATCTTTCTAACCATTCCTCCTTTGGTATAATCTATGGAGTACCTTCTTTCACATGATCAAATTGTTTAAAACACTGAATAAAGCTGCTAACCTGACAGATTCCTGCAAAATAGCAGCATTCACCGTCCTGCTGGGAGGTAAAGTGCTCTTTAAGAGGGTGTTTTTTCAGCTGGCTGCATATCCATCTCAGTGATTAACTGTTATATTTCCTCAAGCTGATTAGAAGGATGTTGCCTCATATGTTAGGCCTATCCAAAAGGGAGACTGGATTGGTTTAGCACGAACTGTTCTTGATGGCTGGTAAACAACATGAAGGAGGGATGAAAAAATTTACATTGTCCCAGAATTACCGTAGGGATAAAAGTTGGACAAATGGACCAATAATTTCTTGGATGCTTCCTTTCTGAAGGCAAACATGATGTTTGTCCTTCAGTTTTTGAAGGTTTCTCCTGTTTTCTACGGGCCTCAAAGAAAACTGCCCACGTTTCAGGTTGCATCAGTGTTTAGATCGTTACGTGCTGTGGGATTAATAAGGCCCTGCCCACCTGAACACATCCACTTTATCTGAATGTTCTCCACCCTCTTCATCTGGATGTATGTTTGTTTGCTTGTTAATTTGCCCTGGTTATAGACAATCCTTTTTGTAAAGACTAAAACAAAAGCAAAATTGGCTGCACCAAGCTTCACTGCAGCTCATTCTGATCTTTCCCATCTGGTCATGAGCCTGTACTTCATGTAGGGTATTGGCAGGCTCTTTTCTTGTCTGTTTTCTCCTGGTAATCAGGACTCGTTTTAGCCTGTTGTTTTCATGCCCTCAGTCCTGCTGGAAGCTGTGGTTCAGAGCCTCATCCCTGGTGGGGTGAGGGCTGGAGGGCAGAGGAAGGGCACGCATGCTCGGAGCAAATGAAAGGGATCAGCACTTACCGAGATAGTGACCACAAATTACAGCATATACAAAACAGGCTTTATTGTCAACTGCCTGCCAACCCAGGCTTTTCCTCCTGGTCTTCCGTCCTCATTACTCTACCAAATATGGTACAAGTGCCTGGTGGGGACACGGGGAGCCAGAGCCCTGCCAGCATGCACGTCAACCCATTCCAATATGCAGCTTTCCCCTGCCCAGAGTGCTCTCAAAGGTGGTTCGATCTCGCTCCTAAATAGTTCGCTGGCTTGTTTTCCTTGCATGCCATGTGTTTTTGTACACTCGTCAATGGTAATTTTAAAAATGTTTAAAAAAAATATTTGAAAGTGCACGTAATGCAAATTTTTTGCTCTTGCTGTACTCTTGAAGTAGAACAAAAATCGGAAGTGTACTCTAAAAAACAGCAGCCAGAGGGTTCGGGGCTTTGTTGTGCTCATAAAAGATGCACCGTAAGTAGTACGAGATTTTCAGCTTGCTAGGGCCCAACTTCATGATACTGGTCTTTAAATACTCTTATTTACACCTGCAACCTTTTATTTTATCTGTAAGTGGGGAAGCTGTATAGTGACCTCTTAGTGCACGTGGGTTTTGTAGCGTTCATTTTATTTACACGAAGACTTGCAGAGCTGCAAATTTACCATAACAGGGTGGTCCATGCAGATTTGTGGATGTCAGTAACACTGGGATTAGAGTGGATGTCTCTCCCCAGATGACGGGCGTAGTTTATACAACCACACAACCCGGAGCTGATTCAGCTATTGTACAGCTTTGCTTCCTCTTGAATGAATGTAAGACCCTGCCTGGGATTGGGAAATGTAATTTTTTAATTTTATTTTTTTTAAGCAACTAGGGTGAGGAAGCAGCCAAGAGCTTTATTGCTAGCACAGAGCAGACCTTTGCCGAGCTATTTTCCCTCCCACAGGTACAGGTAGGCAGCCCAGAAAGGGGTGCGATGCTGGCTGGTTCAGAGCAGAAGTAGCTACAGCGTTCTCAGCCCCTTCAGCTGAGAAGTGGCCGAGGACTCAGCATGCATCCCACTCCGCTCAGCCTGCGGCGTGGGCCAGCCAGGGCAGGGAGCTGGAGGCAGCTTCTTGCTGCAGCCCTGCGATTCCTCCCCTGGCATCTCCAGGGCTGCTCTTCCCCAGGCACGGCTGCTCCCAGCCTTTCAGCTTTTCCTCCTGTCTGTACTGACCCAGCCCTTGAACACCAGTATGCAAGGGAGAAACTTTCCTCTGGTAATGGGCATGAAGTGTCTTTCTGGATGATCTGGAATATGACCATGATTCTTCATATTTAAATAACAGACATGACAAAGCAAAGGCATTTTCTGAATGATTTTATAAATGTGCTTCTGCTTATATTGTCCTTCTATTACATTTATCTCCTGACTTGTCAGTCGTGTTTCTGCTTTTATGCTTTGCTAGATCAGATAAGTGAAATAAGCTTGCCAAAGAAGCGTTTTCTTCAGCATGCATAGCTCATGACACAAGGACAGACTTGTTAGCAGATCCTCCTACCAAGGCCCCTGACGCTATTATAAATGAGTTGTGTGCGGCCTCTACAGGAATTGGTACACAATTAATGCTTTTATTATACTGCTTAACTGTTACGAGATGCCTCTGAATGAGTGATAGAGAAACAATTAAGGAAACTCATTGTTGTGTATAAGCTAAAACAATACTTTTTATGTTGTAGTCCTGTTTTGAATCCTGAGTAGTAGGAGTAAAACCTTCTGCTTTGCCAGGAGAAAAAAAAAAAAAGAAGCCTCTATTTTTAAAGCTAAATCCAGATAAAATTGAAAGGTTTAGCATGTTGTATCTCCAGAAGCACAGAATCCAGACTGACTGATCAGGATTGATGCAACACAGATGCAGATGGGACACATCATACTGGTTTGTTTGGGTTTTTTTCCCCGCTGGCTTCTTTGCCTTTTTGGTGCAATCAGGTCAGTTCCTGGCTCAGCCTTAATAAGGAAGGTAAAAGCTTTGCTTTCTAGGGGAAGCTGTACCCATTTGTCTCCAGGGCATGGAGCTCTGGGAAAATGTTAAACACTGCAAGATTCGTGGCAGGCCCTGATGTTACTTGCACCTCATTTACAGATACTCTGAGGCAATACTATTGCCAGCTGCAACTTGGACATGGCTCTCTGTAGTTATAAATGCTGGAGGATAACTAGCTCCTTGGGAGAGTTTGGGCTTCTGTTACATTTTATTTTTGTAGCTGGGAGGGCGGACAGGGAGAAAGGTGTCATACTTTCCATGCCAAGGAAAAAAAGGCTGTGAGCACTGAAATGAATGAAGCCCCGATTCCCACAGGTTGGTGCTGCGTCCTCCCTGACAGCCCCTTGGCAGGTAGATGTGCCGTCACCCCTTGCCTGGGATGCATTCCCAGGGCTCATCCCTCTCCTGTCTTCACAAGCTGGTGAGAGCAGATCCAGGGAGAAGCCCTTTCAGCCCTTTAACAAAGTCACCTGAAAGTGGCCAGAAGGTCCAAAAGTTACTCGGGAGAGGAGGGGAAGCACTCAGCCCCTCCCCTGCCCCTCCAAAAACTCAGGTTTACACAAGAAGTGGAAATGTAAAATTTGGGTGCAAAGGTGACTCATGACCAGAGAGCGGTAAGGACAGGCCTGGGGGGTGCCACTGTCACCAGCCGTGAGACCAGAAGGCACGGCTGGCACGGAGGGACAGAGCTAATGTCATCCACGGGGAGTGCGTCCCTGTCATGCACACGTTTGGGATGCTTCTATAGCTGCAGGTTTGGGCTTTGGGGTTTTTTTTTTTGGGGGGGGGGGGGTCTTGGGGGTTTGTTTGGTTTTGGGTGGGGGTTTTTTCGGGGGGGGGGTGGTTGGTTTTTGTTTTGTTAAACCCAAGTTATAAAGATGTTTGGCTGCAACGCCCCCGCCCGCCCAGCAGCAGGCGCGGGGGGAGCCCTGGGAGGGCAGGGCCGGCCCCGGCAGCACGGCGCTGTCTGGAGCCGACACTGGGGGGCAGGAGCCTCCCGCGAACGGCTCCTCCCCGGGCTGCCCTGGCGCTTCCAGGCTCTCACCTCCGGCGCGGGCTGCACTCTGCACCCCCCCGTGCATGCCCGGCCACCCTTGTGCATGCCCAGGCCACCCCCCCCATGCCTGCCTAAGCACCTCCTGTGCATGTGCAGGACCCCCCCTTCCATGCCCGGCCACCCTTGTGCATGCCCGGCCGCCCCTGCGGTGCACACCTCGCCCCCCAACCCTGTGCACGCTCAGGCACCCAGCAGCCTCGCCGCCGGTCGCACCAGCAGGGCTGGGTGTGCAGGCGTGCTCCTGGGTGTGCAAGAGCGCTCGGGGGGATGCAGGTGTGCTCCGAGGCGTACATGCATATTCCAGGGCATGGCCAGCACTGGGGCCGATGCAGGGCACCTGGCTTGGCGGGTGAGCAAAGGGAGCGCATCCCTCCAGCTGGTTGAATAAACTGGGGGATGTCTGGGAGGGATTAACAGCTCCAAGAACTTCTCAGAGCACAGGGACCTTCCATCTGAGAATGTCCCTGGTCTACAGCCTCCAGCCAACCTCCTGCTCTTCCTACTTCTCCACTCACCCACAGCCCTGGTCCCAGGCACTGAGCAGCACCTGGAGAGACCAGAAGGGACTTTGGTTGAGGTGCAAAATGCAGCTCAAGGGAGAAAGGGGAGCAGGCAGACGGATGGGGCCCTCGTGGTGTGCACCTACCAGGAGCCACCTACAGATCCATCTCCTGAAATTTAATTTTTTTTTTAAGCGAATGCAGTGGGTGGAAGCTGCCCCTGGCTGCATTACCCAAGAGTTACCCAGTCTCAGCAGCAGCTCTCACATTCCCTTTTGTGGAGAGGGCTCTTGCAGCCACCTTTGACCCCTACTCACTGGCAAGAGCCAGTCTGATACTTCAGCAAAATCTGTCTTCCTTGCTTTAACTGAATCTGTGTTTTCTAACAAGCAGGACCGAGCAGACTGTGACCTGTGATCAGTCACTCTTGGATGTTTGATGATGTGCTACACCCTGCTTTAGGGCTCCCAGTAGCAGAAGATGGGTGCTGTGGTTGTGCAGCACATCGCACTGATGACGCCACCTCTGCCACTACACACCTCTCTGCAGTCGGAGGGTTACCTCAGCACCACAGGCTTCCTGTGGGATTGTGGACATCCGGCGCTGGTGCCGGGAGAAATGGCTGTCAACTCGATACAAACATGATTTCTGTTCCTGCCAGGTCAAGAGGTATTGGTGCAATGGGACAAATAAATAGGAAAGGACCTGTGGCTGCTCCGCCAGGACAGCCTGAAGTAGTAAAGGTAAAGTACACTTGGGAGATCCCTCAGGGGCAGAGGGCAGAGCGGGGTGCCCAGGCCCTGTTTGAAAGCCTGAGTTGACAGGGAAGGGTGTAATTTTATTAATAAGCCACTAATGACCATCTCTTTGGCATTTCCTGAAAAATTCCTATGTTGGCTTTGCCTTGCGGTCTGTTGAGGAGCACTCTGATGTCAGCAGCCAGAAATCCTGCTCGACTGGCCCGACTTGCAAATGAATGAAAGTCAGCTAATCTGCTGTTTTATCTCTCCTCCGCCCCCAAATCCCCATCCACTTCAGGCATCAGAGGGAAGCTAATTGACTATTGAGCTTCCTTTTCGTGCTCAGACACCTCGGGTGACTTGGTTATTTTCTCTCATTTTTGTTTCCTAAACAAATCGGCTTCAAAGGCAGTGCTGGTGCAGGTGTCAGTGTTATGTGATAAATATCTACCAAATAACTGGGGGAGAGGCCTTGCTTCACCAGGTGCTCGCTGCCTCTTTGGGAGATCTGGTTGCAGTTTTGCTGCCTCTCCCAGCTAACCAGGGTGAGAGTTAATGCTGGGGAAGAACATCAGCTGCTGCTCGCCTTCCCTCTTTTCCCTTATCCCCCAAAGCAGAGGAAAGTGGGGAGTTTTGGGTGGAAAGGGCTGGTGTGGAGTGGCTTTCCAGGGAATGGGACCTTTGCAAGGACACAGCACGGTTCCTTAGAGTGGCTTTTGTAATGAGAAGGGCAGATGTCCGTGGGAATGGTCCCATGGTTGGGGGCTGGCCCAGAGGGAGAAGCTCCCATCTCCACCTTACCTGACCCAACAAGGTCTGACTCTGACCCTTGTCATCCTCCACCCTGCAGAGTGCTGGACCGGGCATGCTGCCAGGCTGTGTTTTCCTTTCCCAGGCTGGAGACAAAGTAGAAACTTGGAGGGAGGTGGGAGATGCTGAGCTCTTGCCCTAGCATCAACTGGAGCAAACTACTCTCCCATCTCCATCTTGCTGGAGTAAGAAAATAGGAGCAGGTTGCAGAGAGCTCCTCGCAAGGGCCCCCCTCTCCTTAATGTCCAGGGAGTTTCAGGGAGCCCTGCGAGGAAGGAAGCCGTAGCCCTCCCCGTTGGCGTGTGCCAGGGACATGCACTGAGCCAAGGGCTGGCTGGGCATCACTGCTGTCCCCAGCAGGGAGAGGTGCACCCAGGTCTGCACCAGGCACCCGTGGAGGCAGGTCTCAAAAACCAGTCTGGGACAAAGGGTCACCCTATGTTGGACCCCAGGGAACCGCGCGGGGTCTTTCTGTGCCATGGCCTGCTCTTCAGGTCCCTCCTCGGGAACAAAGCCTGGGCTGGGGCAATAAGAGGGACAAAAGTGAAAGGTTGAGGAGGCTGTGCTGTAGGATGTGCCAGGGTGTTTATCATGGCAATGGAAAGCAGGGGCTGCAGGCCATGCATACTAATATTTGCATACATGTGTGTGAGCTTTGGTGTTTCATTTTGATAGAGTACCAGCAGCGATACCCAGCTGGCATTAATTGCTCCAAAATTCAGACACTTGCATACCACAGGAGCACCAGCATGGGCACGCTGCAGATGGAGGGAGGCGACGTGCTAGGGCTGATAGCAGAAGCATGTTAATCAAAGTGGCTTAAATGGGATCCGCCTATACAGGCACCTATGGAGCACAGCAAAGCACCTACAGAAACTGCTGTGCAGAGCTTTGGGAAAATCCAGGGAAAGAGCTGCAGCCACAGGTGAGGTTCAGCGCGGTCCCTGCTGCAGCGTGGCGGTGCTGGGTGGTCAGGGCTCTGCAGAGCCGTGGTGGGGTCAGGAAGGTGGGTGGGAAGCAGGATACGCTGCTAGGCCCTTACCTGCCCACCAAAACATGCTGCGCCAGATGGGGAAGCACCAGGAGAGGCTTCAATCTACCCCAACTATAATTAGCCGTGAGGTGAATGCAACTGTGCAGGCAAGGCTGCAGGAGCGCTGTGTCTGTCTAGCCTGGACGTGATAAGTTCCTGGTGACACTGCCTGGGAGTAGGAGGGGCAGGAGGGATATGGGCGCAGGGACCACCGGGACTCGGCATGAGGAATCCCAGCTCCTGCGGTACTGTGTCATGGTGTGCATCTCTGCCAGGGGTGATCCACTGCTGTTGGCCATGTCCCTGCTCCCTCTATAGCCCTACACCAGAGAAAAGGGGGTTTTCACCCCCTTTGCCTGCCACATCAGGGAGAAGTGAAAGAAAAGCACTACAGATCAAAACATAGCCACAGTGGTTGTCTGTCCCTGTAGTAGTATGACCTTGCCAACAGCAGGCAGTTCAAAATCTGCTCGTTAGGTTGGACAAGCTAGCCAGTAGCCATCAGAGCAGCCATAAACCACCAAACCACAGAAGACATGCCAGAGAAGACATCTGGGATGATAAACTGGCCAGGTGGGACCTACCTAATCCATGGGGGACTTCAGACCAAATATCTGATGGCTGTGCCTGTTTCTCAGGGCTTGGTGCCACCTCTGAGCAGCTCACGGGCTGCAGAAAGGCTGTGGGAAGCAGCTGAAGCATAAACCTCCACAGACTGGCACCACGTTGGGCCAATCTGAGTACATTACTTTTCCTTTCTGACCTTACACTTGCAGATTGGTAACCAATCTTCCCCCAGGAGTTGGCAGGAGAGGGAGAGCACTTTGCAGGATGTGGGGCAGGGAGGACATTCGAGGACATCTGCTCACCCTGCCCGGCAGCACCCGCACCCATCCCTCATCCCCACGTCAGCGGCACGGGTACAGGCAGCGTGGGCAGACAGCGGTGACAGAGCTGAGCCACCACGTGCACCTCGTTCCGCTCACTGGGCCCCACAGCCCAGGCTAGTACCTGCTGCCACTGCAACATTTTTCCTGTTACTTAGCCTGCTTCTGAAAAATCACTTCATTTATTTGCTTGTTTGGTTTTGTTATACATGCCTATGGCCTAGGCCAAACAGTTCATCCTTTTGGCTTGTAGAATCCCTCTGAGGGAGCTGGCTTGTTCCTCTTATCTGTGAGTTGATGTTTAACCAAGTCAAGCATTATTTTGCTACAATCTTTCTGCATTGGCACTGCTGCCCTTGAGCCTTTCCTCTTCTCCTCCCCTTATTTTTTTTCAGTCTGTCAGCATCTTCCTTGACTTCCCCTGCCATGAGCACAGGCTTTTCAAGGTGATGCTGTGCTTTGTGTCCATCCCATTTGGCTTGCGCAAACTTCCAGATCATCTCTGGTCCTCTGTTCACATTGTGGTATGGGCAGAAAATGGAAAGTTCTGCTAGAGAAGGCTCCTGTGCGAGCCTATACATTTCCCATGTGATCCATAAGTTGCCATTGAAACTATAGAAAGGTATAGTCTTGCTTTCCTTTGAGTACAAAGAGGAGAGGACAGGTGCAGGAGAGGGGGAATGGAAATAGAAGAGATGCCCTACTGTGCTGCACAGGAGCAAGCAGACTGGCACAGCACAAAACTACAGCACATCAAATTTTCCTTCTTTAAATTGCAAAGAGAACAGTTCTTTTTGCAAGAACACGCAGCTCTGCTGAGTTCGTTTCCTCCCCGGGGTTACAAAATCTGCTCCTGGGCCCCAGCACAACAGTCTCAGCTGCAAAGGCAAAGCCTCGCTCTGGTGGGATGCTATCATGGCAGGTGAGCTTTCAGGGAGTTTGCTCTAACCTCACAAAGGAAGAGTGAGCCCACCTTTTCACAGCTTTGTTGTGCATTTTGTCCTGCATGCCATAAATACAATTTTGGTCCATAAAATCGGTGTGTGAAATAAGGTTAGTCACAGGACTTCCTGGCAAAGCAGCTCATAAACAAGCTTTCCTCACTTCCCTCTTATGAAAGTTCAGCTCTCTTCTGCTGCGCTGACTGCTTTGTTTCCCTCTTCTCCCACTTATCCCCTGACTCCCATTAGTATCTGAGTCAGTCTAGTAAACATTTCGCCCTGTGGCAGCCTCTCCAAACACAGCAGGAAGATCAGGCTCCAGAGTGCACTTTTGACACATCTCCCGGGGATCCTTTTGCACTTGCTGGTAGGTTATTTTGCTGTCCTTCCTCATTCACACATTGAGAAAGGGGGAACCAATGGCCCATGTATTCAGCAGCTTGTTAGCAATGAATGGTAATAAGGTCTGCGATGCTTCCTCTTCCCGTCTTCCCTTTCTCACTCATATCCTCCCCGTACTTTAACCTTTGTAGTGGCAGTTTACTGGACTGAGTGTGCTGTTCAACATCTGCTGGTAGAAGGTGGTACTTCACTAGGTCTCACCATTATTTATGTTTTACTGAAAAATATGCCCCCTTTCCTGGATGCAAAGGTGGTCAAGCACTAGCACACACCACGGACGCACCAACCATTGTGCGTTTTATAGATGCAGCCTTCTAGCACACAGGTCACACTGTCACCGTCATGGCATTTACAGTCTCACCAGTAGCCTTGCTGGCCTTGATCCACATTATTTCTGTCTGACTTCCTCGTCAGCACAAGGGATAAGTGTACGTAGCAGTTGGACCAGATAGAGGAGACATCCCAAAGCAGCCAGGAGAGATGTGTACTTATGAGTCATCTGCTCTTTGGTTGCTCCTAGTTGGCAGAAAAATTACTCCATACGCACAGGGTTGTAGTGGAAATTTCCTTTCCTTGCTGCAGCCTCTCTCATTGAACCCACTTAGATCCAGGCAGCTCACCACGCTGGTGCCTTGGCCTCACCCATTCACCCAGAGAGACCCTGGCCCTTGCACGGACTTATGTTTTACTTACAAGGCTCTGCCTGTACCAGTTTGATTGCAGAACTTAGGCTGAGAATTGTCAATCCTGTGTCACCCCGTTTGCCCTCCAGCTAGTCGCAGCCGTGCTGGCAGCTGGGTTGGTTTGCAGTGTTGCTTGAGGGTTCATTTCCTGGAAACAAGACTTTTGAAGGCAGGAAAGTTTCCAGATCACCCTACTTACATTCAAATGGAGATGAAAACCTAGCAGGATTTTCTGGTAGCCCTGTGCTTCCTTTTCATTTCTGTTATCCTTTTACTCTGTCGTGCTGTAAAACTAGCAAAACTCTAAACTGTCCTCACCTCAGCTTCTCAGTACCCTCCCATTCCCTCTCACTGTCCTTGCTGAAGTCTTGAGCATCTCCTGATTTTCTCTACGCAGGAGCCACCATCTGTGATGTCTAGCAGTGCACCCAAAGCTGGGCACTTGCTGTTCTTGTGAAGTGACAGCCCAACTGGGACACAGATGTTGAGCCTCATTTCCCACAATCCAGTGGCTTTTGGACATTTTTCCAAGAGATTTGTTCCATTCTCTCCTCTTGCTCAAGTTCCCTTTTAACAACCAACTCATCTTAGTATGTCTTTAATGCAAACAGCAATTTCCTTTTGAAGCTCTCAGTGAAGGCCCTGTTTGTCACTTAGTGCTCTGGGAGGAATTTGGGTAAATTGGGCTGGAGACAAAAATCTCTCTGTTCCCTCTCCCAGGAAGGTATCGGATTCCTGCATTTCATGTGCATCTCTGCTCTGAGAAGGAGCTCAGTAACAGTGGTATTATCAGGCTGTCCCCTCACATTGATTCCTGGCTCAACCACATCCGATTCACTCATTAAAAAGACTCATTGCCATCGTTACTAAGTTCCAACTGGAGGCTCAGGTGGATGTCCATGAGCCAAGCTGTTGTCTTCCCCCTGCTAAGGCATCATCATTAATAGCAAAGGGTATACATGACAAATACAGCACTTGGGTCCGCTGGCTGTGACAGTACTACTGTCCCAATGGTTAGAGCTCATTGCCCCGTTCGGACTCAGCTCCACTTTGTGTCCGAGTGCTGCCTCTGCAGGGATAGGGGAATGCAAAGCTAGAAACAGGTTGGGGAGGGGTTTGCATTTTATGTCCCAGTTTGGCCTTGCAGAAGCTGTAGGCAAAGGCATCAGGTCTCTGCCTACCCTGACCGCTCCTCAGGGAATTGCATGTTAAATGAGAGCCGCCAAGCACATGTCTCTCCTTGCATGGGCTCCAGGGACAAGTGCTTTTCCACAGCCGCATCCCACTGCTTTCTTCCTCTGCCTGCATTGGGGCAACCAGGAAGAAACAGTCCGTGTGCTGGGGTGATGAGCACATGCCCCAGCCACATGGAAGGAACCGCGGTGCTGCCGTCTCTTCCTATCTGCCAGCATCGCTGCAGGGGCGGTTGATTTCTAAGCCGTATTCCTCCAAGGGAACTATGAAGTTATTTCTAGCTTTGACCAAAGTTTTCTCTTCTGAGCGTCCCCGTCTGTGCTCCCCACAGTGCCGTGACCGCTCCACCAGTCTGTTTTCAGCAGGTACTGATAGCTGTGATGTGCCAGGAGCCCTTGGAGGGCTGCCCATGCATTTTGTGAGCCCTGTTGCCACGATACTGAACGCAGAGCAGATGTTTATTTCAACAGAGATGGCTTTGATTCGTTTTCAACTTTTCTCTCGAGCTGCCATCGTGTGTGAATACTTCTTCCCGGGAGCCAAGCGCTGTCAGGGCCCAACAGGCAGGCATTGTCGCTGCAGCCAGCGTGGAGAGGAACAGGGTTGAGAGGCATGTGGCAGAGTGGCACAAAGCAAGCTGATGGCCCTGGCCTCTCAGGAGGGATGGCTGATGCTCTGGGGAGACTGGCTGAAAATGGGTGTGCATGTGCGTGCATGTGTCTATGCATACGCATGTGTGTGTGTGCACGTACACGTGTTTGTGTGGCTCTATTTTGGTGCTGAAAGCCTGGCAAGGCTGGGGAAAAGCAGTCTCCTGCTCGCAGCCAGTGCTCCCAGCACTTAATTTTTCTCTTTTTTTCCTCCTGGTTGCCTTTATCAGATCATCACTGCCTTGTTGCAGAATTGGACCAGCATGGCTGGGTGCTGAGCTGATGAGACCATCCTCTTCCTGAGAGCAAGAGAAGCCAGGCACCAGAAAGTATTGAAGATGTGGTAGAAAAGGTAAGGAGATCCCTTTCTTTAGGACAGTAATTCCACTAATACTAAGAAGAGTTACCACTTCTTCCTGAATTTTTTTTTCCCTTTTCCTTCCCCCTTTCCTCCCTAGTTTTCCTGTTGGAATATTTTAAAAATTATCTCTTTCTTTTCTTTTTTCTCTCTCTCTCTTTTAACCCATCTTGTCTCTCTTTCTCTCCACCCTTTTCTTGGTGCTGGCAGAAGCGGGTGCTAGGAGCAGCCTGCCCCCACAAGTACCCTGCCTGGAGCTATCAGCCTCACGCCCCTTTGGAGCGAGTGCTTTGTTAGTATAGGAATTCCACCAGAATCAGCTTCTTGTTGCTGTTCCCTTATATAGAAATGTTTTTAATTCTATAAATACTGTATGCATTTTACTAAAAAAAAAATTTGAAAAAAAAAATGGTTGGACCGGCAATGCAAAGACGTCGTGCTGATGGGGCTGGTGTTTTGTTTGCCCACTGGCAGGGCCTCTCACTCACTTCCTTCACCCCTTCCACTGTTGTGGCCGAACTATTTTTGGTATTCCAAGAGCGCAAGCTTTGCTGAAATTTTGGTTTCCTGCTAAGGGGGAAATTAGAGCAGGGAATAGTTATTTAAAAGAATAAAATGTATTTGTAAGCAGGGAGGAGAATATATGAGAACATTAATTTGGGAAGATCAATGTTCTGTGGTGTTAAACTACTGAATTGGATATAATTACCTATGAAAATATATATATATATATATGTGCATGTGTGCACACGCACGTGCATGTGTATGGTTTATTTTACAGATGGAAGTGTAAGTAGAGTATATTTGTAATAAAGAGGTCAGAAACACAACACTAACCCCATCTCACTTATGTCACAATCTTGGAAGCACAGGACTATCCTACAGAAGACTGGCTTCTTTAAGCCAAGTACTATATTGAAATAAAAAGTTCACTAGTACAAGGATCTTTCTGTGACAAAGGTGGAAAGTTTGCCCTTGAACTTGTGAACAGTCCATTCAATTTATCATAATCCTCAGTCATGTAGTGACTCACCATTCACCACATTGGTACAATACACATTCACTATTAGCTTAGTACCTGCATAAAGACAACTTACTGATTTTTTTTTTTTCCTGTTATGGAAAATTAAAGATTATGTCAATGAAGAACTCCCAGGAAAGAAGTTAAACTGTGCTACAGACTCATCTAGTACCATGGGCACCATGTCTACTTGTCCTGTTAGCAAGTATCTCTGCCTACCATTGCAGACAGTTCCTCCCATCTCAGCTGGGTACTCTTTGGCCAAACATTAACCCTCCAGATTGAAACTTCAACATGGGAAGAGGCCAATCATGTGAGAACAAAGCCCATCAACCACAGCAGCTCATCTCTGGCTGGAGCTAGTGGTAGGGGCTTCGGGAAGCGCGTGAGAATGGAGCGAGCAGAGGCAACGCTTGCACTCACCTGCAGGGACTTGCAGCTCACATACTTCCTCAACCAGAGGTGCTAGTTTTACAAATAGTATTTCCCAATGTTGTTTTTTTTCTTCCATTAAATTGTCCAGTCACTTTTGGCCTGTAGCAAGGAGTTCGCCAGCTTAACTATACCCTGTGTGAAGAAGTGCCTACTTTTATTTGTTTTGAACTTGGCACCTGCTTGTTTGATTTAATGATCCCTAGTCCTTACATTGAAGGAGATGGTGAACCAGCATCCCTCACCCACCTTTTCCATCCTAGGCATTTACCTCAGCCTGATTATTTTCCTTAAAAGTACAGGAAGTGTCAATTAAAAAATAGTTCAGCCATTTCTAAGGAGAAGATTGCAGGAAGATGTATCATTTTGCCCTGCTAAGAAATATCATTTTGTCCCTTTGCTTTTG